>NT_178641.1:2757523-2827571 GCF_000188095.3 Bombus impatiens | reverse complement strand
AAAAAAAAAAAAAAAAAAAAAATGGCTTCATCAGCAGAGACAGTGGATTTAAAATATGAAACTTTAGATTTGACGATCCGTGCTTTTAAAAGATGCAGATCCCTATATATACGCTATTGCTCACAAGTATTTTAAGATTCAATTTTTCATCGCTTCGTATCTTGCTATCTATATATAATCGCAATAACGAAGAAGAAGAAGAAGATGATTCGGATCTTTTGCCAAATTTCTGATTGAATTACGTACTATCGAAAAGACGCGAGCGATTTCGATGTTTTATATTAGCTCGTTCGAAAAGTTTCTTTCGTTTTATAAGGAAATAATGGACCACGCAACATTTTCCGTTTTATATTATTTCATCGAATTACGTATGATTATTCATTTTGTTCTGTCAAAATAAAGATCACGACGTTCGACAGATTAGGTTTCATGTTTGTATAAAGATGCGTTGTTGTAAAAGACGTGTCTGTAAAAGAACAACCTAACAACCTAATATTTCAGATCAGATGATATTCTCTTTTCATAATACTCGGCAAATTTCGCCTCGATCAGCCATTATTCGCTATCATTAAGAAGAGTATTCGTGAGAATTATTCGCTGTCGATCCGAACGACACTGCGGAATTTTAGTATCGGGGTGAAAGTCGGAACGAACGGTAATGAAATCGCTGCAATCGGCACCGAGCTTCGTTGTTTCCGCGTTTCGTCGCGCCCTAAAAAGCTACTCGTCCGTCAAGGAAGTATATTTTTTCTCGCACTCGAGCAGAAGAGAGTTGTTTGTTTGAGCTTCCGTTGAGATACGACGAGAGAAGATCGAAGGGAATAATCGCGTCTTTTTCCGGGGCTACGGGCCGCGACTGTTAATGCACGCTCCTCTACGTCCTCCCCTGCTGTTAATCGTTATTCCAACCGCGTAGCGAAACAATGCTTGCGATTTCCGCGCGCTGCTTCATTAGAATCGTTTAGGCAACGCTCACGATATATTGTCTTGGTAATATCGAATCGACGTCGCTTCCTCCGTCGCGAGAATTCGTGCCAACCGCAGTTCCTGTTCGTCGGATTACGATTGCGAATTTTTCATTTTTTCAAATTGACGGTCGTAAGCAAATTCTAATAGCGAAGCTAATTACTAAGATAGTATGAGTACACGTATGGTAGCTCACGAAAATATTGAAGTATATTTGAAAAATATTTGGAAATTTCATTAGCAACGTAGTGAGACTCGACTATCGTGCGGTGTGACCACGATCGTCTGTGTATTTGGTAATAATTTGAATAACGAAGGACAATTTGTCATTTACATGACAGTACGTGGATGTACGACATACCGTGGTTAGAAAAGTGAAGTTTCTACGTGTAATTCTAATTCGATGACCAAGGACTGTACGAAGATCACCGTGTCGTTAAGATTAATGCATTAATGAGCTAGATAGCGAAGAGCATTGACTTGGTTTAATGTCCAACGATCTTAAAACGGCATGAGATGGAAAGTAAAAAGTAAAAACTTTCTTTCTTACGTTAAGTGCACGTTGTGCACATATTTGCCAGTCTACGACACGTCCACCTACTTGCACCGTGTAAAACGAGTCACGTTCCACGAAGGATGTAATTTTCCAGTGGTTTCTTTGTCAACGAAGAAATTCGTTCTATACCAATGCTAGACAAAATACTAATTTTCGATACTCCCAATTAACTCATTATCAGCGCGTATCCTTTCTTTTTCTCCAATATCAATCTACCCAGTTTCCCTTTTATCTGAATAGTCGTATGATCAAAGAAGAGGGAAAAAACAAAAGCTCGCTTTCATGGCGTAGTCGAGACCAGTTTCGTGGCGGGGATTGATTAATCGCCCAGTTTCCAATGTGAACGAAACCGCGCGAAAAAAAGCGGTTCTGAAAGCAGTAGAGAACGGCGTTCTCCTAATTTAGCTGACACAATTTTTCTCGGCGATCGTCGCGACGCTGCAACGTCGTTTCCCCTTTGGTAGGCGTCGTCGCGCCCCACAGAGGAACCGACCATCGTATACGCAAGACGAAGAGAGTATGGTTCAAATGTCACTGTGGTTTATTTTCGTTTATATATAGAAACGAGAGAGTTCAGCCGGTGTCACTTACCCCTGACTACCGGCGACACTTGGGTCCGATGATTTCCCAAAAAGAAGGATCACCAGAATGTGATCCATCGTGGATGAGAGATTCGTCGCGTTCGTTTCGCTAGAGCTAGTCATTTAGAAAAGGACTCGAGCAAGTCTGACAGTTGTCAATATCGAATCTTTCTCTTTTAATTGTCACAAAGTTTTAAGGTTTCGGAATATTGGGCGAAAAAGGTTCCAACGAAGTTGCAAGTTACGTTGAAGCTTCTCTCTTTCTAATCTGATCGATAAGAAATCTCTTCAACTGCATCGATAGGATATTCTGCGTAATTGTTATATTTTAGAAATTCAACTGACTTTAATGACTTCGCGAAGATGATATGGAAGGTAATTTAAACTGTTAAATGGTTCTTTCCAAAGTTGATCTTCGTAGAAATTGACACGAGTAATTTTTCTTGCGCCAGAGTTTCGGAGATTTATCACTGCGGAGAGGATGTTCAGGAAGATTTGAAATAAATTATCGATGTTTCTCGAGTTCTTGGTCGAACATAGATACTGTAGGCAGACACGATTCCCGTGGCTTGGGCGCATAACCGGAAGATCGTCTTAATGCCGGTATTTAAACCATGTCGCGGTGGCAGTGGCTCTCTATTTTCGGCTCGTCTCCCCTCAATTTACCGTTCATTTCGTAACTCAATATACTTTGCGAGCTCTCCACTACGACTCTAGGATAGAATTACCTAGTGCACCACGTTGCATGCGCGTCTTCTTCGGAAGTCGTATAGACTCGCTCCGAATCGTCGTACTGTAATTGTATCTCAACAAACAGGTATTTCAATGGGAATTAAAATCGATCGCCTGGTATTATCATTTCCATCTCACATACAAGAAAGTGCACTTCGTTATCTCTTTGATCGTCGATAAAAATTGGCCTTTAATTGGCTGGCCAAACAAGATTACAGGTATCTCGGATTATGTTATTTTTCACGAAGAAACTCGTCGGCAAACAGAGAGTCTCGACGATTTGTTTGTTAAGCCTATCTTACGTAACGATTGTTTTACTTTTTATCGAACATACGGAATTTGTTATCGATAGAAAAATACAATTGGATCGAAGATTACTCGAAGAACGTAGCACGTGTTGATAATTCGCAATTAGCTGGAATTCATCGAACCCATGAGAGCTCAAGCAAAGTGCATGATCTTTACAATTAAAGCCTGTTTGCTGACACCGATGACTTGCAAAATCTTGGATAGCCGCTCAACTTTCCGTTCACTCAGCAAACAGAAACGATAGAAAGAATTCCTGAGTCGGATCATTCAAACTGTGCAAGAAGTTCCCGAAGGAATCTGAAGATAGTTGAATTTTCGAACCACCGGTGTTGTCTACGCCCCAAAGGAAATTTTACCAATATTCGCTCGATTTTTCCAATTAAAGAAAGTCAAAAAACCACTGATAAATACGAACAGTTAAAAAGAAAAAGAAACGCAATTGCTCGGTGCGTAATAGCAAGTAATCGATTCCCTTTTTCTCGTGAAACATTTTATTGCGCTTTTCTTCGAAGAGATTTCCTGATAGAAAGTGATTTCCCGAAGAGAATGGACGAGCGATAGACTAAAGAGAAAACGATATATGTGTTGAAGAGCAAGGAACTCTGGAGGATACGACTTGGCATACGTGATAAGTTGTTGCTATCTTCTTCGTTGTACACGCGATCTGCACGGTAATATACTCGTACAGGTTGTTTCACGTGCAGCAAGACGCGAATAAAATGAATCGTTAACACGAATGTTGTTATTTTTAGCATAATCTTGTTATTTCAACATCGACAGAGTTGCAGCTGTACGTCGAGCTAGCATAATATTTCACCTATTGTTTGCCTACATAGTCGTCGTTGTTTGGTTTCAATAGTGACACAAGCTACCAAGCGCCCAGTTACTGATACCTTATCACGTTCGCGACTTGAATCATTACTTAACCGCAACAAGATAAGACCAAGTGTTTTTATTCCTCGCGTATGCTGCTTTCGACGTTTTCTCGAGAAGAATAGCTATTCGAAGGCAACGTGCGGTATATTTACTCGCTCGTACCACTTGGTCATTCACTCGATATTCATGAATGGAACCGATAACGATCCTTTCCTAAACGATTCGTTTACTCCAATCAATCGATACTTGAACACTTACATAATGAAATTCTTTTCTGAATATATTACGTATCTTTTGCAAAGCAGTTTCACATTTCATTGGTACTGTAACGAGACACAACTGTCGTGATTCTGTTCGTAAAATTTGGAACTAATCCAATAGGAATGTATTATACATATAGAAAGATATGTGAGTCATTTGTTGCAGACGTATATTTAGTAAAAATCGATACAATGATTCATAAAAATATTTGAATATTTCGGAGATTTTCGCGAAGCGTATGCTTGTAATAAATGTCTTGTGAGTTCTATGATATATACATTTTCAGATTAACTTGAAATTTTAACGATATAATCATGATAATCGTGTCTCGTTACAGTGTTAATTAAATATATAAGATAGATCTGATTTCCGGCTTACATAATCTGGTAAAAAAAATTTAATAAACTGTATGAGTATCTGCAATGAAATAGGGAGTCTACTTCACTCGTAAATGGACAATCGACTCGTGAAAACGATCGTACTTCGATTCAACGTGCTCTACGATTCAGTTCAAGGGCTCTACTTGGTCGATTGATCGAACAACGCGTAGAACCATTGACAATATGCAGGCTTTACGCGCACCGTGCTTTACTTCGAGTATTGTCCCGTGTAATTTTCTATTCGTTCAGCCCTACCCTTCGAATGGAACTTCACCATAAGCGCACCATATTGCATTTGAATTCATAGCTGCGCTTTCTGCATTCTCAGACGGCAGCTCTTGTTTCACGCTAGTCATACGTGCCTGCCGTTCGTATTTATGTCGTTCAGCAACTTTTTCGGTGACCAGGATACATACGTTTCGAATCAAACGCACGTAGACTCGTTTAGATGCGCGAGAAACATGCAGAAACGCGAGGAATTTTTATGAACCCGTTCCAGACACGTCTGGGAAGTGTCTAATCGTTTCGTTGAAAATGTTACGCCATTCGAAATCGATCGGCCATTGAAAGATATGCTGCAACGAGGAAGCAGCTCTAATATTTAAATTGTATTTATTGGAAGAGAGAGAAGATGTTTCGTTGAAAAATGCAGAAGCTTACTATTATTAGATCGCTCTTGTAGAGAAATTAGAAAGTTTATAATATTAGTATTTTATTGAATATTGAATTTATGCAATCTATCAATTTCTTTAATGAATTTCGACTTCTGATTCGGTTAGGATGACGGAAAATCCTATGATGGATGGTTTTTTGGTTGTCATAGATCCGGTCTATCGTTCGTCTATTTTTGGATCCGAGGAAATAGATCCGCGTGATTTATGGATTCGGTAAGTGAAACCGACAAGGTCTAGTATGTCATTGCAAGGGAAAAGTGAAGGGTTTCATGCTCACACTAGCCGATTGGAGAATGTCGAGTCTGTGTTTAACGATCCCTGCATCAACACGATACCCTGGAAACTCGAGTAATCGTATAAATATTTGAATTTCGATTAAGAATACAATTTGGACTGTTTTAACCTTCGTGATTATGGAAATAGAAAAGTCTGGCAGAGATATCCGGGATTGGTTTCAAAGATAGAATATTCAGTAATTCAGTATCGAGCAATAGACTGGAATAACTTCTATAAAAAGCTTCTGTGAACTTCAGAGGACCTCTTTGTGCTACCAACTGCTTGCCCGAACATTATCTATTTTGTATGAGCGAAGAAAGATAATATGTCAGACGACGAGCTTCCTTTGGACGATGAATATTCTCGAATACGATGTACCACGAAAAAATTGGAACCTAAAAATATGTTTCTATTAGGAGAAGTAATTCTGTCACGCAAAGGATTCATTCGTATAAAGAACTTCAACGATAAGAATCCAGTTAAGTTCTTCGAAGATGGAATTGTGACAGTAAAAGGAAAGTAGTCAAGATATAAGGGAAAGAAATACCAGAAAAAGAATTGCAGCAATAAAGACGGAAAAAGATACCAAAGAAGGAATTGCAGCAATTAAAAAAGGACGGAACAAGTCGAATGGGAATTCCAATTTCCAAAATTCCAGAATTTTGGGAAAAGGCATGGGGGTCCAGCAATTAGAAAAAGACAGAAGAAGACAAGGGGGTTCCAATAATAAAAAGAACACAAGATAAAGATGAAGAATAAAAAAGTGAACGATAACGATTCAGCGATGTAAACAGCAAGAGTAAAAGACAGCAAAGAGAGATTTCCAACGATAGAAAAAGCAGTTCTAGAAAATTCCAACTGCTGACAAACTGTGGACACGTTAAAGAGTAAGTCGTAGGAAATCCCTCTGGAAAGAGAGGGTTATTAACCCTAGGGACTCCTTCGTCTGATATTTTGCCGCTCTTACGAACGTGAAATTGAACGTACGAGTCTCTCTTCCGACGCGTGAACTTCTGTGGAAACGGTACGCGTGCCAGACACGTGTTCAAGCCACTAACCCTGTATTTTTCTACCCTGCTTCCGTCACTAATAACACCTATTCGTCACACGCGTGTTCTTCACAAAGTTTCCAATATTGCATATCTCGTTATATTGTATATGCGTTTCATCTGTATCTTCATGTTCGGCAATAATCTATGCTCCAGTACACTTTCCATCACTTCGTTTGCTTCTCTAATTTACTATGTGGAAAAACCGAGATGCAAGTATCGATATACGCAATATTTGAAGTACATTGAGAATGAATATTATATTGGAATTCGTATAAATATTTGAATCGATGCGACGTGTGCGTCAGTAGCGCTAAATGTTAAATTATAGGCACGAGAGGGATGGGAAAGCGTGCGAAGAATTCGAAAATCTGTGTACTGGGAGGAATGGTGGGTGCTTATTCCGGAGGACCGAGAAAAAGGGGAGAGCAAGGGGTGCGGAGGAAGCAACTCGTGTGCTTTCGTGGTTTTTTGAGTGTTCCCGAAATATCCTCGTGCCGAGGGCACAGCGAAAGATAAAGAGGGAGGAAAGAGAGGGAGAGAGTGCGTTATAGTCTTAGAAGAGAGAGATGAGATGGGAATGCCAGTCTTCGGTAACTAGTCATCCTAGCAACGTGCCTTCGCGAGTTCTTGTCGGTGACAAAGGTCGTCAAAGAAGAAGATCTCGAGTTAGCTGATCTGAAGTTCCTCTGACCCGTGATTCATCGAAAACGTGTTGTTTCGACAGCGCTTTAGTCTTCTAGTGGTGTCGCCTTATCCAATTAGTGTGAACTTGTTCCTGCAAATATTATCGTACAAAGCTGAATACGATGGTTCTAAGAACACTTTAATTAATACGTCCTTCGCTTCAGTAATATTGGTGCTATTTTATATCCAAGTTAAGAACAGACTTATAAATGGATGATTTCACGAGGTTCAGGGTTTAAGAGAAGTTCGAATCGATAGAAACGCGAGTAATCCGGCTGCAATATCAATCTCGGCGTAATATTCGAGAGTCGAAGACGTAGAAACGTAGTCGATGAACGTCGAGCACGATTGAAAGTGTGTCGAAGATGCCTCTGAAAATCGAAAGTGGCACCTACACGGTGAATCCTGTGGCCAAAAAGAACGTTTCCAAGTTCCTCCTTTGGAAACACTGGCGTAGGAGGTATGACAATTTCTATTCCGACCGGCGTTTTGATTTCCAAGCGTGTACTCGTCCTACTCTCCATTTCGCGCCACTAGTTTCACCGATCTTATCTGACAGATCCTTTTCGTTAGTTGATCACGTGTATGAATCTCTCATTTGTTCTATTATTGGCGGTAATACACACGATAAACTATTGAATCTTTCAGCCTAGTATTTACATTTCACGTAATTTACGGTGAAACTTTTTCTATTAGTTGCTTTAGCGAACGAGTTCTCGCGAATGTAACGAACCGTTTTATTCATCCAACAACAACAGTTTCACTGTTTCCACTGACAGCTCTGTTAAACTCGGCTCGCGATATCTTCTCTTTTCCGAGCCAGTTTCCAGTGTTTCTTCTGAACTCGTGCTCGTTAACGTTGTGGCTAACGAGCTGTAATTTAATTACTTGATTAAGAGATGAATCTTGATAAAATTCGGCTAACTAGCAACGACACGCGATTTCTTCGATCGGCGAACGCACGAGGATTCTCGTGACGCTTTGACATTTTCTATGGTTCCCCACCACGTTCATTCCCACGCGTGTACGTCTACATTCATCATCAATACGTTCACGATCAAGCATGATCCGATCACCTTGCACTATCTTGGCATACCTTTGCTTCGCTGCACGTCTCATGCAATGCTCTTTTAATCCGTAACACCATTTGCATACAGACGAACTAGCGCTCGATCAACCGCACTTATGCAACTCGTGAAAGAAAAACATAAAGAAACAATACCGACTGGAATCTTCTAAAATTGTCCTGTGGAAATGTTTGAAATTAGATACACTGATGGCCAGAAGTGTCAGGACACTTATTAACTTATTGTATATCGATGAATTTCCTATGTGATTTATTACAAACCTGTTATTTTATTGCCATTATATGTGAAGCAAGATTTAGAATTTTCCAACGAATGTAACACGAATTAGGTGTCCTAATACTGTACGGTGTATGTAACCTGTCGTTTGAAAAGTGTGATTATACGAAACCGCGTGTATAACTAACAGTCTTAGTTTTTAACAAAATTGAAGGTTTTATTCACTGTGAATGTGTACGTCCTTTACACGAAGAATGTAAAATATGCAAATTAATTGGCGTGACGTTACAACTGTCTGATTAATACGATTTAAAACAGATCGAACGTATCACTCGCTCGACAATATCGATTGCTCGTTGCACACAGACCACCTTACGTTCCTTTTCTATAATGCATGCGATTCTCGAAAGCGAATCGTACTCGATCGATGCACCAGCTTGCACTGCCTTCTGATTCTGCACAACCCCATGCGATTCGTGCAAAATCGGTATAAGCCTCGGCAACGATTAGCGTGCAATTAGTGCCGCGTTAATTCAACCGAAACAACTCAGCAGGCAGTTAGAAAACAATCGCAAATAGCGATGCAACGTTTCATCTATTTCAGCAGCTCATCTTTCACTGTTCTCTACTTCTAGTTTTACTAGTTTTTTCTTTTTTTTTTTAGACTCCTTCTAGCTACGCTTTCAATCCTAAATTCGAAGCTATACAGGGTATTCCACGAATCGGTCGCCACGATATTTGATCTGGGTTTCTTTTTCTTTTCTCTTTTTTCTTTTTTTTTTTGTTAAACTGTCAGAACCAGTTCAGATATCGTGTTGACCAATTTATGGATCGCTCCGTATACTTTTGTCTTCATCGCTATTTGCACGTCTAAACGCGTTATAAAACATACGGTAGAACCTCGATCGCCTGAACATCAATCAATGTAAAATTTCACGATGGTCCCTCGTAAGAGAAATTGAGACACCAGAACAGAAATAATTTTTATTCAGAAGTTGTCTTTCCTGTTTAGAACAATTCAAAATAAGTGATCTCCGGGGACTAAAAAAGCTAGCTCGGATAATCGGGGTTCTATAGGTAGTAGATTTTACGTTAAGAGAAAAAAACGTGAAAGCTGGTGCTACATATCGACAGATACGTGGATTTATTACGACGGACTCGTCTGTATTCTGCCACCGGTCGATTCATAAAATTAGATCCACGCTAATAAAGTTTACACACGCGTTATTTGCTTTTTAAAGTCACGGGGCCACGCGGCACCTCTCTCTCTCTCTCTCTCTCTCTCTTTTCGTGATTCACGATGATAAAATTGTTTGCTCATCCAGTGGCACGATTATGCGCGAAATTACCGAGGTTCACGGAGCATGCAGTTTCGTTAAGCAATCTTGTAATTGTTTTGTAGGATTTTCCGCCTTGCTTTCAACCGTGAACACACCGCAGTGAAACGAATTACGCTATTTTCCGCGAAACAATCGAGCATTTTAAAACGTTTATCTCGAAACGTTTCTCGGTGAATCTAATTCGATTTAAGCTCGATCCCACGATAACGCAATTTCTATTTAAACGCACTACGTGACTAAACGATCGTTCTAACGTTGATTAAAAAGGTCTAGTGAAAGTCAACGTCGGGATTAGCCGGTTTGCTGCAAGATAGCACCAGCTTTCAATTAATATCCACGATGCCCTCGAGCTTCGTTCCATCGTGGAAAAAACAGTCGATTCACCTACTGGTGCGGTTTCTGTCGTTAAAAAGGGAACGAAACAAGCGGAACGACTCGAGCTTGATGCTAACTCGTTCCGCTTTCTCGTGATCATTGCCGTTTACATACCGTCGATAATTTTCCTGCTCGAAGATACAGAAAATTGAGCGTTCCGCGATAGGTCGTGATGTCTCATTTAGTTCGTGAAATCGACGCGTTTTTCGCTTTTGATATTTTTCCACGTGAATTGAGAGGAACGACTCGAGAGCATCGGATCATTACCAACGAAATTCCATGGATTAATCACGTCGAAGATGATGGATTTTATTCGCGATAATTGGACTTTTATTGTTGCTCTAGACTTTTACTTAACAAATTAGGATATTTGCATGTTTATAGGAAATTTGAAAGTATAGAAATGCACACGCTGCACTTGATACTCATAATTACAAAACCATTTAAAAATTTCTAACTCTCGTATTTTATATTCTGCGAAGTTTCTAATTCTTGTAACTAATATGGCAAGAAACGAGATATACCACGCTAGAAATTATATTCAGAAACAATATTTCCCCGAGAACGGGTAGGTTATATTCTCTTTAATAAATAAGTGAAAAAATATATGATGAATGAAAGAAAGAAAAATTCGTAAATAAATAAATCTACCCTGCATCCATCATCTTCGTACGAGCAAGGAAACATCTTGAGAAAAAACAAGCAAATCCTCGATATGTTTCCTCGTAAAGAATCTTAGAGGCTCGTGACTGAGGTTCACGAGAGAAAAAAAATAGAAAAAATAGAGATGGGAAAGATCGACGAACAAAAAGGAAACAAAAACTCAACAGTGTGCACGAGGACCGCGGAGACGAGGATCGTCGACGAGCTTGCGGGCAAACACGTGGTGGCAGCGAGGTAGCGGGCCTGGAGGACGTCGGCGATTGCTGCGCCGCGACGCTGACGCCGTCGGTCCCAGGCGCCGCCGGCATCAGATCCAATCGCCGTACAAGGCCGCTCTCTCTTGCAGTACAACCTCTTAATTATCGACGCTTCGATCCGGACCCGAAAATCGCCATCGACATCGTCACCGGCCATCATCCTAACATGACTAGCCAGGAGAGCATCGGCAGCTGCAGTCTGGACGTCGATCAGTCCGCGTCCGACCGATCAGGTTGGCTATCTTCGATGTCTAGCGTTTTCCAATAGGGGCAGAGTTCACAACATTTAGAAAAATTTTGGTCTGTGTAATTTTTGTCACGCGAATACGTCATTCCTGTTACAGCAGATCAACGAGTTAATGAGAAATTAGGTGTAAGGTTTCATTGAAAATAGCGTGTAAACATTTTGTCTTCAGTACCAGAAATTCTGTCATAAGACGATAATTGAGAACGATAACAATTGAAGGATTTGCGGCAATAAGGAGACAGTATTAATAGTATTTATTGAAAGAGGAAAGACAATCAAGGTTTTCATAGCGATAAATGTAAAAATTAGTTCTACGAATATCAGTTGACTATGAATTTATAGCATTTGGAAAAGTGATTCGACTTTGAGCTGGTGTTTGCTGAATTATTCAAATTATTGAAAAGTAGAACTGCCTTCTTATTGAAGTTCCTTTAATCGATGATACTGTACCTCGTTTTAGAAGTCCTTTGTCACATTTACGGCCAACAAAATCTCACGCTAGTTCTACAGGGATACGTGTATCACGATATACATACATATAATAGATACTAGTAAATAGGATATATGATAAGCACATAGGATGTAAACCAGAAGCCATGCGAAACTGAAAGGATTACAATAAATAATAAAAATACGATAGACATTGATGATGATGATGATAACATCCATATATTTGTTCTATCGCATTGGCCAAAACGATAGTTCATCGGAACACGCATCCATCATAACCACAGCCTTAAGTGGCGATTATTTAGCGAATTCTTATATTTTACTCGAGAACACGTATGTAGTACATATATCGTGATACACGTATCTCTACTGCGTGAAAGTATTCGTAAACGAACTAAGAACGAGTAACTTTAAAGTCAAGTTCACGGAATGTCTACAAATCTGTGGAATTCAAGGGTCATCATGCAATGACCTTGCACTTGACGCATCGAAGGCCATGCAGAACGATCACACGTTGATCAACTCTCGCGCAACGAATTTTAGGCGAGACGATCTTGGTACGTTCAAGGTTATCGGTTCCCTCCACCTTCCTGTGGATCGTTCCTTTTTGCTCGGCCCCGCGGTGTCGATCGAATTTAGATCGTAGGCGAGTGCAGCAAGTGCAGGGCACAGCTTCTTTCTATCGTCAGTGCCAAGAGGAGCAGACGAGCAGAGAAGAGATGCAGAGAGGCGGTCTTGTCTCTTTTGCATCGTGACTCGGCCAGCCTCTTGCCATTCCAGGGTTATTCCTGTGTCGCGTTTCGAACGGGCACGTTTCAACCTTCCCGTGGTCTCTCCTCGTATCTGCTTCTATTTTCCGCTGGGAAAACGCTTTTCCATTTTTTCGATGGTTTCTCTTCATTATTCTTCATGGGATTCGCGTTAAAGTGTATCATTCGGATCGCGCGTTCGACTCGATTTGCGAAAGATTCGCATCGAGCGTGAACCACACGCGACCCCATTGCAGTCAGCATTGCGTGCTCGCGTCTCAAAATTATTATTCTACCGGACGTAATAAACATGGACGACTAGGGTGTGAAAAGCAGGCTGAGAAAGTGTATCAAGGAATTACAAAAGCATAGGCCTGCCTGTAATTAGAGCAAACCTTGCGAAACCAACAGAGGCTTCTGCTTTACAGAGAACACCATAGACACTATATCGAAGAAAACGTTGCACAGTCTGAATTTATCTTGCAACGGTGACTCGGCGTCTCAGGCGGAGAAGTTGGCAAACGGTAGCAGTGAAACGCTGCAAAAGTCCAATTTAACTCCAGATGAGAAATTAAATGTCAGCAATGGTCATCGAAACAGTCCAGAGCCAGAGCAGCTGACAGTGAAGAAACCGAGTTACTTAGGTCTGGCTTGTAGCATCAGTGGCTATTCGGGGATCAACAGATACGACAGCAAGCTCAGGGAAGGATTTCGATCGAGGGACAGCAGCCCTGGGACCAGGTTGATCAATAGAGACACCAGCCCGGCAGGTTTCAGGTAAAATATTTATCAATCAGACTGCAATGTTTTTTAATCTCTTCTTCTCCCTTTAACTGAGTTGCTCCTCGATCAAACGCTTCTACTGTCACAGATTTAGAAGTTAACAAACACAGGTCAATTTCAGTTAGTTCTGATAGGGAAAATGAAAAAATATATTTAGCGTACTAACATTAGTCATAAGTAATTGTACTTAGCATATGTGTTACTTGTACTGTCACGAGGTGAATAAAGATAACAATAAGGAACAAACTTTTATAAAGTTTTCTGGAAGTTCAATGGATGTTAAAATATTTCAGATCAAACGAAAATCTCAACGTGCCAGCGCACCCTTATACACCTAAGAGCCAGTCAATTTCACCCCTAGCGATGGATAGACAAAACGGTTTTTCCAACGGTCTGAAGGAGGAGTGTAAAGTGGAGACTTACAGGGAAGCCAGAAGTTCCATAGGAATCTATCAGGGCTACTCCGAGGTTGACAAAGGAGTGTTGCACACTACGTTCCCTGATATCAGTCCAGTTCAAGCTTCTACACCTACGAAACGTAGCCCTGGAGTATCGCAGATGATGTCTTGTAGTCAACAGAATAAACATTTCTCAGTGTCGTCTCCAAAGCAACCTACTGTTAACCGTAAGTACTTGATCACAAATATATCTCAGACAAATAAAATTTGTATTCCCTATTTTTACTATTACCATTTTTATTGGAACTTTCATTCATAAATTGTTTGCAGTTTCGAATGCTTCGTTTGGCGATACGAGTATAATAAACGGGGCCACAGAGGAGGTGGAAAATCAGGTGGTAAACAGCACCACGAGCAGCGAAAAATCTTTCATTCAGCAACGAGTAGAACGGCTCTACGGTCCTGGAGCTCTAGCACAGGGTTTTTTCTTCAAACGTAGCACCAGCAGACTGAGCACTAGCGACAGCAGCTTTAATAAGTCTAGTAACAACAACGACGTATCGGCTGACAATGCGAATACCGAGGAGTCTTTGAAAAATTTGCCAGTGTTAAGACACCTGAGACCAGAGTTCCGAGCTCAACTTCCTGTGGTTAGCCCTAGAAGACCTACCGATGGTTCGGAACAAATTCTCAAGCCTTTGCAAAGGTAACTTTTCTTTAAATATTTCATTCATATTTCTGGATCTTTCGACATCGCATTCGCATTAATCAGGAGAAAATCCGGTTCACCTTCACCGGAGAAAATGCATATGTTACCTATTCATTCGATCATTGTCATACAATTTGCAGACTTCTTGATTTATGATATTATCGACTAGATTATCATCTATTCGCTACCCAGACAATATTATAAAATTGTATTTCAAAGGTAACTGTGCGGCATATAATCACACAGACAGAGAGTCTCTTGCACAATTATGAGAAGTTATAAATTATAGATTTCTCTTGCCCAATTTTATCATTTTACATTGAAGAGGGCAATTAGTAGATGGCTTGCAGTTTGTAAAATTGACGTGTAGAACTTTATCCGTTTCATTACTAAACGTATTGCTGTTATGCAAGAAAATTTATTAGCATTGATAACTTGCTACCGATGACATAAAATTTCGCTAATAATATCAGTTCGCTTGTGCAAGAGAACCCTGGCGGAGTTGAAGTGTCAAGGGAAATACAATTACGCATTTTTTCATCGTTAGGGTAACGCCAGTGTCACGTAAGGTCGAGCAGAAACCAAAAATACCAGCAGCTACGAATTTAGACGTAAATCTAGCGGACAGTGGAGCACAAAAGCTGAATTCTAGCGTGACCAGCATCCCAGATCAGCAGCCAGCTGCTCCAAAAGTAGTTCTACCTGTCTTAGAACCGAGCGCCAGCTCGACAAACGTGGCGAAACAGGTTGAGGAGGCGGAGAAAACGGTCGAAGAGAAAAATGGGCATTACTTCATGAAGGTACGCCTAACTGGAATAGAGCATGTCGAAAGAAACGTTTATTCGCATTCTTTGCTTCATTGTTGCAGCTGCTGAAACAGGAGACGGACAGGCTGCTCTCGTTAGCCGCGTCAGCAGAAGCGGAATTGGCCAGTGACGATACTGTTGCACTTCCGGAAGAAGCAGCCGGAAAACTGCGGTCAGCTGCAGGCAAAGCTAAATTGCTCACTTCGCAGAAGATGCAACAGTTTGAGGGGCTGTGCCAGAAAAATATTGTATGGCTTTCGTATATCGCTTTCCTAATAAGATTGTTAAATTTAGAATAACATTCAGATGATAAACAACACTCGTATTACCAACCATATACACTCCCGGTCATAAGTATTACGACGCTTTTTGGTTTCATAGAAAACATGATAAAATTATTAAAATTATTGTAAATTATGAAGAAAATGAGTAATCGGGCAAAGTTTAATACTCATGTATAAACGCTTAAGACTATGTGGACACTTCCTTATCTCTGACAACATTTTAATTGCAAAATTGTAGATAAATCGAAACATAAATTAGTATATATACATTTATGTACATATATTGAATATTCCATTTTTGTTGTAGAATCAAGTGCCTGGCGAAGAGTTCCCAACAACGAACGAGGATTTGGCGGGCTTCTGGGACATGGTGATGCTGCAGGTGGTTCAAGTAAACGAGCTATTCGATCAGATAGAAAAGTTACGCAATTCTCAGTGGCAAGAGGTATGTTCAGTTTCTGTTCACCCTCAGACAATCAATTCCTTGAAGCCTCCTGGGAAAAATTTTTATTCTCACAACAATACCGATAACGTAACGCCACCTGAATCGTCTTCCCGTATATCCTACTCGCACTCTGTTTCCAATAAGCGTGTACGATTCGATGATGCAACGTTTACCGACCCGGAAGAATCGAATCAGGTGAAAAAAGATTTCTATATCTCTCAAGTACCTGACTATGTAGCGCTTGAAATGCGTTTGTGCGACGATGCGTTTCAAGTTCTAACCCTTTCCCAAAATTTAGAGGAATATGAGAACCATTGCGACGATTATGAAGTAGATTATAATGAAAGTAATACGGTTCTTTTTAAAGATATAACTGAGATACAAACGATAAAAAATGATAGTTCTCCTCTTAAACCATGCACTTCGTACGTCATCAATTATGTGAACAGATTACAGCATGATATAAGTCCATTTTACTTTGAAAATTGTAAACAATCATCCTCTGATCTGTATCTTCGTGATGACTTTATTGAGAAGAATATTTCACCGAAATTTCAAACGATATTTAGAAAAGACGATGATGAATTGAAACAGCAAAAGCATGATCATTCTTTAAGTAAAGGACAGAATAATTATTCAGAATTGTTCACAAAAGATACGCAAAAGGATATAAAAAGAAATGAAAATAACGCAACCAACTTGAAGACTATTTCTTCATCCAGTAAAAGAATTGTATCTGCGGATAAAAGAATGGGAAAGGTTCGACCGAAAGCTAAATCCTATAGCTCCACAGGGAGAAATCTGAACCAGGAGATCCAGATAAAAAATGGTCGAAGAACAAGATCGCATACTCCAGAAAACAGGCCTCGAAAAAACGATTCAATTAAGTCAGGTATCGGCGACGAGCAAAAGTCTTGTAATTTAAAGCCAGTCATTATCCACAAAAGGGGCGAAGAGAAAGTTCCTACTCCATCAAAAATTGACAAGTTTCCTTATAAATCTTTCGCTGCGCATAAAGGAAGTGTTAAAAAACTTAGGCATAACGTCACATTTTCAAACGACATTAAAGAACTACCGCCAACAAGAAAAGATATTTCATCTGTTGATTGCAACGTTGTGAACATGACAAAATCATCTACAAAAAATTTATTGCACGCTAAACCAAAAAAGATGTTAAAAATGAAGAATGCGAAAAAATTGAGTCATAATTATTATGAAAGGTGTAATCTCTCTGTCGTAAGCGAAGTCTGGTCGAATCTCGATTTTGTGTATAATAATAAAAAGTCTCAAAGGAAATCCGATGCATATGAAGAAAATTGTACGTTTGCTGGGACGTGGAACGTAAGAAAGCAAGCAAAAGAATTAAAAAAAGAGCAGGTGGAAAAATTAAGAAAGGAGCAGATAAAGGAATCCCCCCAAAAAATCGAAAAAGAAGCAGAAATTTCATCTGTAATATCCGATAATATTTTTTGGAGACTAAGCGACTCGAAACCTTTCATTCCATTGTCCCCAGAAACGCTACGCCAATTAAGACAAATCTATAATGTCGAAAATTATTTATCTTCAACTGTGAACAAATCTGAGAAACTAGAAAGAATGAAGGTTTACGACAAGAAAAGGAAACAAACTTTCAAAATCGTGGAAGACGAATCTTTGAAAAAAATGGTTTCTCGCGGAATCACGTCTGATCTTTTGGATAGTCGTTCGGAAAATAATTTTTTGAAACGATTGGACACCCAAGATACAAATTCTGTAAGCTTACAAGATAATTTCGAGACGGCAAGCGAAACTCTAAATCCTATACCGGAAAGTCACGATTTTTCCATGCAATGTATAAATTCTCTCGCGAATTTGGTGCCCCGTGTAGCGAACAATAAAAATAAATCGACTCTCGTTATAAATAATATTACAAATAATATTCCAACATGGCCAATCAAGGATGGTGAGATACGGAATTTTCTCTCTACTTTAATATCCTCCATAAGTTCTGAGATTGTGTCGAAAGTTACGAAACATAGTAGTTCTAAATTAAAAAATCGAGTAAGCATCAAAAAACTAAGTTATGGTGTAATTACGAAAAACATAAAATCTAAGTCTAATGCCAATGTAAACGTTATCATGGATATTTCGCAACATGTTCGTTCAAATTTCGTTTCTAGTCGTTTACCAAATAGAAAGAGTGGAAAAAGTATTATATCTACTGACCTCGACAATTATCTGCCATTGAAAAAAGGCTTTCACGTGAATAGTTATTTAGAAGATACGAAATATATGCAATTATTTCCGAATAATATCAAATTTCACACAAATTCGTCAAATACTAAGAGTTTCCCTATTAAAGTAAAACACATGTGTACGTTTCTTAAATCAAATCGAACCCTTTGTCGATTATCGTTGTATTTGTACATATATGGTATTCTGAGTCTTGTTTTTATATTTCTAAAAATCACCGCGTACGACGAATCTTCGTACTCATGTATTCTGAATCCTAGGATTTTGTATAATTTGTACTAAATGAATCATTATTAGCAGCGATCAACTATACCCTCTTGCGTTTGTAGAATAAAAGCCCTCTTCTTCCTCCTTCGGTATTTTTCCTAGATTTTTGTCAAAATACCCAAGTAACGAAGATTAAGAAAACAGTGCTAGAAAAGCTGTAAGAAGAAATCCGAGAAGGATCCTTTTTCTCTAAGTATGTTTTACTTATTTCTATGTATCTATAGGAAATGTAAAAGTGTAAAAGTGTATGTGATGCATGTAACATGTACAGATATTCGCAATTTCCACTTTCTCCTTTTTTTTTACCTTTCACCTGTACTTCTTTCACCTGTACAATTTAATTCCTGACATTTCTTTACTTCTATCAGTCCTTAACATAGACGGTACCATTATTTTCTATTGCTAGTGCTTCATTACATTTGTAATATCTTTTGCAGACTGTACCAGAGAAAAAGACAGTTGCTTCAGCTCCGCAGAATGGCACCACTGCCAAACGTCGCGTCACGCCAATTCACAAACCAAAATCCACAGCTAACAGCGAAGCAAACAAGAAGGCAAGAGAAGCAAGAGAACAAGCTCGAAGGCAACTGATCGAAGAGAGAAGACGAGCGATGCGCTCGAAAGCGCAAAATTCCGAGAATACCGTGAAGATCTTCGCCCCCGATACGTAACGATAAAAAGAGGGGCGGATCTATTCAGCAATTCGTAGCAGCGTTTCCGGCGACGCTTAATGCCTCGAGCCCAAATCAAACTGCGGTATTTTGTATGCATTTTCTTAAACAACTCGAATCTCGAGCAGACTGACGATTAATTCTGAAAGCTTCTTAATTGACGATTAATACGATGCTCGTTGTTGCGTCTGGATCCACTTAATAAATAGATTAATGACAATTAAACATCAGATTGCTCGGTATGGAGTTGACTATAAACAATAATTATCGATATGCTTCGAACTACAATCAAACTCGCTTTATGTCGTTAATAGAGTTGAGCGTTGTGGGACAGCATACGAGCAATAAGAGCGATTCATGTAATTGATAAATATTTAGTGCGATCGGTTTTTTTAAGGATTGACTTTTAGTAAATATAAAAAGAGCCGGATCGATCGGGAGATTAAGTTTTTAACGTTTTAAATGTACGATATTTTATTACGATGTTTCCTCGTCTCACGCTCTTAAATGTTTCTCTTCGATTTTGTACACGCTGTGATGTTTCGTGCTAATCTTGTTACGTTTTATAACAATTTACGCTGTCGTTCGATTTCTACGTATTTAATGTTCACTTTACGAACGGAATAGCACAGTAACAGTTGAGCATCTTCGGCTCTTTGTTTCTATTTCATGTTTCTTTTTGTAAGATACTATGTCAAAGAATATGTTACTCGATGAGAAAAAAAAGCAAATCAGAATAAGTGATTGGGGAGAAAATGAATTGTAAAAAATCATTTCTCAATTTTCATAGTAGAAAGGAAGGGATAAAGACTACCCTTTGCCCATTGAATCTTTTTTGCAAGAAAGCTGAAAAGTAGTTACTCGAGTAAAGCGGCCAGATCATATTTCTATATGGTATTTCTAGCGATCATGAGTAACTTATATTTATACGAATAGCATGAACGATCGACGATCGCTGATAAACGTTAATGATCAGCAAGATGAAGGTAGAGAAGTTTATAACTAATCGTGGAAGTTAGTCAAAACTTAGGAACTTAATAAACCTGGTTTAAGGACTGCAAGACAAGAGATATACTCGAGAAATATTGGTTGCCTTGAGCCAGGTATAATTTTTATCTTGTAGTTCATGTATATAATATTAACGATCGTTCGAAAAAAGCGAACAATCAACCGTGCTCGCCTAAGAATTTCTGCTTGCAAAACGATCGGGATCGGGATAGATCGCGAGTTGCAGGTTAAACCAGAAAAAGATTCCTATTATTTTTACTATCTATACTGTTTCTGTAACTCTCGTAACAATTAATTGATATTATTATTTTAAACTCGATCGTTAGTTTGATCGCATTAATACCTCTCACGAGGAAATCGGTTTCGGAAAAAATATCGTAGTTGTGAATAGATCTTGCGAATTACCTGACAGACAAAAGGTGAAAGATTCTTCAGAAGAGTCCCTGCGCAAACATCGTATGGACCCACGTTTGTCTAAACTGACATTCCCGTAGAGACGGTCTCGAAACACCCGATAGTTTAATTCCCATGTTAATTTTAAGGTGTATCTGGTAGATAAACTGACGTTAGCAGATATAATTTAGAGCTGGCCCAACCAAAAAACACGCGCTATCTAATTAAATACTCGGTATGATGAATGTGTCGCGATTTTCACGATGGTATTGACTAATGTGCTGACAAATTTATAATTCCATGCGCGTTAAAATTGCAAAGAAAACAAAATAAAGAATAAAGCGAAAAGATGGAAAGGAAATTTCTCGAAGCATCGTTCTGCTTACTAATATGCAGTAACGCGTATCAATCTGCGTTATTTATTGACTGTTGATTCCCTTGGTGCCTTGATTATTTATACGTGTGTACATAAAATCGACTGACAACCGACGATTCGACGCGATATCACGTGCGATCGCTTTTGATCGCACGTGCCACAGACCCATCGAAAGACAACAAGCGAGTCGATAAATGAGAATGAAATGAAAACACGTTGGAAGCTTCTTTTTTTTAATTAGTTGGTGGGTTCATTGATCAGTTTTCTTGCACAATATTCACGATCATGGATAGAGAGACAAATAAGGAATCAGGATCATATAATTTTGTTCTCATTTATCCGTTCTGCCTAAAGACGAAAACAAATTTTGGTAACGATTTATTTTAGATTTCTAGCGAATCCATCAGAATTTTCTATAAAACGTCATCCTGAGTGAGAAACGATTAATTTTTTTAATGTATCAACCGTGTGCCGCCAGCGACTGTAAATAAGCGTGAGAGAATATTGCGTGGCTGAAACAGCGAGCGATTACAAGCAAATTAATCGTGTAATTTTCAGAAACCGTTGTATACCGATATGAACATTGGCCAGCACGACAGAATTCACGCGTATTGCAACTCGTTTTTCGTACTCTGTTAGTTCTCTTCGTTCTTAGTTGCATCCTCGATATACTGTGTATAGTCCTTGTTTAGGGGCTCACCTTAATCCACACGTAGTAATTTATATTCAGAACAGTTCCCCGTTGCTTTTATAGGGACCCATATGCCACATAGCTT
This sequence comes from Bombus impatiens, assembly GCF_000188095.3. NCBI lineage: Eukaryota > Metazoa > Arthropoda > Insecta > Hymenoptera > Apidae > Bombus > Bombus impatiens. Next base: position 2,805,691 of record NT_178641.1, on the reverse strand, counting down.
TTCAAGAGATCGATCCAAAGCGTATATAAGGATAATCGTCGTGACAACCACAATCATCACGTTTCTCAAAATGTATTGTCTCTATTTTTTAATTCGCCGAAAATTTCACTAGAATTTGGAATTACGTCGTTCTTGAGAGAAAAATGTCCTGTGTTTTTATCTCATGAGAAATCGAAACTGATTTTCGGAAACGACAGGAAGCGCAAATTTTTTACTTATCGATGGGAAAAGATTCGATGTCTGTTAAACGCGTCGATCATCGAACGTTCCCTTTCTCTTTTTTACGCGAATAAACAATTACGATTATTTATTTATTAGATACTAGTAAGCTGTCCATACACCTGTTCTCAATGAATTAATAAAAAATGATAGAAAAACATGCAAATTTATTTTAGTAAAAAGAAACACGAATGATAGGGAAGTAGGAAGGACACAAGTATTTAACAACATCCTTGATTTATTTCTTCCTTATACAGTATTATTCTTCTCTTATATCTTATTTCTTACAAATATCTGTTTCATATACATTTACTTGTATACAAATCTTCTGTAGTAAGCTGAACCGTACTTCTCTTAAAACAATCATAATGCTATAGAGATGAAAATCTGGGGAAAAATTGGCACAGAACAGATTCATTTCTGTGATAAGTACATATATATTCGATGAAGCAAAAGTTCAACGACCCCCTAACAAAGATCACTGACCTTGAACTTGATTTGGTCCCACGATAAATTCCCTTCTATTCTCTTGTCGCATTTGCCAACGTTTGGTTTACTTTATCATCGCTCTTTTGGCAAAGATAATATCAATATTCCCAAAATATCAATGATGTACATTCCCCAGTTTTTCTAGTTTCACGCGAGGCAGATCAATGTTTTGCCCTCGTTCATTTTGTCCTGAACTTTATCACTGGCTGTGGACTTTTCTGCTTGGCCGCTTATTACCGCACAAACAAACGTCAATCCAACCCCTATCACGGCACTATAGAAAGCCCAACCTGGAACATAAAACGTTCTTTACCCTTTTGCTTGACAATAAATTAATTAAGTAATGAAAATAGGAGACGTCCCCTATTCTGTTCTATTCGTTTCATTTTATCTCTTAATTTATGTTACTCTTATATGTTATTGTTATTTTCATGTTAAATTTCTTAATGTTGCTTAGTGTGGGCAACAATTACAAAGATAAAATCCATGAATCTTTTTAAGTCGAATTTTACGCAGAGGATTTAATCTACAGCATCTTGATTGCCCGCATAAAAAGTCAAAGTGTCTTGGGAATGTAAAGAATCGTAAACGCTTTTACTACCTAGAGAGCATTCAGCGAGATAGAAAGCGTTAGCTTCCGGTCCACAGATCCTTTGAACCCTTTCTGCGCCCCAGCCGGCGGGATACAAGATCATCCCCAGTAAATAAAATATTCCTGTTGGCAAGAAGCGAAGTAGCATTAGAAACTTAGAGAGTTACAAGCTGTTTGCAAAATTGAAGTGTCACGTTGAAATATTACCAGCAATAACCTGCGCAACACCAGCCAGGTTGAAGATGCTCTTTCTGCCGATGCTTTGCATGCAGCAGCCAACCAAAGCTGCCACCACTGTCATCGACATAATCGCCAAACCAAGAGACAGGAAGAAGTAAGAAGCTTTCCAGCAGTCTGGAAATACGCTGGAATCTGTGGCGAAGCCGTCCAAGTTGAAATTTGCACAGTGAGTCTTCTTCCCGTGTAGCCTGATGCAACGATTGAAAATTCCGACTGTTGGCGCGTAAAACTCTGTCCCATTCTCTAACGATCAAAAGAAAAAACAGGAAAAAAGACTTTAATCCTTCGTCTAATATAGTTCTCTGTTTAGGAACGGACGAATGATGGATAAAATGTACAAGAAGTATCAACGAGAAGGTGATGGGGTCTCATCGAAGTAGACACGAGTCATTAATATTCCAAGCAACGTTAAGAACTTCTTTGAATATATCCCACCCTTCGACCGCATACTAACGACGTACGGATTAAATAAGAGAAAATAGTTACTCGTGTCTTTTATCTGAGGTCCGATGAGCCATTTTGGAGTGATGAGCCCCGATAAAACTGCCATTAACGCCGCCAGGGACAGGAGCGTCCACAGCAAACTACGACTAGTGACTATCACATAGCACATGCTGCCGTTCAATTGTGGATCTATGCCATTCTTCAAGCTCTAATCTCCTCCTGCAACATTTTTCCCTCTTAGAATTATGACCGACCCATGAAGAAAGGCAATATTTATTAAAAGAACCAATTCATGGCAAGACATAACGACATAAGTTTCTACCGCTTCAGCTATCGATCTTCAACATCACGGTTCATGATTAAAATACATCCTGCTAAATACAACGTCAGAATTTTGAGCGACTGTGTATTTACAGCGACTGCCGTTCTTCATAGTCGGACAGTATCAATTATTAAGTGAACCCATAGGTAATGCGGCTCTTCTCAGAGTCAAAGCACTGGAATTGTTATACTACCAAAGTTTTATACAAATTAAAATAGGAAGCTTAATAGAAAAAGATGAAGAACTATAAAGAAATAAGGAGATTCATCGCTGATCAATTTCTAACAGATAATTCTTCATTTTTACTTGTATGACGATCCAACACTGTGAGCGCACTTGGTGCAAATTGGATCAAAGTCGATCGTGTTATAAGGCAAGTTTGAAAAGATGATTCGTGGACACCCTTATCGCGATTCAGTCGGCGTCAGGGGTCAACGATTCGGCGATCAGGCCCAAAGACTTTCGGGTAACTGCGCAAGAATAAATGCCACTCACATATATTTCGGGGAAACGTTACGTATGGCCCTTTTCCCGCGCATCAAAGAACAGGCCGGCATTAAAAGTGAAGAGTCGCAAGTTCAGCCATACGCATCTTTTTCTCGTTTCTTTTCTCTCGCGTTACCGGTTCCGATTTTTTATTCTGATTTCGTGAGAATCGTAAAGCCGTGCCCGCCCAACAAAACATCCTTTTCTTCCGACCCCTCGTAAAACGACGAGCATGTTTGCGCGCTGATTCGAATCGACTTCGATCGGAGAAAAGGGCAAGAAGAGGTTTCTTCGAGCTGCCACGGGATCGTTATATTGGAATTCTCGGTTTGTTTCAGTTTGACGACCGCTTGACAACTCTTCCGGCACATCCTATTTCGAATGTTTCTCGTTGGATCTGTCATTAGAAAAAAGAAATCTTTGTAATAAAACTCTCAAGAAATAGTTTGTAAGATTTAAAACTGGTAATTCCAACTTCGAAGACCGAGAAGATTTACGTAAGACACTGCATGATTGATTATGGCCAATAAGAAACACTAATTGAAAATGTATGAAAATGATCGTATGGAACAAAATTACATTAAAAATGCGCTACTTGCCAAAGTATGGTATTAAAACCACATCATAAAATCAATACGGAATGATCGAATCGCTTATCGAGCAATCCAATATTACGAAGAAAAATTCTCATGGTAAAGGGCGAAGCAATTTTTCTTCACTCTATGAATACATTTAAATTTGTTAGGAAATCTGATTCTACTCGACAAAGGCTTTTCATGTTTTAATGTGACCAAGAACCAAGGCTAAAAAGATCGATCGGAAACCTGCCCCTCCCCCAGAACTGACCTATTTTGCTTTCTAACTTTAGATCGACCTAAGTTTGGGACCTGTGGATGATTTAGTGGGCGGTGGCCCTTCGTTGTTGAACGTATGCTGTTCTCCGCGACCCTTGAGATTTTTGATCCCCTTTAAACCCGCAAACTTAATCGCTTTCATTCCTCAGCGCCAGATGAGCGATTCTCTTTGATGTAGCCGCAACGTGGCGAATCAGTAGGCCACGATGTGTCGCGTTCTTTGTATGGAAAAAGATCTTCTTGGTGGTTGGCTCCATTCTCTGGGCTATTCTTTTATTCGTGCGTCGGAAGACACAGAATTTTGAGAAGCGAGCAACAACTCGCATACATAATTCGAAAACCATATAAGGAGAGAATTCTAGGACTCGATAGCGACGTAATGAATTTTTATGATCTTTTTCCTCTACGAGTAAACATACGATTTGTCATGATTCGCGATCTTCGCATCGAAAGATAGAATAAATAACACAGATTTTTCTGTCGTAAAAATTAAAACAGCTGATATTTATACATCTACATTGATAGAATAACAGTTTGAAGAGGACAAATAGTGAAAGGAAAGAGACGCCGAGTAATAATCGCGTTGCTTCGCCCTGCGGAGTAACGTGGGGAAGCAGCGATGTTTAATTAAATTCGTTTCACGCTGTACATCTGCCAGTTTTATTTTTATCATTTCTTGCGCGCGACCTCCTCTAAAAGCACTCAAGAGGCCGGGTTTACTTAGGATCGCCCCTTAATCGCTGTTTGTATTTATACTGTCTTCGAGTTTCGCGTCGGATTTAATGAATCCCTAACACCGGAAACACGTTGATTCACCGCGGCATAGAAACTCGTGACCTCACGGAGCAGCGGGATTGCTCCAACTTGTTTCAACATCGAACATCTGCCGTAGTTGTAAAAAACATGTGGCATTAATACAACCTCTCCTTCTTTCGTTATTAGGTATCTGCTGTTATGATGTTGAAAATGTTTAGCATCCGCCACGTGACATTAATAAACCGCGGTTTGGCTTGCAGCCATTCGAAGTTCGGAGAAGGACGGACGAGATAAGACCGATCAGAGCTTGCATGTAGACCACCAGTCGTTCGACGGACAACTTCTCTTATTTTTTATTTCTTTTTTTCCACTTTAATCGTTGCGTTCATTGTTGTGGGTTGCCACGCCTTTAGCGAATGCAGTAGGGCTCCATTGTCTCGACGTGAGTCCCCTTTGCTGAATTAATTTTCCATGTTTAATTCGTTGGAAAGGATCAGGCTAAAGCATTGGGCCTGTAAACTAGGTGGAACGAAATTCTAGTCGATCGACCGGCCACGTTTCTGATCGAATTATAACACGTTCGCTAACCAGCCACACGTGCTTCGCAATTAATTTACATTTAGTTCTATGCTTCAACTTGATCTCACACAGCTATGTACGATGTATGGTATTTCAATATAGCTGATACACAAGATGAACAAGAAATTGACGTACCAGAAGTTAACGTAAAATACATAAAGATACGTGTTACGTAAGTTTTACAAACGAGTTGTAACGTGAACCCCTCGAACACGTTGGTAGACCCAAGGAAAAATTATGAAATGTTGAATATCGTGAAGAATTATCAAATATATTATACAAAGGTACAAGAAACGAAACATGATCTATAGTGGGCATTTGCTTCAATCGTCTGTGATCGCGAACGTGTTAAAATTCAATAGAATTACCAGGAGAAACAACGTTAGAAGTCTCAGTTCAATTTCAGTTTACTCAGGTAAAGCAAAGTGATGAATTAGTAGAGATGAATAAGATCTCCTCAACATTGGTGAGCTTCTTCCTCGCCTCGCGCATCGCGGAATGCGATATCTTTCCTTTTCTCTCTGCTCGTGGCCCTGGACGAGAGGCTCCGACCATTAGTCATCCAGCAATGGGTCCTCTGTCCGGCAGCTCGTTATCAGAAAGGCGTAAGTCGACGGCCAGTGCGAACTTAACACTCGTAAATTCAAATCACACGTTTCCGGCCCGTGGACGTTGCTTTACGAGCATTCTTTATCCACGAGAAACCGGCGGAATCTATAATCTTCTATTTTTAAAAATATCCTTGTAAGAAACACGAATCTTCCGCGTCTTTTCTATCTTCTAGTTTCTCGCGTGTAATCATAAATTGCGAACTTGTCGTAAACATTTTCCATCGCCAAACGTTACTCGCTGTTTTATAGTTTACCATATGAAATCCATTGAGAGATTAGCACGTTAACAAGTTCTGCGAAATCTGAAACAATCGAACGTTTTGATTACAGAAACACGAGACACCTACACGTTGCATAATCCAGCGACGACGTAGACCATCTGCAAGGCAGCTGTTGGACAGGTGCTCCCTTACTTCTCCACTCTCTTGTTTTCGTCCCCTCTTACCATCGACAGATCCTCCCAGGCTCACCTTCTTCTTCTCCCTCTTCTTCGTTCTCTTCTTCTGCTCCCTCTCGTTTCATCTTTTTCTTTTACCTGCATCCTCCTGGCATGCACACTGTCGATTTTATCCAACAGTAATTTATCGTGATTTCAGCCGATCGCGTTCGATTAAACATTTTGGAGAAACGATTCCGCGGAGCCTCGCTGCAATTTCTCCAAAAATCGTATTCCAGATATTCTGGCATCGTTTACGTTCACGATTCAACAATTTGTTCGCTTCAAACAGAATGCAAAATGGAGTATCGATTTTTGTCCATCGAAGAGATGTTTTATTCATTCTCGAAGATTCAGTGGAATGTGCCATAAGATAAATTGCATATGTTCATGCAAGGTTATATCTTTGTGAACACAACCAGAGAAATGGAACTTACGCAGAGATTATGTTTCGATATATGCAATACACATAGAACGAAGAACCGATTATGTGTCCTGAGCAAAATTGAACACACACCCTTTAAAACAGAGCAATTTTTTTAAAACTGGCCCAGACGACTTTACTTTTTTTTTCTTTTTGAGAAGTTAGAAGGTTTAGTTTACTAGATGACGTGAAAAAAAGTTGTAGTAAAAGCGTAATTGGTCGGAATCTCGAAGAAAGGAATAAAGGTCACTTTTACAATTTTTCTGTCTGAGCCTGTAATGAAAATTTAAAGAACGCACTTTGTAGAATCGGTTGATATGGACGAATATAAGAATCTGTACATAGATTTTAGATAGCCGAAAATCGCCAAGCCTGTGATTAAATTTTCATCCTGGGCCCAGATAAAAACGTTGTAAAAAGCGACGTTTGCTTTTTTCTTCGCGATTTCAATAAACTGCAATTTTTCCAGAAATTTGCTTGCGCTCTATCTAGCAAACTATTGCTTCCAATTTCAAAAGAGAAAAATAAAATCAAGTCGTTTGGTGGAATTGTAAAAAGGTAATTCTGTCTTAAGCAGTATACGTTCACGTTTGCTCATTACCGTACACTGTACATGTTTCGCGCGTTCCCTCTTCCATTTCGTCGATTTTTAATTCAAGGTTTCGTCGATAGCGGATTGCCAAGCTGAATTCCCTTTTGTTCACAGGCAGATTTACAGTTCCGTAGAACGATTTGCGTTCCTGGAACAGCCACGCCTATTACCATGAATCTCTTTCGAAAAGGCTACGGCATTCCACGTCCGATGTATCCTTTATAAAAAAAAAAAAAATAAAAAGGAGAAAAAAGTACGAAGTGTTGCCTGTATTGTAACGTTCTCATCGGTATTCTTCCACTATTCGACTAAATTAATCGTCATTAATCTTGAAACCTCGTCCAACCACTGTCCTCCCTTTCTCATTGACTTCTATTGATTTCAATTCGATTACATCGAACCAAAAGAATCGTTGCATAATTCACACGCTGGCCATTCACGCGTGCTATGGTTACCGGATGTTCGAGCAGTTCGTTTTGCCGAATGTAAAGGGTTAAAGATCAATGATCGACGCGTATCAGAACGATCAACAGGAAGTGTACACGGAGTCGGCGATATTACTTCCGAGGCGAAATCCTATTTACCACGGCACAGCGATAACAGTTTGATGCTAGGCGCCTTTCCAGTGGAACGACCGCCAGGATGATTAAGGTACCACGAGCAAGACGACCAACTTAACGGTGATTTCCAGCGCATCTAGCTAGGCCCGGCAATTAAGATAATCGCCGATCGCGCGCTCCGACTACGCGTCTCCCTGGTCACGCTGTCCTCTTCGTGGATATCGATACCTGGAATTCTTTTGGAACTTTTATTCCACCATCCATCCACATCCATATATTTTTATCCATCGATTTTTCATCGATATCGTCGTTGTCTGTCGCGGTTGATGGAAACACAGGTAGATTTGAAATTAATCCAGTGACGTGGCCAGACGTGTGCAAGACAAATAGAATACAAGTGAAACATGGTTAGCTCTATGACAAGTTTGAAAGACGTTTGAGGATGTGTATAAAAATTAGAACATGTGCTACACAGAGTTTATAACACGAAATATTTAGATAACTAGCTATTTCTTAGCTCCAACGTAAATTCACAGAAACAAAATATACGTATCTAAGCAGGAATTTCGAACCTCGCATCAAAGTCTCAACAAATTCAGATTAAATTCCAATGTTAATGTAACGCTTCGTATCCCATTTCTTTCTTACTCTCGTCGTACGATTTTACAAACATTAATATAGTATATAAATATAATACTAACGATATTTGATACGTTTCACGTTCGCGATCAAACAAATTCTCGTTTCTCCAAACTATCCAAAGCTTATCAACCGCTGAAAGATCCAAGATACCAATCGTATACATATTTCTACCGAAAAGCTTCGTTTGATTTTCTGTTTCCCTTTCGATCGAGTTTCCATTAACTTTCTGCTCGCAACACGCGGAAGGTTCGCTTAGAATGTTGGTAACACGTCCAGTAAAAGATGTTAGAATAAAGATGCTGCTCATGCGTCTATTTTTCTCGCGGCTGACGCTTTTCATTCCCTCTCGCACCCAGTTCCCATCTTTCCTGCCCTTCCTTCTTCCCTCCTCTCTTCCCATTTGTTCCTGCTAGCCCCGGCTGGTTCGAGACCAGCATAGCCAGTCGCTGTGTCATCGAGCCTCGATACATCATAAATATAAATTGATTTCTGGATACGTGTTGGTACTGTTGGTACAAATGGGACTGCGTGCGAGCCGCACACGCGTCCGCGAAAGTCGTTGGTTGGCATACACGCGCGGGCTATAGCTACGTTTCGGAATCTTAATGCGCCGCGAAGGAACACGAACGCCAAAAATGACGAATGACTTGTCACAACGAATTTCGCAACGTCCGATCTACCGACTAACTCGTCACTTTTTATCGATCTACTCCTTCTTGTGATTCTTCCACTTTTTCTTCTTTTTTCTTTTTTTTCTATCGTTATTTTTCGGGGGGCAGCGTATTTAGTATAGCGAGGCTAGATTTTCATTTTCGAGCGATTTTTTTCCTGCACGTTGTTACAGCGTGAATACGCCGCGCAGGAACAGGAAACGATGCGCACGTGGAGACAAAATAAATGGACCTCGTCGTTATTAACGTGTGTGACAGTCGTGTGTCGAATGTATAGGTCGTGTAAATCCTAAGACGTCCACAGGCTTGCGTCGAAGTACCTCCCACGCTGTATAATCAAATAACAAGAGCACGCAGCTCGTCGCATCTTTGTAACGACGAATCATCTCACGCAAGTTGATATTTGTTTCTTGAAAATTGAATATTAATAGCGTGCTTGTAGGATAAAATTATGGGATTAATAGAAAGCACGATCGCTGTCTTTCGTATTATACGAGCATACTGAGAGGGCGGTCGGCGCGCGTTAATTTTTATCTACCGTAAGTAAGTTCGTGAGTTTCTCCGTATAATCTAATGAACTGCTGAAACTGGCGGCAAAATTCGCTCGTCTGCATCATACTTAAATGCATCTCTCTGAGTAATATAATTTATTAAATTGCAATAGGCGCGCAATAATCACAGCTTGCCTCGGTGGAAGTCGCAAGTGGGCATTTCCTGAAGATCGCGATAAACCCGTCTGCGCAAAGTGCTATGAACTCGGGCAACTCTAGATAAATCTAAACGAATCGCGTGATAAACCTCACTGTGCGCATCGAAATATTTAAAAACCGACAGATACTTTAAATTCTCCTCTCCTTTCTTCTTCCTTTCTTTTTTTTTTTTTTTCATTGTTCTTTCTTATGGAGGAATGCATATATAGTATATATATATATATATATAAACGAGGAGTAGGAAACTGTCGGAAGGAAACGCAAGTTCTGTCCCCAAGGTATCTTTCTGTGGACCTTCGTATAGCTTCTGATTCCCTGAAAACGCATTAACGAGCGATTACGAATCCATTCCAGATCGTTGAGATTGCCACGGGGGCTCGTTTTCTCGGTAGAAGCCGCCAACAACGCTGCTTGCATCAGAGCAGCCGGTTGGAAGATTAGAATGCACCGTGCATTCGCTTTTCGAACGACTTGCACGCGCGTTGCCATCACCACGAACAGAGCCACGAGCAGAGTCCTCGACGAGCCTCAGGATCACTCTCGGTTTCTTGTTGTTCGAACAACGTTCTGGATGAGAGCTTCCAGCAAATTCAAATATTCCTATCGCCAGAGTTTTTCAAAGAGATTTCTCAAGGAAAAAACGTATAATTCAGGGACCGGACTTAAATTCACGAAACTCGAATCTTCGACTTTGTCGGGTCTGAAAACTATGGTAACCTGGACTTTGATCTTTATACGCAGTTCTTACGTTCGTACATTGTTCTTTTAATCGTTGTTTTAAAGCGAATCTTCATCGAAAGGCCATACGAATAACGTACCGATCTATCAAGCCTATCTGTTTGGCTCATCCAATGGAACTACTTATAACAGCGATCTAATTGTTGTAGCGTACATCAGCCTGCTTTGTCGGGTAGAATATATAGAGATTAATGATCTTTTAATAGTTAACCCTTAACTCTTTGTAATTTTGAAGCAGATATAAGAGCTACATAGTAACTAGCCTGTGATATTTACGCATCGACAGAGAATCGAAAGCTGCAGAGCGCAGGAAATGCATATGGTGCGATAAAAACAAGTAGAATATCCAAGTTACAGATGAAACAAATTTCTCTTTTGATTCTGTTTGTTTAACACTAGCCTCATCAGGTCCGGTCGAATAACCGGTTTCAAAATTTTATTTAAAATTGGTCACTCGTTGTTATTTCTTTGGTTCGTTTAACTCTACGTGAATTCTCATATTAATAAAAATCGAGAAATTGATTAATCAGATAAGAACGAAAATCGTGATGGTAAAAATACGAATTTCCATAAAGAGTCTGGTGACGACGACTCGCGGCCACTTCGGAACAGGAATGTATATTAACTTTCTTTTTCCTGAATTTATCATTAGAAAGCAACTCGAGCAAACTCTATTGGAAATTTTTGCGAGTATATCAAGAAAATTCGCCAGTGACCGAAGGTTAACGATAAACGTCGGTATTATCAACCAGACGACTGATTTATCGTGTTAGTCAATTAGCGACCTAATTGACGTATCGTCACGAGCGTTAATTAAGAATTATCATGAAAATCCATTTGCGTGTGACCCAGTTTAAGACCGAGAACGACAACGCGTTATCTGCCGACAGAAATCGGGGTACTCCCCTTTGTTCGTGCAGCTCCTCCTCGGACACGAGTCGCCCGCATTCCTCTGTTAGGTACGTACCAGGAAAAAAAGCGGCCAGAGCCCTCCTCTTGGAGGGAAAAAAAAAAGAAAAAGAAGGAAGAAAGAAAAGGTGAATTTACAGGCAAGCGTGGCCGTAATGTAGTCAAGCCTGCCAGTTCAAAGCGAGCTCGCGTACGAAGACGCGATTCGATTCACGCTTTGAAGCGTGTACTTACAAAGAGCTGCAGGATGTTGCGCCGCTTGCAATTATTTTCTGCCTCTCGTTAGTCTATTTTCAATCTTATTACTCTATTTTAAAGCCGCTATAACATTTCTTAACGTACTGGTGGCGACGATCAGCGATATGTCTACCGATCCCTCGAACGATCTGACTTTCCATAAATTTCTCAATTATTCGAATAAAATCCACGTAACGATAGAATTACATAGCCAGAAACGAACGTCGTATTTTCATAGATATTATCGAATTATAGATTGCTTTGAAACGTTTCGTTTTAATATTTCGTACGATTTTACTATCTGCTGTATATTCCGCGCATTTTATGGATCAAGCGTCGCAAAGGCCGAAGATATCCAAAGAGCTAGGGACGCGACGACGAAATCCGACGACTGTTGGCTGTTATCTGTTTTTGGTTCGCTCGCTTGTTAAGTAAATCGGAAACGGGGATGAGAAATATTTAAGACTCAATGAAATAGAAAGACAGCTGTCTCAGCTCGTGTGTCGCGCATCCATGCTTATACGTGTACTTAACTCAAATTCATTCAAGCAGAGTGATATCATCTTCATTGGAGAAACCTCAGCTGATGTGTCGTGCGTCTCTGTATTTATACGTGTAATTTAAAACCATTGAGACGTAGCCATGTTTGGTATCTCATTGGTATATCATCGAAGAAACTGTCAGCAACGCGAACCTACGTATATATCAATGCATAAAATTCTTACGAAAAATCACGATTCCTCGTTCGAATCGTTTCAATATCGCTACTGTTGAATTCAATATATAGCTTCTAGTATTTCTAAAAACGCTACGTACCTTGAATTCGAGTTAAATACCGGTGCACGCTCGATCAAGTCTACACAGTGTCCCAAGTTTAGACGGCTAAAGAAAATGATATTATACAGGGTGGTTGGTAACTGGTGGTACTTGTGGTAAGAAGTCGAAAATATAGAATAAAAATTTTTTTTGTATTTTTTCATCGAGACAACGATCTACAGTGAGATCCGTTATAACGAGACGCGATAAAGTGCACGCGTACCGAGCGAAAATTCAAAGTCGATTTTCTCGAAAACAAAGCCTCGAACGAAAAATTTTTATTCTATATTTTCGACTTCTTTTTTCGCGTAGAATCACCCCCTTTCCGCTTGTACCACCAGTTACCAACCATCCTGTATAAACGTAAGTGTTGTATTAGATTGTGCGAAATGTTCCTTTCGTTTTATAAGGAAATAAGAGATTTTCTGTTTTATATTGGTTTATTGAATTATGCAGGAACATAATAATAGAAATAGAACGAAATGGATCATACTGCCTAATTCAATAAAATAACATAAAACACTTTTCGGACAACCCAATACCGTAATGTACAAACTCTTAGTAAAAACGTTATAGCAGAAATATGAAACCTGAAAGCAATAGACGAACATTATCACGAAAGGCGAATTGGTCGGAAAGGGCGCGTTATTATTTGGTCCGCGAGATTGCAACATTACGGATTTTTATCCGCAGGGAACAGTGAAAGCGATTGTGTGTCGTGCAAGAGTCGATTGGCGACAAGAACTAATAGAAAGGATTGATGGCGCATTCGTTGATCTAAAACAAGATAAACATGAAATTCGGAGAGCTACAAACTCAATTTCCGTACGATGCGAAGCTTACGCTCGAAAAGGGGGATGGCATTTTGAAATGGACGCATAAATCAACTTTCTTTTCGGTGTAATAAGACGTTTGAGGGCATATGTTCGCGTTTCATCTTTTTCTTCTTTCTACTCGTGCAACGTGTTTTGGTGAAGCTTGATCGTTTGAACTTGCTACGCTCTGTGTACAGGGTGTCTCGTTTTAATCGTCGTTGAAAAGTGTTTCAAAGTGAAACTTATCTTGTTTCGAGGAAAAGTTTTCCGCCAAAATTTTATCTAGGCGAGAAATTTTATCTAGGCAAACGTGTTTTGAGGATCTCGAAGCAACCTTTGTTTCTTCAAATGGAACTTTACATATTTTTATATACCACTCGATGTATCTTTTAATTTTTTCTACAAGAAAGTATCAAGGTACTTAGAACATGGTTAGTTCGAAAGATATTCTGTCTTTAATCTTGTAAAACTTATCGTATGAAAGACGAGGAAGGATAACGTAGTGCTTTTATATTCATGTTCTTTGCTTGTCTTTCGTACACTCGATTCGATAGAATTCACATTCAGCTATCTTTTAGATAAGGCGTCTTCAGATACAGATACTTCGATACCTTTTTATAGAGAATTAAGAACTGCATCGTATAAAAAGAGAACGTATAGTTCCATTTAAGAAAACTACAGATCACCTTGAAATCTCTACATAGATCAAATTTGTGACCATCGCAACACGTTTCCTCCGAAACGAAATAAGTTTTATTTCAAAACTCTTTTGAGAGTAATCCTCCTCGTGTCGATTAAAATGAGACACCCTCTGTAAACCTAAAAATTATTAAAATCAGTCGCTTTAATCGTTTCGTTATTAAATCATTGTACCGTGTGGCACTGCTAAAAACGTTGCACTGATCGTTCGTCTCTCAAGTCGCGAATACCATCAGAGTTTGATTGGGAGGCGCGTGAAATGCAATTTGCAAACGAGCCGTATATTTACCCACACGTATACGACGATACACGATTGATGACCAGAGTACATATTTTCTTCCTATATATATATATATATATATATATATATATATATATATATATATATATATATATATATATATATATATATATATATATATATATATATATATATATATATATATATATATATATATATATATATATATATATATATATATATATATATATATATATATATATATATATATATATATATATATATATATATATATATATATATATATATATATATATATATATATATATATATATATATATATATATATATATATATATATATATATATATATATATATATATATATATATATATATATATATATATATATATATATATATATATATATATATATATATATATATATATATATATATATATATATATATATATATATATATATATATATATATATATATATATATATATATATATATATATATATATATATATATATATATATATATATATATATATATATATATATATATATATATATATATATATATATATATATCGATGACGCATCTCTGTGTACTCACAGAAGCCGGTTCGAATAAACGCACGAGCACGTACACTCGAGTGTGTATCAACGTTGAGACTGTTGAGACACGCGTGTTCACGCTTGCCAGGGTAATATCGAAATACTATCGCTTCCCACGCGAGAAGGAGCCTCGATTCTGTCTAAACGGCGCCCGTGCGTCCGCCTGTATTCACGTGCGTGCGTAAAAGCTGCCTTATTGGGAAGCTTTAATGGCTAGACCACGGCCAAGAGTACGTCGAGCATATTTTATGCCATCGACCATATTTGTCCTACGATTCATATCGTGACAGCGAAAACGGATTCGGTAACGAGTCCCTTTCGTGAGCTTTCGCAACAGCTCTCTCTCGATCGTTCTAACGGTTCGATATCGTTTCGTGCTCTTAATGGTATAGAAGATTATGCAGCGTGCTCTCATCGAGAATTAGCTTCCAGAGGAATTTCTATCGTCGTTATTCTCTATTGCAGCGTCTCATTTTGCGAAATTCTGATGTTAGTTCGTTGCCACTGGACAGTTGGGTTGTCCGAAAAGTGTCTTTCTCTCGCAAACGTGTTTTTTACAACAGTGCACCTTCGTACAAACGTGAAACCAAGTCTGTGAAATGTCGCGGTGTTCATCTCAACAGAGCAAGATGGATCGTAAGTAATTCGACGAAATAACATAAAACAAAAACGTTGTGCGTCTATTATTTCCTCATGAAACGAAAGAAACTTTTTGGATATCCTAATAAAATGGTAATTAAATTGACGCATATGGAATATCGTTTGTTCCGAGTTTCAAGCTGGACAGCTGATACCAGTTAACGAAGTTTATCCCGTCGCGGAAGATTATTAGGACCGTGTTAAGGAAGCAGACATTTATTACAAATTGTATCGAATCGAGAAGTATTTTTAATGGGGAAGAATTTAGACGGAAAGCTTGCACGAGAAAAAATTTCTGTCACACTTTTTTCCGATTTATCGGGGCGTCTCGCTTTACAAAGAAATTCCCATGTTAATAATAATTTCAATCTTTTGATAACAGGCAACGACTACTAGGGTTTGATGCACGTATGATATCATTCGTTTCATCTTAGAGATAACTTCGTTTAGCGTGCTTGCAGCTAAGAATTCCAGCATTCTGCACGTTTACTAATTCGACGATTTAGCGAATCGAATGGCAAAGACTGTATCTTTGTGAGAACATGTCCCTGTCTCGGAGGAGGCGTTATTACATCGTAGAAATACCTTTGCGGACTGTTTCGTTCAGCACGTAATAACTGTCATAGTCGATTGCAGTATAGTATGGTCGAGAGACACGGTCCTCGTGGTCCAGAATCCCCGTGGTTTACCAGATCGTAACCAGATCTTTGAATTTCGAGGTTTACTATTACGATGGCACGCCGTCTGCTAAGACGTTCGCTAAGATCTTCGTGATACTTTTCTTCTTTCGATAAGCATAAACGTGGAGCATATGGTAATATTTTTTGAAAAGGTGAGTCTATCGAAACAACGAATATTTGGACCGAAGAAACCATAATTTGAAAGCGAGACCCGCGACGCTTTTCGTTCCTCGATAAGCAAATCGTAATTTTGTAAAAAAATTAGAGTATCGAATCGAAAAAGATTTGAAACTAGGAAACTACAATTTTGTAAGCGAACAGAGGCATCGAGACGCCGAAGATTTAAAAGCAAGAGAGTGGAATTTTTGCCGGAAAGGCGGCGGTATCGAGCCAAGAAGGGTCCGACGCGAAGAAACTGCACTTTAACGAAAAAGATTACACAGGTTTCTGTGCGGTATTTGACACTACTGTTACGCGAAACATCCTCGCTATCTCGTTTCACTGACAGTCGAACGCGCCGTCCAACTGCTTACGAAGTAATTTAACCGTTCCGCTATGGTGATTTAAAAAAATTGAACTTGAGAAACAGGGGGACGCAGCCGCAGACGGGCAAAAAACGAATGACCGAGGCGATTAATTAATCGTTGTCCTGTCGCTTTCGTTTAAGCGTAATTCGTCTCAATTTAACGGTCTGCTGTTCCTCAAAATAAATTCATTAAGAAAAACGATACTCGACCGATTACGCGCCGAATACGTAATTTGGAAAATTAAAAGCGCTTTTGGATCGTGATTTTTTTTCTCTTTTTTTCTGTGAAATTACGATCAGGATAATGATTTCGTCGCGTCAGGATAATGATCTCGAAGCTGTTGCGCGCGATAGAGCAAAAAGAAAAAACGGGAGGGAAGAGCCGAAACCACCCTACGATGCATAATTCATGGTGGTAGGTCTGGCTTTATGGCACACCCTGATGCCTGATGATGTAAACAGTCGTAAATTAATGCAATTGGCCAGAGCTGGTTCACGTGTGTGGTAGAAAGAGAGAAATGAAGGGATAGATACATTAACATCGCGTTCGGTGAACTTCGCGCTTCCACACTTGGCAAATTCAAAGATTGCACAGCTTCCACGCGCCTGCATCGCTCTCTGCGCTCTATCCTCCGCTTCCGGTACGTAATTGGTCCCATTAAAGAGACGCAACGACTCGTTAAAGAAAACATTAGCGACAAGTAACAGAATATTGGTGAAATTGTTTATGTCATTTGAATATTTTAATTTCCGAGGGCTGTACTTATTTTAATCGAACCCTCGAGAAGCCACATCGATCAGGAAGCTACAGGGAAATGATGCTACAAACACTGATTCTTATTTTTAATTTACGTTAAAATTTACCATTTTCTTGTGGCATTTTTAAACTTATGGAACTTGTGGAATTAAACTCATTGGTTTCTGGAGAATCGAATATCGATCGTGTATTTATGTAATGAAATTAAGGAAATGATCAGAAACGTATAGAAAAGCGATGTTACAACGCTCTGCTTTTTAAATTTACGCCAGAATTCGCTATTACTCGTGTCATCTTTTCGCGATGAATGAACCTGCGCATCTGAATTTTTGTTTCTTGAGAGTCGAATATCGATCGAGTATTTACATAACGAAATTAAATAAGCGATAAGAAGCAGAGTCGATCAATTTATCTTCCGAGAGGCTCGATTGTAAGACCGTTTGACTGTCTAAGGTATAAGTCAAAGAAAAAGGTAGATTACTCATCCACGACCCTATTATCTACAAAACCTGCAGAACAACCTCAAGACACGTAGCAGTCTTAGACACGGTCCACGCAAATCGCATTCGAGCACATCTTCTAAGAGTCATCCGTATCGTTCGATAGTGTTCGCATTGTATTTCAATATCTTATCTTGTATTTGTTATTTATCACGATGTAACATCAAGGAGCCGAATTTACCGAGTTTTACAAGTTCAAAAAATGTATTATATTTTATCATATCGTGAATTTATTATTCGCGAGAATTTAATTCAAGAACTAAACCGAGATTTCCAATTTCTATACAGTCAGGTTGCAGTCAGATTATGCGAGTCAAAGAATCAAACTTGTTCGAAAGATTATTAAGTTCTAATTTCATTTTATTATTATTATCAATTTTGATATAAGAAGATGTATATACTTCACTTATGCCGGTTCTACCGTCAATTTTGACTACGAAACAAGTATGTACACATATATAAATATATAAATACCTGTTTCCTATCGTTCTCCTATGAAAAGCGTTCGAACAGTTTTATATCATATCGTATAACAAATTACAAGTAACGATCGTATTAAACGAAATCTCGTGTGAAAATAGTTAAAGCATTTCCAAGTTGGCCGAGGGGCTGTACCAATCGTTTCGCGTCCAAAGCAAAGTCAATTGCATTTGGCTTTAAGGGATCGCGTGTCATTCGAGATCCGACTATCAATGGATTCGTTTTGCATCGCAAAGGACTCGCTCGTTCTATTGTTCGCCTCTCTCGATAATTCAGCTCCAACAGAGTGTAAAAGGAATAAATATTCAATTACCGGACACGTATCATCCACTTTTGCCCTCGGCTATGCAAAGTCGCGTGAATTTCAATGAAACGAAAATCCAAACGAATAAATCTCACGGCAATTTCACTCACCTCCGATCCGTTTCCTGCCCAACGTAAAGCTTGATAATGACGAACGTTCGCACTCGGTTACTAGAGGAAATAGATATTAGTCAGTGGCTATTCGTGGTCGAGAACGGAACTGTCAAGCGGCCGTTTCTCCTGTCAAAGGCCTCGCGTAGTCGACGCTTTTTTCCTGGACACGGAGCTGCGCGGTCAAAGCGCCGAGCTGAACTGAACCCGAGGCGGCTCGCGATCGCCGCTATAACGCGTGGCGATCGTGAACGCAGACCTGTTTGTTGGTGGGACGCGGGGCCTCCTCGTGTTATTTACTTTATTACGCTACTCGTTGCGAGGTTCGGGGAAATATACCGTCGAAAGGGAGTGAAATTCTAGCGGATTTTCTACGATCCGCAGTTCTTGTATCTACGGCGAACAGACTCGTGATAAGAACGAACAGATTCTCCGAATCTTTAGGTAATAATACTTTGATTTTAAAGCATCTTTGAATCTTCCTAGTCGGAAGCTGAACTCGCTTGATCTACGTTAGTGGAGACGATATTATAAAAACGATATAGATTTCCTAACGATCCTTGGAATCCAAGTGTCTCGATACTTACGAACGATATAATTATGCAAATTTAATAACTTGCATCGCACGATAGATAAAAAAAAGTGGGACAATTCGATAAGCAATTGTAATTAACGAGGACTGTTAATGACAAAAGAGCACTTCTCGTGATTAATATCCTGTGCATATTTCGAAACGAGTACAAGACATTATCGTGATCAGCCTTTTAACGAGAGCCTGGCGTTTACGAACCTAATCACATAAAATCGTGATACAGGCCATTAAGCATGATGTCAGTGCCGCTTTCCACAGTTTCCATTACATCGCGCTACCAGAAATCGCTCGATAGTTTCGTCCACAAGGCTTTTCATCGTTTTCCATCCACCGAGGGTGTCGTCCTGGCATCCTTTCGGCGTCCGATTACAACCACCATGGGGTGGATGGTTTATGAGAGGGTATTCTATAGCCTTATGGGGCTTAAAGGCGCCAGCATTTATGGATTTACCGCCTGGTGTAACGTTTCGTCGTTTCGTCGTCCGGAAAATAATAAACAAAACACTTAACTATGGCGTGATATTTTATGGTTAAATATTGAGACAAAACGCTTCGATAGACGAAATACACGATGACATATGATCCACTCTGTGTTGATCGTAATATCGTTTTAGCTATAGAAAGTAATCCATCGCCTTTGAATAATTTTCGAAATTTAAATATCCTTTCGCTCTATATATTTTAGGATTTTACCATATCGATCTTAATATTTCTAAAACGCGGTGTAAACTCAATTTCGAAACGCGTCAATAAATAATTTTTGTCGTTCGATCAATAGTAAGAAAACTGTGCTTGGTCGAAGAGCAAGATTGATAAATAAATGACAAATTTCTGTACAGAAAGACACTGAATTAATTTCTACGTTTAGCTTCACAACTATTGAAACTATATATCATTTGTTGTACTACAGACGTACGTTTGTTAAGCTTCCAAAAAATTCGACGTTCACTTGCTGGTGGCTTTGACAGCAGTTGGTTTTAACCTGGCTAATAAAAATCGTGTTAAGAATTCTACGAAATAAAGTCATGGTAGATAAGAGGAGCAAATACACCGCTTCTGCTCGAGATAAAGCGTCGTCGATTGCAGGTAAATATTTCAATATTTATATTTATCTTTAGCAAATATATCGTTACATGGTTACATTAATAGGCGACACAGCAAGGAATTTGCATGAAAATTTTGTGAGCGAATTTTTAAAACACGCGCACGAGTATAACGTACATCCCTTGCCTAGAATTATAGTAAGCGTTTCCTTAAAGTTCCCTAACTTAATCATAGTTTCTTAATAAGATCAAGTGCATCTTTTAACAATAAATTATCTCGAAAACAGCAGAATCTTGCGGATTTTCGTGTCTCCAATAGTTTATCGGCAACATCCGAAAAGTAATCGCCTCTAAATTCGAATCAAAATCCAAATAGCTGTAAATCTTCATCGTAATTTGAATATTTTAAGACTCGAGGACGACGGATCGCCAATTTTTCATGTAACTTACCCAAATAGAAAACTCGTGACGCCAGTGAAAATTGAAAGCAAAGATAAGTATCTTCTAAAACGAAATTTTCTTCGTAATAGAATTAAATAATCTACTGATAATTATGAAAATTAATAATTTTGCAAACGTAACTGTAAAAGAACTAAACTTAAACAACCATCCACTAAATATTATAGCAAATATTCTGCTTTGGATATCTCATATATTTTTACATACTATGCACATTCCGTGCAGTTTGGCATTTTTGAATCTCTCGTAGACGCATAAAAATCCGCAGTTCAAAAGTTGAAATTCTCAACGCGAGGATTGATTGTAATTTCAATAAATATTAAAAAAAAAAAAAACAAAGAAGTTGAAATAAGCGCACGTCTTTGAATTCATTTTTACTTTGTTACACGCCGTGAAGTATCCATCTGCTTATTAGATGCACTGAATTCTACGATGCAGAAATACAATACTATCACAGTATTGAAGTAAACCAAACGATTATTCGCTTACATTTCACGTATCACGTTTACGTTCGTCAAAGAAATGATCGAACATTTTCATAGATTGCCAAATTGCAATATAAACGCGTTCGGTGTTATGCAAATCGCGGAAATGGTGACAAATATCGGATGCGTGCAAGATTTGAATTTAGACATGAATCCAAACACGCAAGAAAATTATCATTTGCTTTGCACGCCTGGAGGAAGGCAAGTATTAGGTCGTCCGAAAAGTTTCTTTCGTTTTATAAGGAAATAATAGACGCACTATGTTTTCTGTTTTTTATTGAATTATGCAGGAACATAATAATAGAAATAGAACGAAATGGATCATACTGAATAATTCAATAAAATAATATAAAACAGAAATTGTTATTCATTTTATTATCATCTTATAAAACGACAGAAACTTTTCGGGCAACCTAATAATTTATAAAGTGACGTGTCCAGAATTCACTCTGACAGATAATCGTGTTTAGCTTGAAATATTTGTCACTGAGGCTGTGCAAAATAAGCGATAATGGCATGAGGAAAATTGCGCACGAATTACGATATCGTGACCCACCGAATAATCCCAAATTAATTATTCTAAATCTGGCAAATAATCATATAACGAAAGATGGTGCAGGCGATCTGGGGAAAATGCTTCGAACGAACAGGTAACTTAATCTTATTTCTATATTCCTCTATTCTTCTTCTTCGTTTTGCGGCTTGTACTGGAACAAGAATTGCATCTTGGACGCCTTTGATGGTATTTTGCGATTGCACGTGAATTTACAAGTGTCGTTTGATCGAATGCAAGCCACGTGTAGTATATCGTTGTGGAAACTTCACGAAAATATGAAATTTCGTATCCGAAAAAAGATAATATCGGTACCAGCGTGTTCTCCTGATACAGAGGCCCAATTTTGACCCAAAAATCTTTGTCCATTCTCGAGAAATTCCGTGTGGAAAAATTTGTCAAAATGTGGGAGAACCTTCCGTTTGAATTATGTTCTCCCGATAGAAAAACGGGAAGTTGGCCCAACAATTCTTCCTGAAACTCAAGATATACGAATTTGCGTCAAAAAATATAAATCAAAATAATTCAAAACGAGACGACACACGAATGCGTGTATATACTTAGCTTATTTATCTTACTTACTTTGATTTTTCTACTTGCTCCTTCACAGATCTTCCAAATTGCAGAATTTGATAGATTTCTTAATAACTTTCCTTATATTTACTTATCTGAGGCTGCAGGATGTGAAATAACAAGCAATATAAATATTTCTCACATTTTATTTAATTACAGCTAGCTTTAATTACGTATTTTTGTATATAAAGTATAGTACCTTTATATTTGCAGGTCTTTGAGGTGTCTTGTTTTATTTGGAAACAGGATATGCGATGAAGGCGCGTCTTTAATATTACAGGAGCTCAAAATGTACATAAAAATGCGTATAAATTGTTCCAATAACTCAAAGTATATAGAATTATTGCATTTCAATAATTCTAAGTATATTCACTATAGCATTCTAATACTACTGAAATGTTTATCGTTGTATAAATTATTCTAATCAGTGTTACAACAGATTAATATGTAAATTTACTCGACGTACTTAATTCATAAAATTAGAATTGCCTTGATGCACGAAGAAATTGTCGAGCTGCGTCGTAGAAAGTTCGCTGAACTGTCGTTAATGGACGAATGGGTAATCATCAGAAATTTATCTAGAACGTCCCTTCTTCTCGGATGAAATTCACAGCTTCGTTCAATTACTAAAAATTACTAATACTTAGATGGAGAAGAAGAAGGACGAGGAAATTGACAAAAGTATAAACGACGAATCATTGAGGAAGAACGCGAAATCTCGAACACGTCAGAGCCTTACAAGACGATCTAAAAAATGTAACTTGCACAAATTACAAGTATAACAGAACGTTGATTAATATTCTTAATTAATTAATTAATCGATTAATGGAGAATTTCGGGGGAAAGAACGGAGTACGAATAGAAAATGGACGAAATCGTTACACTTTTATTGAGAATTGTTTGTTTCTATGTTTAATATTAATATTTAAAAACGGTCAGAAATAAATGATCGTCTCTGACATAGGAATAAAGTCATTCTATTTCTTCAACAACATTTCTAATAATTTTAATCAATGTTCTACTTTTGTTACTTATTCTAACTGAATAGAATAAAATATATTTGTAGATCTTCAGGAATCTTCGATCAAAACGAAGGAAGAAAGAATTTCACTTGCAGATTCAGAATCTATACAAGTAATAACTACAGATTTATAAAAAATTGTTTGGTTTTACAGCTATCGAGGATATCATTCTTTTTCTCTTTTTTTTTTTTTTTTTCTAATGGATAATATCCATTGTTTTACACGTACAGAAAAACAGAACGACACTGGGACATGAAACGTGTCATCCTCATAGGAAAGAAAGCTTTCCGACGAATGGAGAGATGATGGCGACAGGAAATTTGAAATTGCAGTACTTAGATTTAAGCTGTGATTATTACTTTCGATTTATTGATATATTAGATAATTAATAGATTACGTATTTTATGGAAATTCATGTTTCTACGAGCCTGACTAGAGCCTAAATAAATTATCAATTATTTTTATCTTATACGTACATATTTGCATATTATATGAATATTCTGCGCATTTTGTGCATCTCTAAATTTTCCAGAAATGCATAAACATCCACGACTGAATAATACAAATTCTAAAGTAAGATCTTTCCTATCTAGACAATCATTTAACGACAAATATCTTACAAGAATTGATAGATTGTCTCTATTATCAGAATTATATGTTACTTGGAGACAGGAGCAAAGGCCTTTTGTACGTCCTCATCGAGGTAATGAAACCTACTGCGCCCGAAATGAATTAATTCCTCTTATCGTAATAAATCTATATCTCAAGGGTGAGGATATTAAAGAGAAAGGCGGCGAAAATTGGAATACGTTCGATCAACTTTTACGACAAAGACAAAGCGGAAAACGTCTAACGAATGATGCTTTTCGACAATTCGTGTCACAGGAAAGCCAGATCCTTCGACAAAATATCAGTCTGTCGTCCACGTAATTACAATGCACCGATAGATGCTCCGAGGATCTTCGTGAAAATGAAATTAAACAAACGAAGGCTAAGCAGGAAATTACTTTATCCACTGACTATTATAGCGACAATTGTTTTCGTTTTTACTACTACGCAATTATTGTTCCATAAGTTGGTAATAAATGTCTAAAATAATTTAATTATAAAATATTCAATAGTAATAAATTAATTTATCAAATTTATGTATCAATAATTTATAATAACGAGGTGTCGTTGATATAACTAAAAATTGTAACACCATTTTCAATAGTCTTTGAAAGTGATTAATTGTTCTAACACGAATAAAATTACTATATTTCTAAAGTGTCGCTTATTCTTTTTTATTCGTTAATAATAACAAGCAACAACGGAAGTTTCAGAGACTCGTAATTTAGTAAATTAATCAAACGATATGGTGTTATTTTTCTTCAGATATAATAATTACGACGACAATGAGTAAAAATATTTTGTCAATCGAAACTTATCGGAAAAGGGTACAAAGATTGTAGAAGAAAAAATGAAGTGGAATTAATCGTAAGGAAAAATGAAATGGCGTGATCCGTGTCGCACGAAAGCTCTTATCGCTTCAACTTTTAACCTCTTATGCGACAGCGAGATCAGGGTTGTACGCACTATACTCTTGGTGGAATCACTAGTTTTGCCGTGTTGCAGTTTGCAACAATGTTATTTCATATCGCTGCCGCAGCAATGCTAACGAACATCGCGGTTATGGACATCTACTCGTTCCATGAACTGCCGACTAACATTGTGGACATGCAATTACTATCGGACGAGGTAAAACCTAGAAAATTTAACATTTTTTGAAATTCCTCTATCATAATCAGTTTACATTATTTGGCCATTTCTATTGTTCTTTATATTGACAACGATACAAGTTTAATACTGTCCACAATTTATTACATAAACATATATTGCTAAGTAAATGAATGTAACATACAACGAATGGTGATATACGACTAAATGGTTTTGTTGAAGCAACAATCATATTTAATTTAGAAAACAGTGCGTAATGTTCCAGCCATACCTTTTATTTATTTTTTTACACAAACGAATGCCGGAAGTGCAGTGAAGTCGATGACAATATCGGTATCCGGAAACAAGTGAACACGAATGACCTCTGGTGTGTGTCGAAACATGCGTAACATTGTCGAGTGTGACACCGTAATTAGTTTTTGATATATTTCTCATAATTGTTGGTTTTGATTTTATTTGAATATACGGAACTGTTTCGTGAAAACTAATGCTTTGTGGTGAACATTGTCGGGTAGCGAAAACAACTTGTTCTCTTCGAGAAAGAAACGAAACGATTCGACGCTCGTTTGCCATAACCAATAATTTTAGCACATACTAGTGGCTCCATCTATTGGAAAACGCGTAGCCCATTGTTATCGACAGTGAAGTTAAATTGTTAGTGGACTTTATCCACTAACGCCATCTCTTTGAAAAGCGTTGAAACTGTTTGTACATCATTATCGACAGCGAAGTAAATTATTGGAATTAAAAAAAAAACTGTTTTTTAAGCTTGCATTTTGAAGTTAAAATGAAAAATTATTTTCCGCACAGTATATTCATATAATTACAATACGATTGAAAGTTCAAAATGTATGAACACTTGTTCAAGAGTCCTCTACACCGTATCTTCGTATACGGGACACTAAAGCGAGGAGAACCCAACCACAATTTGATCCAAGATGTTGCAAATGGATACGCAAAGTTCTTGGGACTTGGAAGAACCGTTGTTCCGTATCCGCTAATAATTGCCACTCATTATAATATACCATTTTTGTTGAAGAAACCTGGCTTTGGTCACGTGAGTATTGCATGAGTTCGATATTATCAACTTAGATAATGTTATTGTCCAACTAGTTTCGCCGAATTGTTTATAAGCGGCAACGTCTACCGCCCGTTGTCATAGGCGCAGTTTTTTCTCAAAGAACATTATTATTTATCAAATTTATATTAGATCGAATGAAATATCTCTTATTTGTGAGTTACTAAATTCATTCATTAAACTGAGTTTGTATTTTGTTGTCCTAGCATTAGTGTTGTTACTAACTTGAGGCTGTGCTTTGAATTTTAATATCTGTTATTAAAAAATTAACATTAATTGTCAATGTTTGACGTTTGAATTAAGCTTGTAAGTTACTTTAAATGAAAAATTACATGTAAAATTAATTCACCTACCTTTTTCTATTTCCTTATAAACAGCATGTATTTGGTGAAGTATACGATGTCGACACGAAAATGTTAAAAAAGTTAGACGAACTAGAAGAACATCCAACGTTTTACGAACGATCAGAGGAAGATTTGTTGATTGCTCCAGAAGGCAAGGCCAAATCGAGCGATAATTTTGAAGAGGTAGATATTGTTTCTTCTCAACTATTGTTCCTGTTCAAAATTAACATCCTATTACTTCTTTTTAAATAAAAAGTCTAAAGGAAAACAAAGGAAATATATGTATCTCTTTTACTATAATTTAAAAACACAAAAGGCTAAAGTATGCTGCACCAATTAATATACGCAATTGTTATTAAATTAATCTGCTCAATTTATTATCAAACTTGTTCTCAGATCAGTACCTTGACAAAGGTCTGGATATATTTTCTACCAAGGTTCAGGGCATCCTTGTTGGAGAATCCCATGTACAGCTCGTACAGCAACGAGGGAAGTCACGGACTCAAATATTGCGAAAAGTATGCTCGCGATCCCTCGTACAATCACAGAAGCGAAGTTCAGTGATAGTTCATCCCCAAAATATATTTGTTTCCAGCGAGGAGAGTACAGTAAGGCCGGAAGACCTACTCTGATCAAGCTGTTTTGCATAATATGTTGTTAACCCCATCATCGCATGAACGCTTCAACTTCATGTTTGTTAATCGTGATAGTTAATAAAAGATTTTTCGTCGAATGAAAACCATTGAAATTTAATCCTCTGCAGTCTAATATGTCTTTTTACCATCAACAAGCAAGTTTCCTACTCAATCTACTTTTTCTTCGACATTTAAGACTCTAGAGGTTTAAATATTATCTCTCGTTAATTTCCATCGCAACGAGTTAACAAGCGCTATGTTCTCTCGCATAAAGTGAACCGACCGTTGAAAAAACATTTTGACAGTACGTATAACAATGAAAAGTGTCTCCATAAATACCTATGTACAATCTCGAAAATATATCTTGTAATATATAATTACTATTTGCAAAAAACAGTTTTCCTTTTCTCTTTCCTTTTTTTTTTTTTTTTTTTTATTATTCATTCCACAAAATCGGGCACGAGTATTGCGAGTTTCGTTAAAGATGTGTATATAATGAGAAATGAAACGAGAACAAGAAATATCATCGGAAACAAAGTTTCGTATATGTCAACTCTCTGGTTTCCTTCATTATTTATTATATCAAGTTCATTATTCGCCACTCTCTTTCTTTCGCGCACTCTTTCACTTCCTCTGTCATTCTATCGATTTCTCTCTGTTAACAGTCGCGATAAAATTATTTCAACTATTCTGTAACAAAAGGCAGGCGAAGTCCACGTTGCCCTGACAACGACGTCGTCGTCGGGCGACTTCATCTTTTTCTCTCTCTCGACATTCGATTTTACTATTTTTACTGCGTTAATAGACCACCAACCCTCACACTTTTTTCCAAAATTAGCCAAGACCTTTATTCTTGACTGTTTTGTCTGAATCGATTGATAAATCAGGGTTGGTAGTCTTTAACACAATACGAAGTTGGTCGATCAGTTCGTTGATATTGAAAAAACCAAACAATAGACAATTTTTTACAATTATTTGATACTAATATATATACAGTAGCTCATGATAATATTTGAATACTTATAGAAACCTTTTATACGTACATTATGTGTATTATATGGAATACTTTAAAATTTCATTAGCACTGTAATAAGATTCAATTATCATCATTAAATTGCAATTTGTATATAATATATATTTTGCCATATATAATTATATGGAAATATTTGGAACAAATGTGGAACATAAAAGCTAATACACATTTAGTACAAGTATATATTTCGTAGAAATCACAAGAATATTTAAACAGACAATTATTTATTATATTAGTGGGAATTTTTAATACGCATTATACGTATGTTCAAATTTATTATTCATGATATATGAAACATATATCTGCAGTATATATCTTGTAACTTCTATATACAACTTCATATCAGTTTTAGATCTTACTGATATAATCATGACAATCGTGTTTTATGCCTATAAAATTTCGAAATGATTTATGTAACACATACTATATACGTATAAAAGTTTTCTATACTAAGTGTCTAAGTACTTTCACGAGTCACTGCATCTAATTTCGCGTTTACAAATGTTTTCTTATATCAATATGAAGGAATAATTACTTACATGGTTCGATTTATTAAACGAACAAACTGATCGACTCAACTGAACAAACAACTTTAGACTCTCGCATATGGAATTTGCGTACTTCTACGTGGAAATGCCCGTGAAAAGTGCTTTCGATCCTCGAGATAGAACGACTGTGACGGTCGATCGCGCGAACAGAAAACTAACGATCGCAACCACACTCATTTTGAGCATGCACTTATTTCTTTTTTCGTTTTTTTCACATGTTCTGAACCAGTCGCGAGATCACCGACACATCATTGATGGTTCGCGAAATTAAAATGCTTAAGGCAGTACTTATAAGTTGTCCTAGGAAATTTATTATAAATAATCACATCCTTTTTTTTTCTTCTTATAGTTCACTATACAAGGCTCCATTTCTTTCTTTTCTGCAATTCTGCGTGTATGGCTCACTTACTCCATTTTGCTTCTTCGAGTTACATTTTTCTCTTCTATTTGTTTCTCATTTTTTATTCACCATCAAAAAATAACAGCGCTAGCACCCCGAATTCCTGATATCACACAGGAGAAACTCTACAACTTCTTCTCTTTCTCTTTCCGTACAACCTCTCCCCTGTTTTCATTTCTTTTTCGCAAAAGAAGTCCCTAAATCAACAAAACTAATTAAACAAGTATCAACAAAAGCGTACATACGTCTCCTGTTATTTTATATTGTATGTTCGTTCACGCGTGCGTGTCTCTTCTTTCTGTATGACCTCTGCATATGTTTTGAGTATCCACAAATTAAACTTATCCGATTTCATTATACTTTGCGTATATGTTCTCTCTGTTTTCTTTCCTTCGAACAATTCTTTTGTATCGACATGTATAGCAGTATTTCTGCACCGTTCCAAAGCCCAGCCCCGGAGTTCAATTATTTCCATGTAATTATTATGTATATATATTTATCCACATATATCTTAATTCATCTAAACTTTTGTGTTCGTTGACATACGTTACCGTTGAGCGAAACTATTACTCGAAAAGACAGAGCCCGATTAGGACTAATCGACTTTCCTTCTTTATGCAATGCACACGTAATAATATAATATAGTCCTTCCTGCGTTAAAACGATGTCACGTTCGAGTATCCAAGTGTTTTTAATCTATAATTTCCGAGACGTTTCGAAGGTGATCGACTGACTAACGCGAATGCAAGCACGCTAAATGAAAACAGCAGCACCGTCTAAAAATACAGCGACCACATGAGTGTCTTACGTGATTAATCGCGAAGTTCAACACCTTTTTGCGCTACGAGAGTTCTATCTCGATTTCCGGTTTGCTATGCAAACTCACGACTTTTCTCCACTGCCCCCATCATCTCTTGATAAAGATCTTTCCTCTTTCTAGTATGTAAATTAAAAAATTAAATATAAAACTGATGCTAAATGTGTATATATGTGTGTTTTGAGCATGTTCTCTTCGTATGAAAAAATAAACGTTCGCTTTTTTTTACGAAATTCATCGTAAGCACGAATCACGTTTTCGCGAAAGAAATGGTACATCCGGTTTCACGATAGCAGGCGGGATCTCCTATCGAACGAAATAGGATTTTTTTTCTTTTCCTGGTTTTGTTTTTTTAATCAACGTCTGGCTTTTCGAAAGCTAGAGCACGGTACGTGAATCGATCATGCATCCTACTCGTATGCGTTCCGTTGTGTGTTCTATATCCTAGAAAACATATTTAATAGCGTAACTGGGCCACGAAACGGAGAGAGGCGATGACGTAATAATGATTGTGTTTGTCGTTCGATCAAATCAGAGATGATTTCAGCTTTGATCTTGCGATAGGGCACCATATTTGTTACCCAGAGAGAGCTTCGGCGCTTGAGCTTGCGCATCCTGTACGCTATATGATCTACTTCCCCCTCGATTACGCACTTCTTCGAACGTACCTTCGTCTCGTTTCCTAAAATAAAATTATTTATTTGTTATATACACGTACCGTCTTTCTCCCTGCAAATTCTTCCTTTTTTTATTTTAAAGTAATCAAAAGTACTCGTGATACATACCGTCTGCCCCATGGTCCGCTGGGTTCGTTGCTTTGCTGCTGCTTGGAGTTCAATGTTGGGAAATATTCTTCACTATGTATGTCTGGCGCAATATTTTTTGCTCGTTGTCTAGGACTAGCAGCTACTGTTTGGATATTCCTTAAATGTGGAGGCTTATAACTACTTCCTGAAGTAACAGGTGGTGGAGGTGGTGGTGCTGTTTCTGGTGCTGGTTCTGGTTGTGGAGGGAGCTCTGGCTTTTTCCAGGGTCCTGAATGTTTGGTACCACCTTCACCTGACTCTCCATCCGAGCTAATGTCTCCTGTACCTTTTTCATCATCAGATTCTGCATCTATGGACTCGTTCATTGTCAGGTTTCCAATCTTCAAGCCAGTATAGTCTTTTTTCTCTTCTTCAAACTCTCTCCACTCATCTTCATCCTAAAGTAATATATTTTAAACATGCAAAATAATACAAAAATTTCTCCACATAATTTATAATATATTATGAAAGAATCCTATAGAAACGTTTTATCCAGGTTCACATTACAAAAAAAAAAAAAAAGACATATCGACAATCCATCGTATAAAAGCTTTTTACTCCAAAATACCACATTTTCGTTCAAAGTAGCATCAATCGCGCACGATAATAATCCCAGAACAGCTGGTTTGTTTCAGTAAGTTTACAAAGGGAAATATCCGTAGCCGCGTAACAATTCAATTATGTAACAAACAATCTGCTCGTCGGACAACGAGGCAACGCGAATCATGTTAGATTGGGAGGATCCAAGTAAGCAGATTAGTTTCAGTAATAGTAAGAATGACGTTTGCAAGAACAAATATGGCAGCGACCTATGGCACCGTATTCGGCACTTTCGCGTATGACTGTTCACAATTCGAGGATCGAAAGTTCAACGAAAAATGAAGGACAAGATACACATGCGGAATGGACGAATGTTCACCTCGGTTTGTTGAGTTTCTTCCCCCTCCGGGTTCACCGGTTTGTCTTTTGATTTCTTCCCCAACCGTTTGCCCGTTTCTTCCAATTTCTTTGCTATCTCCTCCGTAGTTGTGAATTTCTTCCCCTTCGCTTTTTTGCGATCTTTTTTCGCAAAGAAATCATCCAAATCAGCCATGCTGCGATGACTTACGCGGTGCACGCGTGATTATTCGTCGGACAAGTTTTTTTCACAGAAACACGAGGGACAGCCTCAGCACGAAATGATCGGAGGCACCGCTGCTGCTGTCCACATGGGCTTGTCTTGGCCGGAAGTCAGGCAATCACTTCGAAGTCAATAGAGTTTCCAAATACGGACTCAACTTTTCCAAGAGTCGATTTACACCGTAAAAAATACGCAAAGAAATCATAGAAATCGATAATATAACCTTTTAACGCTGTATATTGTTTTAATTTCGTAAAATACCGAGAAATACTTTTCTCAACGATGAATATGTGGCGCTGATTGTCTAGCAGAAGACCAACACAAAAAAATTCAAGGGTTACCTAACCTAGAAACGTGGTCGTGTATTTCAAAATTATCGCATTATTCGAGTTATTCAGTAAAACATAGAAACAGTTGGCATGATAGATTACTTACGAATTAAAACTGGGACGTGAGAAATCGTAGAAAGGAGTAATATGTACTAAAAATGTAACTTATATACAGGTTAATTGATCTACGGTTAAAGTATACGACGTGCACCGTTGGCGGCGCCACGTGATCTATTTCGCCACTTCCGGAATACGAAATGACGCTTCAACTCGGACAATTACCTAGGTGAACAAAAAGAGAATCCCGCATGGTAATACCGTATTTAAACAAAGTGCAAAAAAATCATTTGTCTGATTAAGCAGATTATATGTTATATAATTGTTACGTATAAATGTTTAAGGAAAACTGAAGCAGAATGAATTTCTATATTTTTAAAAATGTACACCTTAGAATGTTTTC
This sequence comes from Bombus impatiens, assembly GCF_000188095.3. Taxonomy (NCBI): domain Eukaryota; kingdom Metazoa; phylum Arthropoda; class Insecta; order Hymenoptera; family Apidae; genus Bombus; species Bombus impatiens. The sequence goes on along the minus strand of NT_178641.1, from coordinate 2,772,976 downwards.
ATTCAATGAGTTTTTCATTCAGTGAGCTTAATACAAATTCTTCAACTTCTATTCACAGACGTGTTATTCTATTCGGAAATATTAATCGTATATCTACTCACGCTTTTATTTACGTAAATCTTTATTATTGACCTTACATCACACGCTGAAATTGTATCTTTTGTCTAATAATCTTTATCAATTTTTCATTTCTTATCATTGATTTTGCCAAAGATGTATTATTATAAAATTCGTCACGTAAGAAATTGTTCGTGACCGAAAAATCACGAAATAAAGAAAACGACAAAGGAGAAGGATATTTTGAATGTGGCGCCTCGGGCAGCCCCACTTTTCTCCACCTCATAGGAGTCATGTAAGGGGTACGCAGTCGCGTGATCGGGAACGAACATATAGAGGATCCCTTTCTTGAAACGCCAGTAATCGTGTCTAGTCTTGCCACGAACCACTGCGGTTGGAGGTGTCTCCTATCCTCGTACCGGCGTACTACTCAAAGAAGCCTCGCTGTTCAATCTGCCTGCGGTAGATTGTGACAGTATTCCCGTGACTTTTAAACGACAGTAAAAAATTCTCAGAACAAGCTTTCGAATTTCGAGAGAAAAAAGTCGAAGGAAAACCAAGTCGACGGCTCATTAAGTTCATGTGTTACGACGTACGACGAGATGAAGCTCACGCAAAAGTGTTTCGGGAACATCAGCAAGATGCTGGATTTTTACTCGCAATTCAACCCCTCGCCGCTTTCGATAAAACAGTTCATCGATTTCGGTGAGTGTGAGGAGCTCGCTTTATTGGCAACTTTACACACCTCATCCAATTCTGAGCCTCAAGTGTCGAGAGACGTAGTAGACTGCATCTCCTTTTACCTACACCTCGCTTTTTGTTTTCGTTTTCTCGTGTCGTTGTTTAGTTAGAAGGGACGAGAATGGAATCGATCGAACAACGACCTCGATAGAGCACGGGATATCATCTTCAGGGTCGCTTCGGTAAAATCTTGTAACGATCTCGGGGCATCGTCCCCATAGCTAGTTTATATTCTCGGTCAACAGCGACGATTGAATGCCAGCGATGGCGTTACTGCACCTTTTGTTTTCGCGGCTTGATGCAAACCAAAAATTAAGTACAAAAACTGATACTTTCGCGAATAGGCCATTTCTGTTTAGTTGTGACTAATAATTCAGCCGCGTCATTTAAATTATACCTGATCGATGCTCTTATAGCAAAGTATAGAATTGAAAATGTGACATGATGTAATAGTCATACGAGTAAACAAAGTAGTCATCGCAACGTAAATTCGTCCCCTGTTCGATCAACAACCTTGACGATTAGGTTTTGAGTTAGTCACGGCGCTAAATGATCGATTACTTAAAGAGTAATGTCAAGTACGTATATCTTACTACAAGATTACTGCGTGTAATCTTCCCAAGTTTGTTTTTTTTTTTTTTTCATATAAAATTGAATCAAAAATATTAATACTTTTGATATCAGATATCTAAAGGTCGGTAAGAAAATAGGGCTCGAAATTGTTACACAAAATCGAGATTTTTCAGTAGAGAAACCATTTACAATCCATATTTACGCATTTCCGTCACAGCAATCTAACGAGTACCACGAATTTCTAAAAATAAAATAAATTGGAGCTTCCATCGCGAAAGATTCGAGGAAAATCGCACGCTTGAAATTTCGAAAGAAATTCAGACATTAAGATGATGTTACACTCTCGGCTTTCCTTTTATCGATCCCCAAATGTCACTGCACTCGTGCAAATGTCAGATTCGTAACAGTTTTCTTAATCTCAGCGCGCCTAATATCTTCGATTCTTGAATTATTCGGCATCTTTGATTAGTTGATGCGATATCGATTTCAGCACAGTGAATCCAATATCGTAATCATTTGGTCACCGAGGTCGCATTAAACTGAGATTAGCCCATAAAATCGTACGAATTTAAGCTTGCATCATTTACTAGTGAGATTACTAAAAAAATGATGAGTTTGAGGAATGAAAAAATTATCAATTACTCTTCCATTTATACCTCTATATAAGATATGAAATCACTTGTTTTAAATTTTATATGTCTGGCTTAATGGAAAAGAAGATTCGGATAGAACAGATTTTCTTAGAAACTACCACATAAATCTGTAAACATAAGATTCTTGGTAAAATATAATGTCGAAGGTTAAAATTTAAGTAATATCATGGTTTATTATGGTTAAAGATCTGTTTAATATGAACGAGTAATACACAATGGACTTCTGTTCACAAGACTCATAATAATTGATCAATAATCTATGAGATTGGAATTATTGTAAAATCGATGCGAGAATCGACTGGAGAGTCGTTTTAGACCAAACCAAGAGACCAAAACAGAAACGCTCCTTTATAAGAATTATTTAGAATAAAGATGTGATATAATCGTTTTAAAACCCGAAATTAATACTGTAACGTTTCCATTCCTGTTATATTTCCAACCCAAAAGTTATATTTTACAAAGAATAAATAAACAAGAAAAGAAATGAAAACTTCCAAACGTCGTCGCAAACAAATTCGTCTCCATTTGCCAGCGTTTATTTTCAGAATAAAAACCTTTCTCAACAATAACAAACTCAATGACCACTGCATTCTTTCCTCATTTCGTTAACATTGTATTTATATATTTATATATATATATTTCGTCTGTCGATTAACTTTGTTGTCGAACTGTCAGACGTGCCAGACATCACAGAGTTGAGCGTGTCTCGTATTTCAACATTACGCTATTGTCTGTTCTTGTTAATGAGTCGACAACTGTACAGTCACCATATTCATATGTATGTTAACACAATGATAAAAAGTGCGATCTACACGAATTGAGGAACTCGTATCGAAAAATAAACTTTCATTTTAAACTAACTAAACATTTTAGACGATATTATCGATATAAACAATGATTTATATTGCAAAATATATTTAATTAACTGTCGAATGAAAATATTTCTAGAAAAGCAACTATTGTTACGAGATCCGTAACTTTTTAAGAAGTTGTCGGATTTTTCCTTGACATTGCTGATACATTCTGACGCTCGCTGCGGTACCATCGTCATCACAAACGTTTGGTTTGTTTAAAATTAGTAACGACGCTTGATTTTCAAAACAGAGATCAGGACTCAAGCGGTTTCACGCGGCGAGCAATTTAGCTACATTATTATCAAGAATTCTATGCAGCGTTTTGTTTGTTGAGTTGATTACGCGGCTGATAAATAATGCCAATGGCACGAGTCACGAGGCGCAATAACATCCTGTTTCGCTTTTTATCCGCACTGTCTACAGTCTGGAATCAACGGATATGAATTCGTTGTTTTTTTATTCAGTCACGCGCCTGCTCGTATCTATCGTTTTCTGATGAAAATAAGTTTGGCCAATATCGAATAAAAATTAAACCCTGACTCGCTGATAACGGGAATCTTCAGTCAGAATAAATATTGTCGCGGTGTTTGCCTTTTGAGTGTTGCGCTAAGATCAGACCTTGGTGAATCTGGTTCACATAGATCGCTTTAACTCTACTGTATAGCAAAGTGGTACTCTAAACAGAGGTACTTTCTGTCAGAGTGTCTTCTTTCACGTGGAAGCTGCTTAAGCCGCTTTTCAGGACGTGGCAAACAATTTATGGGTCTTTTGATCCATGAATAACGCGTTGTAATTCCTCAAATTATCATCAATGGCACGAACAAACTAGTTATTGTGCTTGTATTTTGCATTTTGTATACTATTCGCGAACGACAACTATAACTATATATATACATATATACATATATATATATATATATATATATATATATATATATATATATATATATATATATATATATATATATATATATATATATATATATATATATATATATATATATATATATATATATATATATATATATATATATATATATATATATATATATATATATATATATATATATATATATATATATATATATATATATATATATATATATATATATATATATATATATATATATATATATATATATATATATATATATATATATATATATATATATATATATATATATATATATATATATATATATATATATATATATATATATATATATATATATATATATATATATATATATATATATATATATATATATATATATATATATATATATATATATATATATATATATATATATATATATATATATATATATATATATATATATATATATATATATATATATATATATATATATATATATATTTGAATTTATTCAAATTAATGAACGAATTAATAACAAATTGCATTTATACAAAATTAAAAAAGAGGATAAAGCATAGTATCTTGATGATTTCGTAACGTGTCTACGCTGTAGATCGTCGATTGTGGATTTTGAACAGGTTGCATTCTACGAAAAGTCAAAGTTGACCAATTAACTTGGAAAAGGCAATTCTTACATCGAATTTGGCCACTGTCAATGGCTTCTGGTGACTTTCACGAAAATAGAGTAACGTATACATTGGTAGTACGAATGGAACGCTGGAATTCTGCCACTTTTTCACGTCATTCGATCAACGTGGGCGCGAAAACCTTTGGAATTTGAAATTTCAATACATTCCGCTTTAAATTCGCGCCAGCGCAATTTTCACGTAGACCAACCCTGTTACTATTTTTTACCCGGAAATTGTTCGTAATTCCGTACAAATTTCCCGAAAGCTTGTCATTATAATTGTTTACACGTTGAAAGATATAATAACTCTTGTAAATAAGCGATGAAGCTATGAAATTTTGCCAACAGTTAAGGATATATCTGGTATTATTATGAAATGTGCAACAAGATGCGAAGATATATATTTAGTTACTTAATAATATGAAATTGATTATCGAACTTGGAAATTACTTATCGTCTCTTTCTTCTGTCGACTTTATTCGATGCCGAAGTTGTTAATTTAACAATAGGGTCATGCTCTTTGTTTCAAACTTGAGAATATGCCACGAAGAAAGTTTGCGAGAGCTTGAGGGATTCGTCAATCTTCCATCTGCATATCGTATCGTTTTTCACCAGCAATTTTAAGTAATTTTTCATTTTCTTCATATCTGTGTTTCAATTTTACTGTGTTTAAAACAATTAAGGTAACATGTTGCGGCAAAAGCTGTTGGATGATCATAGATATAGAAATACAAAAACCTAACGAAAACTGCGTGTACTTAAACGACCCAGTTTGCAATTGACGTAAGTAAAAATAAGGTTGCAAGCGGAGTGTTAAGTCGTGGTCTCTGAAAATCGACTTTCTAGAAATTATTTGTAATTTTAATCACACTCTTATTTTCTGTCCACTATTTGCCTGCTGCTACCATTTGTATTCTTGAGTAAATAATAATGTAGACCCATTAACGATATGGTGCAACAGAGAATACACAATTTTTCGGCTGTAAGGAAGAAATTTAATAAATATTACTACTATTATTCTTGACTAAATAATGGACCGAAATAAGGATGCATTTTAAAATATACAACGACGTGTAAAAGATTTTTACCGCGAGTTTAAGTCGTAACATATAAAATATTCGTTCTCGTTGGTATCTATTCTTTTTCCTTTGGTAAATTTTCAAGCTGAGAATTTTCTCTTTCATAATATAGCTCTTTTGTTTATTCATATAAGCGTGCATAAACGCATTCCTTTTAGGATTCTGTAAAGTGAGAGTTATTAAAAATTCAACATTTCCTACGTTACCATTTGATATTTGCCTTTCTATCGATCTTTTTGTTCTGTAGAACAGCAATGGTTAAACGTTATGAACGCCAAACACGTAGCAAGAATTTCTGTTATCGACGGCCTCCATCTAAAGCAATAACAAGTTACTCCGATTTCATAATATTTTCAATTTATTCGTCGTGCTTTTGGTTCCTTTCACTCGAATCGAGACGTTGATTGCCCAACGTTGTAAATTCGCGGTATTCCTTTCTTGTTGTTAATTGCCCGTAAAATAAATTGGCATTAATTCGACATTTACCAAGCGTTATCTAATTCATTTAACGAACGTGTTTTCTGTATGTATGCAGCCGGCGTAAGTCACGGGTTGCGCGTTGCCCTATGAAGCGCGTGTATCTACGTGCCTACTGTTGCACATTGAGATTGAAACTTTTAAAACTAAACAGCTGCTTCCTCTGACCGATCATAGATGCTCGTCGACCGTTCTAGAACTACCTATGGGACAGTGCTTAACACGTACAACACGTACAGTAAAAAAATACCGATAGCCGATGAGTAACAATTGTTTTCCTACCAACAATAGTATTTTTCTCGTTGATTTGCTGAATAATTTACTTCCAATTCGTTGAAATTAAGCTAATAAATTCCTCGGTAATTGTTTCTTTGCTAACAGGAAAATATGAGTTACGAAGGACGTTACTGAGATGTAAAATTAGGAGACAAGAATACATTGAATGAAAATATTAAAAACTTTTTCAATTAAATATATCAAATTAAGAATTAATGCAATTAAAAAATTTTCCTTTCAACATATCGCAATTGAAATCCATTTTTTTGTTGTTTCTTCTTTTTGACCAATATTTTACATTCGCGAGAATTAAAATGGACTTGACGGAAATTAATTTGTCATTATTAAGTATCAACGTTACAAGTTCAATTGCATTGCTGTAGTAATTTCTCGTTAATAAGCGACTCGATCAACAAGTTAAATTCAAGTTGCGAATGTGTTCACGTTAGATTGCTGGTAAATATCGTGAGTTGAAGTAGACAATTGTTTTGCAACGAGCGGAAAATTACGAGACACTTGTTAATTTACATACAATGGTGAACCATTGCACTCACAATTCCCATATGGGAGATGCATCGCTCGAAAAAATGATTAGAGTGCTTCCAGTTCCAATGCTCCAAGTTCTCCGTGGGAGGAGTAACTGGGACTGCAGTCTGGCCGAGTTTTTACTCCGAGACTGGTTTGCACTGGTAAAAGTATCGTTCATCCATTCCTTGAAATCCGACTATTAAACGGACGTCTAGCCTTGAGAAAATAGGTGTTTTCTCTCTTCCGGACTACTTAGAAACATCCATCAATTTCAATTTCAAATTATTACTTGAAAAAAAAAAAATATAAAAGTAATAGAAGATATATTTCTATGCAACCTTATATGACAGAAATGTATTTCCACATACATACAATGAAAAGAATACGGAGAAATTTTTTTTATTTATTTTCCGACGATAAGACAAACTTTCTCCGTTGTTACCAGACAACGATTTATCCATTATGCTTATATAATCCCTCGACACGTGGATTGTTTACACGTAAGTATCAGATATCATGGCATGTTACAACGTGACGCAACGCGTAATTGGCAATTAAAATTTTTTCGATAAATTTTTATTTCGCTTGGAGTTATCAGCAGGCATGAAATACTCGGCGATATTTTGCGAAAAAAAGCGACGCAACCGTTGGTATTCGAGAACATGACAACGATACAGGCTTTGCGAGTTCCACATTAAGCGACCGTACAAGCTGTCGACTTTCGTAGAACCATCGAAATCAGTTTTGTCGATCGTCCTAAAAATATTTCGTAACACGTGATTTTCCAGATGAAAAAGAAACCTGTACGTTTCTATTTTCCCTGCGATAGTTTGAGCAACTCGAGGGAATTATCAAATATTCTTGAAGGTCTTTGTCGATGAAATTTTGGTAACCATCGATGGTCAAGTTCATCGGGATTAACATATGCGTTGGGATGGATAAGATAGCTTTCTCGTAGGCCTCTTTGTATCATGTTTGCACTTTCATTATCATCGAGAAAATGTTCCTTACACTCTCGCGTGTACATAAATCGGACGCTACTTCGCGTCCTCCAATTTTATTAATGCGTCGCCGTTATACGATACTGGCCTATAACGTCCGCCGGAAATAGATCTATTTTTACGAAAGTATCTACCTCGTTCGATTCGTGAAGTAAATTAGACCGGAATAAAGCATCTACTGTCACGGAATCAGAATAAATAAACAAGTGGCTAAATCTGATTTCAAATAATAAAATAATGAAGGAACGTCCTAAATCGAATGTACGGATGTATTTATAAACAGGCTTCGCGTATATTTGTTAAATCCGGCGTAATGTGACTCTTGGGATATCTTGAAAATCGAGGATCAAGATAATTGGAAGAAGATTAGAACGAAAATGAGAACTTCGAGTCGCAGAAGGAAATTGATTTAAAATAGCACAAACAGTCGAGATATGACGTAGATACTATTTCTGAAGCCAGTTAACAAGTTTATAATGGTAGTTGTTTCTTTGAATTGAAAAAGCTTGCGTCTTTTAATTCTAATGCTCGATCCTCACAGGATCGATCGATCGATGTGTATACATATATTCGTTGTCGTCGTTTGAACCTCGACCTCCTGGTCGCAAAGTCATTTTCCACTTCGTCACATCGAGTTTTCCAATAAAAGCGAGAACGTTTAATTTCATCTTTCTCGTGTTACATAAGGCGTGTGTGTAGTGTTAACATCAGAGTTAATGCTGTTAATCAACAATAATTACGTTCTCGAAGCGTGTTCAGCAGCACGTTGCAAGCTCGTTTTCTATCTTATGTAACGTTTCCTGTTCAGTTTTATCCTGTGGACATTAAACAGCCAATTATCTGAAATGAAACGAGTTTTCTACCATAACTACAATGACTCACGAAATTATTCGAAAACGGATAAAAAGATTCCATGAATATATTATGTGTACATATGTTATGCGAAAAATAACCGCAGTATCATGATTAGACGACGAGTTTGTAAGCAAATTTATATTTCAGTGAAATTTTAATACTTTCGGTATTTTATCTATTTTTGTATAATTAGTAATTTACTGCACTTTTCGGATACAATACTCGGTATAAGTTCAATAATATTTCAACAGTCTATAAAATATGCAAAAAATATATTATATCAATATTTTTGTACACTATTCGTATCCTATCAGTAAAGTTCTTGAAACAAATCTGAAACTATACGTGGAAAATATAAGATATTTAATGAAGTTATTTTTAATTAAATATATTACACATACACCTGTAGACTGACTATTTTTACCGATATAATTATGACAGTCGCGTCTCAATACGGTAAATCCGAAGCGTTCGAATGACTTCGTGAATTAGAGTACATGTGCAAATTCGTTCTCCGCGGAAATGGAAATATCGGTCCGCAGATAGATAACGGGTGGAGAAAATCGTTTCTATCTTCGTTTGTAGGCTGAATGATTTACAGCGATTCAATTCATGTTCCTCGGATGAAGGGCGTCAGTGCGATTGGTTTGAAAGCTGGCTCTTTTCATCAGGAATGTCTGTTCCTCGATATCCCGTTGCTTCGTTCTGATTCTCGGAAAAACAATGAACGAATGTAAATAAAATTATTAGAAAGGCGGATCGATGCGTACGAGTCTGGACAGAGAGACTTTGTAACAACGTGTTATATTGAAACATGGCCACGATGCGTCATCATTTACGTTTATCGTTGCCTGTATCACATACTGCGTTATTGCTTCTGTGTAAAAATCATACACGTGTATATATGCTCTTTCGTAAATGTCAATGTAACTTTTATATTATATCTCTAACGCTAAAAGCCTTTAAAGATTATCTGAAAATTGGAAAATTAGTCAGTACGCTATATCGTATCTTCTTTTTGGCTTTTAGCAAATAGAAATACTCTTTAAAAAAGTAAACACTCGCGCGATCGATTTTTATAGGTAGTCAATAAAATAATTAATATCACAGTAAATCAATAGACAGATTCATTTTTCTAATAATAATCGTAGAAAATTGGCAAATGTAATTAGAGATACAGAAAAGACACGGGACGAGATATTAAGTTCTGGAGGGAATACTCGTGTGTCTAGCCTGATACATCGGGATCTACTTCATTGGAATTAAAATAGGAGAACCTTATCGATAGAAGATAGATATTAATAGCATTTCTTGTGAAAATTCGTATCGTTATGATAAGGATGTAGTTAAAGAAATAGTACACAAATGATGATTTATTTTATCTAAATATCGTAACGAATACTAAATATAAATTGTGCATGAAATATGTCTCTGCAAAATATGTACTGCGTACGTTTTCAACACTTTACTGTGTACATCCTTATATTTCTGGAATCTTAAATTTTTCATAAATGAATAAACATCCATAGTTTGTGAATCGAGGACAGAGCTTGATATACTTTTAAAACGAGCGTTGTATCATCTGGTAATCATGAGGTAAAAAATTATAGAAATACTTTCGCGCAATATTTCCGTATTCGATAAAGCAATGCGGTTCTATTAAAAGAAACGATAATTGAATATAATCCTTTTAATTCTCGCAGAGCTCCGTGAAATAAAAGACTCCTTTGGAAGCTTGAGAATCCATCGCACTCTCATTTGATCAAAGCTACTAATTACGCGATTTACTCCAGGCGACTGGGTTAAGCTTCATTCGCTTCTTCGTTACCTGTTCTTCAATTCGCTAAAGATTCTCAATGATACGGCGCATATGGGTCAAGCTGTTCGCTGTCGAACAGAAGTTAATTCACTTTTCACTCAAGGAAGAATTGTGTCACGTGCATTCGATTATGGCATACTGTTCGTTAAGAACTTAACAAATGGTCGTATTTCATTCTTTTTTTATCGTTTGTCGAAGTTTATTACGGTCTGTTACATGAATATGCTTGCAGTCTACTGATTAGGTTTGTTCCTTGAACGGTAACTTATTCGATAGGTTTCATTTATGAATTAACTACCAAGGAAAGAGAATCGATCACATTGACATTTGAAATAAGTAACGCCGTCAATCGTAGAATCACCATTGTCATTTCTGTATTATGCAGCTGCACTTGTCGTCTTCTTTCCTTTAAAATGTCCGTGCAGGTTCTCAATGATTCGATTGAACTGCTATAAAAAACGTATGACGTTCTCGAATGTACAGAGAACAATCCATTGAGAGACATCGCATGCTTCGCTGCAGTTCGATGCGGTGTCTGACCTTGCGAACAATCGCGATGAACTCCTTGGCAAATCGGCCAATGGACTGTGCACCTCTGTACGCAAGGTGAAGCGCTGTTTCGTTAATGACATGCATAAGAAGAACGATCGACGTACAGAGTCCGTCTGGGAAATATATAATCGCACGAAATATGTAAACAATCTCCATTCTTTCGCGTTGTTGTTCACGTTCTGTTTGCTTTCAAAACATGTCGATCCGATTTCGCAATATTGTATCAATTAGGCACGTTATTTCTCCTTTGTCTGGGTCGCGTTATCGGCTGAATGAAACTTCCAGCATTCTTTGTTTATCTGGAACTGAACGAGTCTCGAGGAAAGTACTTTTACCAAAACATATAGAGATTATTTTTTCTAACTACGATTCACGTGTTTTGTCTGGCAGAAGGTTTTTTACGATCGTCTGGTTCTTTCCTAATTAATGCGATCTCATATTAAAAGAAGAAAACGCGAAAGAGGTTGATAATTGGAAAGTTTTTCAACGTCGCAGACACATGAACCGGAAAGAGAAAGATAATATTGCAATGTTTGAAAATTGTTATTCTTAAAAGATGCAACACATCGTTTCTCGATATTTATGGAAACTCAATTTAAGGAATTTTCTGGGAAAGGCATATAAAACAAAATAATTAACCGAGTAATAAATTGCGTTGAGTAAGTTTCGGTTCTAGCTTTTCTTTTAACATTAGCTACTGTTTAATTTATATTTGTTAAATAACGTGGAATATCCTGATATTTATGCAAATTTATATTTATGTAAACGTAATGAACAAGATGCAATTTACAAAGAAACCTTTCGTCCTCTGTATGAACGTCATAACTAGCTTACGAGGCTCTTAACAAATTTTATTCCTTTCACGTTTGTAAGATAAATAACAGTTTCATAAAAGTAATGAATGAAAAATTATTTTGTCTGTATATCATAATCCTGCTAATCCCTTTTCGATAATGTTTCTTAATTAATCCACGAAAGCAATAAAACTATTCCTAGTAATTGATTTAAGAATAATCTCCACGAGGTATTGTACAGCTTAAATGTTATTTGATGTTACAATTAAATGATAACGATACTGATATAGATATCGAAAGGGACGATTTTATGGTTCATTCCGCGGATTTTTGCGTGAACAGATAACTCAACGAAAACCAGTTTGTTTTGACCAATTTCGATCATAGAGAACTCTCATAAAAAAATACCCTCTATCTTGTTCAGCCTGCTCGGTGCTGATAAAACCAATAGGTGATTTCACGGCAATTTGTTATCTTGCCAATATATCAGCTGCTCACCGATCTATCCAGTTAGAAAGAAATGCAATTTCCTGTAATGGAAAACCTGACATTTGAAAAATTTCGATAGAAATGCTCTTATTATCGACTAACCTTGCTGATAGTCAAAACTCAGGTTTTAAAATTTGAAGAATTTTTAAAAGGAAAAAGGAAAGGAATTATTCAAATACTGGAAGAATCTATCCATATTCTGACATAGAATCTACGAGCATGTGAAAGTATTATAAACCTGGCAAATAACTTATTTCTATTAAATTTTCATTTGTAATAATAGAAATTTCTGGTTAAAATTCTAATATCGTTGACAGATCGAACAATCTTGTGCGCCGATTATGAAACTTACTAGTATACGTGATGTATATATATGCAATCTCGTAAAATCACTCAACGAATACGAGACAAATTTAATCCAATTGAGCAATGAGATCAAGTTATTGTTCGATGGAAATGCGATATCGCCGATGACGTAAATGCTGGTCAAATCCTACCTCTGTTAACCGACCACTACTTTATCACAAATATTTATATTCTTGATCAAACAGGGGAGACAGTAAAACACAATTTCGTCTGTCGGTACACTTTACCGAATGTACAGAGAATTCTTTTATCTATAAAATATTAGATAGAGCACGATACTTTGAATAATTTATGCATTTTTGCATATTACGAAAGAAGACGTGTACCTTCTTATGTGAATATTTGCCCTTTGAAACCCAGAAATATATAAAAATCCACGGTTTATTCATCAGAGTCAATACTTGCAGGAATAAATGTCAGCCACTTTTAACCGAAAGATACTTTTGGAATCCATTAAAGCCGTTGCTTCGGCTAAACAAATTTACCCAGACGTATCTCAGTCTCTTTCTTCCGTATTCTGAATTACTCTTCGTCAACTCAACGCCATGGTGATTAAGCAGTGCCGCTTTAATTGAAAATTAAATAATTAAACAATTGCGGCTCGGCTGCGAAGAGAAACTCAAGCACAGCCTTATTGTACTTGATGCAATGTGTACAATTAGACGTGGAATTAGTATTATCAATACTGATACACATTTGTTATTTAGGTTACTAAGTCTACAAGCTACGTAAACAATACGATCGATTGAATGACGTTTCACAGATAATACACGGCGCAATAAGTCGATTTCTTTGAAACAATCGCTATCGATCGACCACTCCTTAAATCGTGTGTAAAGATGTTATTTTTGGTTGTAGTCGAGAATCTCGCTTTTTACCATTACGACTATTATAAACAACAAGTTCGGTTAAAATTATATTCTATCGATCAACCGATAAATCAAATTTTCCAAGAGACGTGCACGTAACTGGAATATGAAAAGCGTCTGTTCCATGGCGATATGAGGCCAACGCCTTGCCAGAATTGATAAAACGTATCAATTTTGCCAGGCTCGTGCCCACACGATCGAAGTAGCAAGGAAACGCATATACGTAAGCAAGTATAATATATGTATGTAGGAAGGTTGATCTACGACCTACTTATAGCTTCCTAAAACTCAATACCATTATAAAATGCTTTTTCCAATGACTCGACCGCATACCTTTCTAATCTATGATAATTTAACACTCTAAATGATTTCCGTTTTACCAATGAAGAATTCATATTACAACCATTTTCACATATTTCGTAAATGCACGAGATTTATCGAAACATAAAAGATTAAACGAGAAGAAATAAATTTTCTCTACAAACGCGACGCATTATTTTCTAATCTAAGTTTCTAGACATATATTGATCTTTGTTCCGCCGACGAGGAATCGATGTTCCAATTATTTTTATATGCCACGACAATTTATGATATTTACCAAAATGTCTCGAAACGCAAAAGCAAAAAGAAAGAAAGCGACTGACGCAAATAAGACAAACGCATTGCAAGATATCGCGTATCGTCGTTGCCACGAAATAAGCTACGTTTTCCATGAAATTGTTCTTCCTTTCCTATAGAGCAATCAAGCTTACGCAACGAGACTCTGTTTACAGAGTTCATCGTTCCGCCTTTCTTCGATGCATCAAAACAACTCCAAAACGTTTCGTTTTGATAAAGATTTCATACCAAGTCATTATCGCGGATTTTTTGTACGATTATCTCTTAGAGCTTGGTCTACCGATCACGAGACAGGCAAACATGGCAATAACAAAATATATTTGCAGAATAATTAAAAAGAAAAAAGAAAGCAAAGGAATAAGTGATTCATTATTGAATTTCTAATTATAGAAAATGTTGAACGTTTCAGGTCTAAGTGCCTGTGAGAGGAAGTCTTTTATATTCTTAAGGAAGGAGCTACCTGTCCGATTGGCCAATATTATGAAAGAGATCCATTTGCTACCAGAGAATTTATTGAAAATGCCTAGTATGGGTATAGTTAATAACTTGTATGCCACTTCGTTTGAAGATATCATGCACTTCGAGAAGGTTGAAGTGAACGAGACCACTTTAGACAAGTGAGTCTTCAACGTTAGAAAAATCTCTCGATGGATTTACTTTCAATTCGTTCGTTACGATATCTCGTATAAAGATAACGCTCTTCGTGTCCAATTTCGATAAAACAATCAATATTTTCCTTCACGCGGACATAAGTAAAATATGATTAAATTAAGTTCGCTTCTGCCTTATAGATTCTGTCAGACTTTGGTTAAAATCCGCAACAGACACAAGGATATCGTCGAGACGATGGCGCAGGGTGTGCTGGAATTGAAAGAAGCCCACGACGTTGACGTTCAAACGGAGAACAACATCCAGTATTTCTTGGACAGATTTCTAATGTCCCGAATCTCCATTCGTATGCTCATCAATCAACACAGTAAGTTTATCGGTGCATTTCGTGTGAATTATAGAAGAAAGACACGATGGTCACTTTGCGGTTAAACAGGTGAATTTTAATACGACAAAATTGAAAATAATTTAGATTACGTTCGAAGATGAAAATGTCTAAAAAAATATCTAATAGGTTGGAGTTTTGCAGATGCCAAAGGTATAATTGTTAAGACGATTTGATCATTTTGAAGGGAGCGAGAAAACACGTGCTTAGTTCTGAAAACGAGTGAAAAGACAATTTAAAACTGCTTCTGTGTAAAAAAAAAAAAAAAAAAAAAAAAAAGGGAGAGAGAGAAA
>NT_178641.1:2739935-2757125 GCF_000188095.3 Bombus impatiens | reverse complement strand
CTGAAAAAAAAAAAAAAAAAAAAAAAAACAGGGAACGTGTCTTGCCATGTTCTTTCCCTGCAATCTTCGTGTATTATCTAACGTACTTGGAGATATTACCGGTATGGTTGTTGAAAGAAGCATATCTTCTGTTGCAGCTCTTCTGTTTGGCAGCGAATTGAATGGGCATAGTACACACGTGGGATCCATAGACCCGTCTTGCGAGATTATCAGCGTTGTGAGAGACGCGTATGACAAAGCGAGATTGCTGTGCGATCAATATTATCTGGCTAGTCCGGAATTGATAGTCCAGCAACATAACGGCAAGTTTGAAAAATGTTGATTGTACTAGAGTATTGCTAGTAAGTAGTATAACATCATCAATTTTTTATAGTAGGTATAGTTTATAGAGTTGCCACAGTGAAACCTTTGAACTTTGCGATCAAAGATAATGTACGTAGAACAGACGAATGATATATAATAATGAGAAGCTTTCAATGTGGCAATTATTATCGCGTTTTTTATATAGACAGTGACATAGAAAGAACGATAAAAGGAGAATCCTTCTATGAAAGAATTTGTTGTTTTACTGTTCGTTATTTTTTTTTTTATTTTTTCTTTTCAGAGCTGGAACGATGTAGTCAAATTAGAATAGTTTACGTACCGAGCCATTTGTTCCATATGCTGTTCGAACTTTTCAAGAACAGCATGCGAGCTATTATGGAGCATCATAGCTCTAGCGAGGAGTACCCGGCGATAGAAGTGATCGTGTCCCGCGGTGAAGAAGATATTTGTGTCAAAGTACGATTTACGAATTATTTTTAAATTTTGCAAACAATTGTAGCAGTTAGAGCATGTAGTCAGACCGACGCGTGAATTACGATAATCGAATCTATCAATAAACACAGTCTACGTGGAAATTGAGTCAGACGTTTCGCCAACATTGATATCGAATATCGGTGTGTCAGATATTCGATACGAAACATGCTCGCAATCAGAGCGTGTTAACTATATAGAATATCATCAAAATGTGGAAACAATCGTAAGATCTGGGTGTAAGAAGCGGCGAAGAAAGTAGAAATTCAATTCTTACAATTCCTTTCTATAGTCACAATTTTAAAAAGCAGAATTCGATAATGTAGATCGATCGAAGAAACGAATCGCGAATGAAATGTTGTACTATCGCGATATTAATTCCTAATGGGTTAATTATTTAATTAATTGAAATACATAAAATATCCAAAGTATAGTAGACGTTATATAACGTTTAATAGATAAAACAATTTTCTACCCAGGTTCCAAATTTTTAATTATCCTGGTAAAAATATAAGTTTGCATAAATGTCCACGGTCTAATTACATTACATGGAAAATTCTTGTAGATGTCTGACAAAGGTGGTGGTATTCCACGCTCGCAAATGGACCATTTGTTCAAGTACATGTACAGTACAGCGCCTAAGCCAACCAGAACCGATGCTCACACCGTTCCACTTGCTGGATACGGCTACGGTCTTCCAGTATCACGATTATACGCTAGATATTTCCACGGCGATCTCGTGCTGCAAAGTTGCGATGGTTATGGTACCGATGCTATTATATACCTTAAGGTAAGGACCGTGTATTGTAATTTCATAACGTGATATAATATTGTCTTGTTCTTCATGTATTGAATCGACGTTCCGATCGACAGGCATTGTCGAACGAAGCCAACGAGCTGTTACCGATCTTCAACAAGACTTCTTCCAAGTTTTATCGAACTCAAGTATCAACTACCGACTGGAGCAGTCATTGCGGTGGTGGAATGGCCACGAGGCAACTACGTATGAGCCACGATCAAGGGCACAAACTCCCACGTGGAAAGGAGATTAGCCATTGCTAGTAAAATTCCTTGTCTATGGACCAAAGAGAGGAGAAGTAAGTATATATACGCAGACTTCGACGTTTGAAGAGCGCGAGAGAAAAATATGACAGGACCATTTTTGTTGATTCTCTGACCTTTATATCATCCGGAGGTTTAAACCATTGTTATACTGTTGCAAATTTGTATCATTATTATTTATACTTTCATAAGAACTTGTATAAGAGATATTATCATTGAAGAAAAGCGCAAATGCAATTCTGAAATCAAGTGGAAATATAATTTTGATGTGTAATTTATCTTCTATGGAAGTTTTTCTAGAAAATTTCTTTTCGCGCTTCTCAACTGTGGCTTTCATTCTTTTCTCGTGTAAATTATTATTATTTATTTATTCTCCTGTAATTTAGAATACAATCTCACAACTTGTAGGCGAGCAGTGCGATTTTATTTGCAAAATGTTAAAATGAGTTCACGCATTCTTTCCATCATACTTAAATGTCTACTAAAAACTGATATTTGGTGTCTGCATTACAATCGTTCTTAGTGTTTCAGTGTTTCCCTTTTAACGAGGCGTTCTGCTAATGAGCACTGACATAATCGACGGAACGTCGTGAGACGGAGCAGCTGCTTCTGCTGTAGGTGATTCGGAAGAAGCCTCACGACTTTCGTGTTACGATTTGTAGAGAAGTAGCAGGGATTTACGTAATCCGGTACATATTTTTCACGACAAACTAGGCAAATTAAAAAAAAAGAAAACTAGATGATTGGCCGAGCTGCAGTGACGCTATTGCTTCGTCAGGAACGTCAAGTGTCTGATTGCTCGTTGTACAACGCCCACATATCACGACTATCAAAATTCGACTGCACTTCGCGCGTTTCCAATCTTTTTCTATTTTCTTTTATTTTTTATTTTTCAATTCATTGTGCGTTAGTAACGCAAAATAACGAAAATGATTAAATGTATGGGGCACCCAGATACCTGAGAGAGTTCGTTTTTTTAACATTTAATTTCTCCTCGGCTGTGTTACCTCATTACGTGATTTTAATTAGTAAATGAGAAGTTCGCAAACGGTTTAGGCAAGAAAATTTGAAATCGTAGAATTTACCTGGGCACCCCATCAAGATCATTTTCTTCTTTTATATCTATAGACACACGTGTTTAATGCTTTTATTGAACCAGCATTTTAATCGTATAATTAGTTTTATTGTATATAACTGCTTTTATTCGAGCGAGAAAATGTGCAAACGTACGTTTGGCTGAACTTCGTGATTGATCGATACGAAAGCGAGGAGGAATTTTCCACTCGTTAGGGGGAATTTTTATAGGAGGGTGCCACAAAACGTGAACTGTGATTTGATGCGTAATTTTAGTTAAATGTAGCTAGGCGAACTTCGAACCTGTTAATGTACGATGTTATCCGCGTCTGTGAATTTTAAACTGTGTAAAGAAACGAAGAGGAGAAAGAAAGAATCGAAGAGATCGATAACTTAACGATTCCTTAGACGTACGAATTTAAATAAAAGTGACATGCGAATCGGGACGACTGGCTGAAAAGGATAACGAACGATGATATTGATAACTAGCTTCAATTTCAGGAAAGTATTTTGTATACCGTGTAACAAGCAACAGAGAAACTCTTAAGGAGCACTTTCAGGTGTCCCAGTTTTCAATGGAATTTTTATAAGACTAAGCGAAAACAAAGATTTGTACACGCAATAAATTCCTTTCCTCGCAAACACCGTGAGTTTCGTACGTGTTTCGTTTATATTCTAAGGTATTTTACATGCATTTCGTCATGAACGTGTTAAATTCAGCCAAGAAGGAACTCGAAAAGATTTTAAATGATGCAATATCGTCACGTTCGTGTAGAATCTTCATTGTGAACTGTATATTTTATCCGAAATTATATAATAAAGACCTCTGTATATGTTTGTAAAGAGCAAAGTACGATAACATTTAATTTCCACAAAGAAACAGGTACAACTTTCATACCTTAGAATACTAAACAATTTTTTAGTCTTTACCCTTCTTAGGATTACTGTAAAGAGACTGCATAATTTGCGTATATGCTGCACGTTTTCTACGATTTATTATCATTTTATTTCTTCAAACGAGAGTGACTATCATAGAGGGAAAGAATTTAAAGAGAATTGCGAGCTATTCCTAAACTCGTTACACTGTCACGCGACAATTATATCCCGTCGAAGGAACGACGTCATTTCTACGAATATGTTTTCTGTGGAATTCGATTCACAAAATGATTTCACAGTGTAGCTGCGAGTATACTCTGTGTGTGTTTCCCCGTGTATATAATTCTAAATTTCTAGAGCACTCGGATTAATATTTGTCTAGAAGACAGTTTCGAGTTATAATTATAGACTGTAGGGGTATTCGCGTGAGTAACGCGAGTGAACACTTGTAAACATTGTTAATAAATATATTACAAGATGAAAATGGATAATGTCATTTTTTCATAGTTTAATATTAAACGATTATGTATGAATGAATTCGAAGAATCTAATTCGGTTTGACATCAATACAGCATACAAGGCTTCGATGGAAATTACTGGTCTATCAAGTAAACACACAGAACAATTGTTGTAATGCATTGCTGTAGTTTTATTACGTTTGGCCATGCGTACCATAAATGTGAGTTCGCTCTCGACAAATGTTTCTCTCTGACCTCACGCTTCGCTCGCTAAAAATAATAAAAAGTATATCTTAATAATAACAATAATTTTCATTTATAAAATAACACTACCCTATGTACATGTCTGGCGTCCATCAATGTGTTCAGGTGACTCAACAAATGACTCAACAAAACGTTCTACAATTATCATTGACAAATAAAGCTCGCAATTATCATTGATCGAACGGTGCTCGTCTTCTTTTCCTTGCTGTTTTTTTTTTTTCAATTATCAAGAGACCGAACAATCGATGATAATTTACAAATCAGGTTCTAGCCACGTCGACGTTTGGTAATTAAAATTATATACTGGCAATAAAAAATAACTTCCATTAAAAAAAACGCTTTAAAATGTAATCGAATGAAAACAAAAACTAAAACACATTGGAGAAAATTGATAAAACGAAATGGAAGTAATTATGAAGAATAAAATAAAATCTTTTATGGCCGAGAAATAAAAGTTAAAATAGTGATCGAAGCTGTTGGATTCGAAACGTTTGCGTCGTTGAGCGCTTTCAAAAGCCTATCTTTTCCTCATTTTCCTTTTGTTGTTAAGTTTGGCACCGTCGACTTAACTCGTCCCCCTTTTCCAGCAACAAGAGAATGCGTTTCGACTTCGAAGTAATTACGAACCATTATTCCGACAAAAGTTTATCACAATAATAAAATTCTTAGTGCGCGTCCTACAAGTTAGTGTACAAGTTAGTCGTCTCTCGATTGCAAATTCCAAAAATACAATATTCGTATTCTCCTCCTATCTCAATGAATTTTTTCAAGAAAGGTACACTAATGAATTGCACATATTTTTCGTTCAATTTCCGTCGTATGAAAATTAATTACACGCATCGTTGAGATCTCCCTGTTAAAGCTACCAAGCGACTTTTCAATGATCTGGGAAAATATGCTATTAAAATTCGCAGCGTGTACACTTCGTTTTTCTAATCGTCCCACAAGCGAGATCCAATTGAAAAAAAAAATTCGCTTCCAATCGGTTGGCAACAGACATCCAATACTTTGGAAAAAATTCATCGTGGCGTGGAAGTGACGATTTCAAAGTGGAAAAACAATAGAGAACAAGACGAGTTTCCCGTGATTTTTAGAGATTTTTCAATGGACCTCGCTTTTGCTTTCTGCTTCTGTTCAAATGGGATCTCTCGACCAGGCAAACAACTATTGCTAAAACCCCCTTAAATTGTTATTCAACGATTCATCTATGCTACAATGTATTTACAGCATGGCAGTGATTATACACTCTATATTTCCTTGCCGTACAATACACGTGCTACAAAAACTTTTGCAACGTTAAAACAGCTTAATTCTTCATCGACCAGTGAATTTCAAGTAATATTCTCGTATGATTCAGGCGAAGTATTATCGACGTGGATCAACGTAAACGTACTCGTCAGCGTACGTAAGAGTACACAACATATTTCTCGTTCTGAAAGACAAATTTCTTTGAACGAATCACAAAATCCATCTGTTACGTCTACGTGTCTCCACCGTGTCAAGTTAATCGAATTCTAATTTTAATAAGAGCGAGCACAACAAATGCCCGGAAATTCACCTGAATTGACATCTTATTTAAATAGCAAATTTGGTCGTATGTAGATCTAAAAAAATTCGACAATTTTTCATCTGACAGAAGTGGCAGAAGGCGCTGATAAGTTAAACGACGAATTAAAGAAGTTTCGCGATGAAAGAAAAGTCAGTGAGTGATCCTTCAGGTGAAATTCAAGCGGTATTCGTGCGAATGCGAATAGTTTTCTTCCTAAATTATCTTCCTGTTTTCTTGTTGATTTCTGTTTTCTCGTGCGCGTAGAAAAATAAGGGAAACGTACCGTCATTTAATACAGAGACAATAATGAGCGCCGTATAACTGCGAAATGTATGTGTAATTTTTTTTTTTTTTACGATTAGTAGTTACGCTCGGTTACATTCCTCATACGACATTAGTATGATTATTAATTAATCTAGGACATATTCACTACTCAAATAGATACTTTATAATATAATTACTCTTTATAGTCTATCAAAATATTCATCACAGTGCTACGGACACAAGATTGTGTTCTGTTTATATGTGTAAATAATGATTCTTTTTCTTCGAGCAGGAAAAGTCGCGTAATCCAGCCACTCGTTGATTCGCAAACTACATCGTTTCACACGAAAGTGCCTTCTTACATTTTTCTTTCTCCCTTTCACCCTCCCCCCCTCTCACTCTCTCTCTCTCTCCCTCTGTTTCTCTTTCTTTTTCTTTCTCTTGTTGCTTTTTTTTTAATAAAATAAACGACGATGTCAACCGTCTTTCAATTTTCTTCTGAAAATATCAACGAATCGATAAATGGTATCTATTTAAATTACACTTTAAACGATTTCCTAGATCACATAGTTCTCTGTTTATCATTTGTACAATAGTTTGAGGATTCTTTTAAATGTCAACGAGAGACCTGATTCTTGATATTTTCTATGCTCGTATCACTTATTTCTTCTTCCTTCTCTCTTTTTTTTTACTTCTTTCTTTTACTAACGTAGAGTGCTACACACATATGACAGTATCATCCCGTTTAAAAAATTCTTAATCGACTTTTACACATGACTTATATTTACAACAATAAACCAGAGAGATGGCCTAGCAAGGAGATCGTCTATCTTATAATTAAATCGACGAACTCGGGACAACTGGAAACCTTATTCGTTTCCGTCTGAAAATATACGAATGCGTTCGAACGCGAGAAATATGAAAGACAAAAATTCAAAGCGACAATCGTCGCCGAAAATCCGAGAACGCGTACAGCGTATAAATTCAATTCAACGAAAAACAATAATTCATTCAATTGAACTAAAAATTTGGATCCGCAAAGAAACTAAAACCGAAAGAAATCATTGTAAGCTGAAATTAACATACGCCTTGTTTTTCCGCGTTGAAGATAGCATTACCGGCAATTTGAGAAGAAAGAAAATAAATTGTAGCTAAACAATAAGCAAAACAATTCTTACTAAAGCGGCTCGCAATATGCCCCTTAACATTCCTTTCTCCCTACCAATCTGGAACGTTACATTTACGAAAAACAATCTTTTCTTCTGAAACTTCCTGCAAACATTTTTCTCCAAACTGTTACGTTGCCTTCTCATATTCTTCGCGAAAATAATCTCAAAATATGAATGCCCTACTAAGGACCGCCAATATACCTTCTTTTTGCGAAGGATGGTCTTAATTTACTACAAAAATCTTTCTCCATCTGGACATTTTCTCCTTTTTTTTTTACAACCTTCTTTCCTCCTCTTGAAAAGGCCATATTCGCCAAGATTTTCTATCAGCTCCTTTTCATGATCATTCTTCGGTTATGTGAAAGATTTCTCAGGCATCATTTCGAGAAGATCTGTTTGGAATTCTAAAAACAAAAACTGGTCTCTGCTAAACCTCTGCATGAAGGGGACTAGGCGAGCGGAGTGACTGACAGCAACCCCATGGAAAGAGCCACGTGGCTCAGCACCTTGGCGAAAATTTCGGGTTGGTAGGACCATGGATGTAGCTTCGCAGTTCCTTTGGTGGCTCTGACCCAAAATCCGACGCCGTGTCAACGTCGGACTTGCGACAAATGATCATACGAATGTCCGTATGCAGATAAATCCGGCCAGACTTACCGGACATAAATCTGAAATGAAATATTTAACTTTAGCGTAGCAGTAGAGCGATCTCTGAATGCATGTGGGTGTTAGTTGCATATTGATATGTAGAGAGTCAGTGAAGATTCAGTTAGTTATAGAAGAGAGCGATAGAAAAGCGTAAAATAGCGAAGATCGTTACAGAAAAAACGATCGTGGCTTCCAGAAGTCTCTTGTATTATAATTAAACAATTAATAATATTAGTGAATTGACAATTGATATTCTTTAGAATATTAAAATTTCAAAATTGTTAAACTTTACTATTTTAATATTCCACAATTTTACACGAAGTTTCGTTAATACTAATTTAATTGATGTTAACAGTTTAACGGTTTAATTAATATTAATAAAATTCTGCAAAAAGATTCAGATGTATATATTGAAGTTTACATTACCTGTCAGTATTGTTATTCTAAAATATTATTTATTTACTATTTATAAAGAAATTCGCACGAGGAAGCCTCGATTACTGTTAGAAACACTAGATATGAAATCTTTAAAACTTTAATTAACGAGGAGAGGGATCATCCCTCGACCATAGATAATTAAAATTTCAATGCTTACAAAGCGGACAAAATTCGTGGTCTCTAACAGAAACTGAGATGTTTCCTAACGTACCTAAGATGTACGAGGTAGCGTAGTGTTTTATCCCGTAGTGTTCTCTGACGTAAAAAAGTATGAGATCGTGGTGGCATATCAGAAAGATCGTATAGTACTACGAACATCTTAACGACTGTACCCAAAGGATTGAGAAGTGTTACTTGAATAGTACCGCTTCTTGGTACTTGGTAGCCCTTTTTGCCCAAATTAATATGTGCCTATGAAAAAGTAAAAGGAGTTTGTCTCATCAATGTCCCGTTATATTTCTAAATATATCATTCAAACGCAACAATGGTAACAACAAAATTCCTTTTAATTTAAAAAAACAGAGAAAAAGATGAAAAATTGCCAATTCGTAATATTTCAATATTACAAAAGAAAAAAAAACAGATAAAAAGTAGAAGAAATAACAAAACTCAAATGAAATAGAAAAAATACAGTAAAGAACACAAGATGTACGTACGAGATAGGGCGTAGAAACTTTATCATTGTCACCGAGCGTATAGAAGAACACAGTGACTGGAAGCTTTCGATGTTTCGGACAGAACGAACCGCTGGCACCTAATTCCGCCGTGAAACCGTGAACGGTGGACACAGGTTCGAGTCTACCATTTAAAGCTGATTCCTCGAAGCTGCCTAGAAGAGCATGACTCTGCGGTCTACTGCGAGAAGTTGAACGTCTTTTTGGTGTCTCCTCTCCTTCCCCGAGATTCTCCGTCTCTCTGTCTGTTTCTTCCAAAGACACTGCACCTGGACTTGGCGGAGTGTTCAACTCGAACAGAGCACTGAAACGAAAAGCTCATTTCAACTAAAGGAATCTTTTCACCGATATGTTCTTGTACCTTCTTTTTGAGGAGACGGTATTCAGACTACTATCGTAATCGAAACAACAGCTGCCTCTTCTCAATGGAGCTGGACTAGATGTCAATGGTAAACCGGTTCTACTATGGAACACCATCGAAGCTGCGTTTTCCAAGGATCGTCGAAATCTTTCTTGTTCGATGGCGGTCGGTACCGCTTTATCCACTGTTTCGTCCTCCTCCGTGATGGCGTTGTCTTTACCAAGACTATAATTTCGATTCTTCTTCCCGACACTCGGAACAGAATCTTTGCAAAGCTTCGATACAGTTTCATCTTCCTCCTCTTCCTCCTCGTGCTCGGTTATGCTATCTTCGTCGTTTGTACTATGCAGTCTATTTTGCCATTTGGACGTCTCGACTTCGTCGTAGTCGCAGTTATCCTTCTTGTAATTTGTACTATAGATACGTGAGTTTTGATGTGCGCCATTTGTACTAAGCTCTGAAGGATCGGGGCTCGCGTCACGCTTCTCCGTTTCTTCGGTAATGTTCGAGAAATTTATCCTTCTCTTTGCTTTGCTATCCCTGAAGTTCTTTGGATCGTGTAAGCTTGGTTGGACGTTGTTGTACATGAACGAACGTTGACCGATCTGTTGGATCGCATCCTGCGAATTATCCTCTGTCGAAGTTAATTTCTTCTCGTGCTCCTTCTTGAAAAGCTGCCGGAACCGATTAAATCTCTTGTTGAACGCCATTGGCAGAGACTTCTCATCCTCCATTGACAGTTTCTGTTCCTGATACTTCTCGTTGGCCACGTTATTTCGATTGCTTTCCATTTCGTTGGTGGTCATTGCCAACGTGGACCTCGATTTGGTCCCACAAGGAACCTCCGACTGGTTCCCTCGGTCTTTGCTGGTTCGCAAAATTGCTCCCAATAATATATCTGCTTTGTTCGACACGTTCTGCAGACAGTCCACAGTGTCGTTCTTCCTCTTCTCGGAATTATTGCATTTGATCGCCTGTAGATTCTCGTTCGATTCATCGCCATCCAGCTTCTCGCGTTTCTGGGGATTGTAAATGTTCTTATTGCCATAGATCTCAGTGAAATTGGTCTTCTCTAAAGCTTGTTGGTCGTTTTTCCTACATAACTTGTGATTGCAACTTTCGCAGGACTTGGCACGGTTCACCAAATTATTTGTCGAACATTCGTTACTCTCCACATTCCCGCACTTCGTTACCAGCTTAGTCGTTCCATCTTCTACTGCTTTCTCCGGCTTCTCTCGTCTCTTTACCGTCCTGACACTTGTCCTCTTACGTTCAGTCGGTGTTCTAGTTCTTAAAACAGCCAGAACTTCGTCGAATTCCTGCTGGCTCAACTCCAGATTGCAATTTTTAAATCTCATTTCGTTTCCGTGTTGCTCCTGACTCTTCAAATTCGTAGCTTTCACCTTATTCTCTATGTAGCTGATGTTTGGCGTGACTCCGAGAACTCGTCCAGGAACCTTGGTGAACCAATCCAAGAAGCCTCCTTCCTCTTTTGTTCTGTCTTTATCATCAGGAAACGATAGCTTGGATATTAATTGACTCAAATCCTTTCTGGATCTCCCTTTGTTATTGACGCCCCTGTCCGAGTCCGTGTCCAAAGCTTCTCGTCCAGACGATACCGCTCCAGAATTCGATAACTTGCACGACGACTTGACACAGCTTTGATGCACCATGCAAGTGGAGTTTAAAGAATCCCGCTTTAAACGATTATTCGTCGATGGACCTGGATTTGATTCGTGGAAAGGACTGGGTTGCCTAAAGGGATTGATCACGAGACTCGAATCCTTACTGACTGGCGCTTTGTAGATTCTCTCAGAGTCGTTGAAATAAGTTTCCTTGTTTCCGCGTAAGCTCTGAAAAGCGCACTTGCCATTTGCGTTACTATTATTCCAAGACTCAACAAATGACCACGGCAGCGACGAATTGAACGGTATCAGATTCTCAAATATCCCATTCTTCTCCTTTATCTCTCGTTCTTTCTGCTTCTTCTCTAAATTGCATTGTTTATCTTTAGAATTCGACAACGATTTTGCGTCACGATCGTCGATCGTTCGTTTGTACCGTTTCTCAGTGTTCCCATCTCGCCCGTCGATGCTCAGCTGCGTCTTAAAACACCGCTCCAGATTATCTGAGTTTAGGTTCTTCCTATTCCTGATACTGTTCTCCTCGAATTTGCAGTTCTGCCCTTGCACAAATTTAATACCGCGATTGATCGAGATCTCGGTGGAACATTTCGGGTAGCTGGAGCTCTGACTGTCTTTCTTCGATTCTTGCGTTACAGCTTCCTGTACCGAGGGAAGAGGCATCGGTTGAACCGTAACGCAGGAATTTGCGTCTGTTGGACCACACGGAAGAGATCGACGACGCTTTCTCTCGCGGTTCTGTCGTGGAATCGCTGGCGGTGGCGGTGGAACGTCCTCCTCGTCGCAGGGACAATGATGTTTGCCGGGCTTGTTGCAAGGTGTTTGCAGTCTGTCGTCCACCAGAGCTGTTCCAATAAAACATACTTCTTTCACGACATATTCTAGCTTCGGTATCGTAATGGACGTATTTCGAGCATCATCTTCGCTAATTTATTAACAATTTGACAAAGCAAAAAGGAAGGAACATATTTTGCTAATTTAGTAACAATTTAAAGAAGCAATGAAAGAGAAGAAACTTACGCTTTGTAATATAATTAACCCTTTCGTAACTAGGTACAAGATATCTCGGTAACACGATGTCGTCATTACGAGATATCTTAGGGTCGCAATGACGATATCGAGTCAACGATATATGTACATATGTACGTATACATCGCGAAGGATTTAAGAAAAAAGAATCGAGAAGCGATATGACGTTTATCCACTTGTTTAATATAAAAAAATGAAAAGACGATAGTTCGGTGTATGGCCAAATGTACATAAACTGAGACACTCGGAAGGTGATATTCGAACGTCGAAATATTACGCTGATCGATTCCAATTCCCCTCATTACCAGGCAAGACAAGGGCTTCGGGATTTTGCGCAGCGCTCGGAACCGGGATAGCCTTGGTAGGTGTCAAAGCCCTCGCTACACCCTCCTCGTCTTTCTCTTTGATCGGATGCAACGGACAGGTGAGAATCGGTACCTCTTCCATCCTCGGCAGTGCCCACACGGTGACCTAAAATTTACACGAGAAATCCTCTTCAGCTCCATTAAATGCAGTCGCGGTACTTGGAACGAGATTGGGTAGCCGGTGACTCATCTGCTGGTTAAAAGTAGGCATTCGTTAGTGTCCTCGAACCACCAGAATAGAACCGTGGAAGGTACTCTGAGTACGTGGACGAGAGAACCACCATGCGAATTACATGGACAGTTCGAGGAACATTGACCTCGCCTTTATCGTGAGTCAAACGCATCATTTCGAGCGTTCCCAGCGAGCTATTGCTTGCCAGGGAATCCTTGGATCGATTAAGCGCATCTATCTTCATCCAACGAGCTTTCGCTCGTAATATGTTTCAACGCGAATATAAAAGAGGCAATGATTTTCATGAAACGTGTAATGTGAGAATAAAGGAACATCGAACGTGAGAAGGATATGTTAATCGATATCACAGACAGTTCAACTTTTCGTTTACCAATTGATGACAATGTTCCTGAATTAATGGTATAAGCGGACGATTTAAAACAACGCTGATAAACGATAAGAATCGATTCTTTTACTTTTATAGAATTTCCATCTCCCTGGCCAGCTAAGGGGAACGTGTGCTCCACGGGTGATTCCCGGAACTTTCTCAGATTTTCTTCGTTATATGGCACCACTCTCGTCACGATGTAACTGGGATCGACACCGTTGCTCCTGGACCACCATGCAGCGACTTGGCTGAAGTGAAGTCGTGAACGGACTGCCTGATATAAACCGTAGAAGTTCATCGTCTCTGGGCTCCTGAACATTGTTATTCGTTCGATTTGTTAGTGTCAAAGAAAGATATTTCTTGTTCTTTGTTTCTTTCCTCAAAGAAAGAAGAAAATTAACCAACATGATCCAATTAACCACTCGCCGAGACATACATCCACGTTCAAAAGTCTTATTAAAAAAAAATCTTTAATAAAATCATTAATATGTCTATCGTATAAAGTACCAAGTTAAATGAATTACATTTAATCGCATTCAGTTGAGCCAATTATTTCAACCATTGAATGTTATTGATCTTCATGGTACAATATCTCTTACACTAAGATAACTATACACTTTGTAAAAAATATAATTATACATAGATTATAATTTTGATATATAAACATATTATATTTGCGTTGCAAGGTGTTTTTCTCTTATAAAAGTACGATCAATTTCGCTAACGAATCGAGTGAAAATTTGTTCGTCAAGAGGGATTAGTTACGTATGCTATTATCGTTGAAATAAATAGTCTAGAGCAACTGATTGGCATACTTACTTGCTGGGAACGACGCAAACACACCAATACTCCAGCAGCATCTCCGACGCTTGTTGCCATGGTGAGATTGATAAGGACGGCACAGTGCAGATCGGGTTCTTGCACGTAGATTTGGCCAAACCGCATGGACAGTTGCTGCACAACACCACTTCGATGGACAGGAACGAACCAATTGCAATACGATCGGCGATCTCTCGAACCAGTACAAGATATCGATCGCACTGCACAGATTATATGAAAAAAGAAAGGCAAATGAGAAAACCATTGTCTATAGAAATTTTAATTACTACGATTTCAATAGAAGGGGAAACGATTTAACGACGTCATTCTGTTATCGAAACAAAGGTTACAGTGGCGAGCACATAAATAGGGGACACGTTTATTTTACAGACCTGACTTAATTCGGTCTGTAATTATTATTCGAAATAAAAATTTGAAACAACGTTGGAAATGTATTCTCGAATATTCTACTGTTAAAGTAAGCAGAAATACAACTGATTTCTAATTATTACTGCAAGTAAACGTTCAACGATCGTTCTGTATTTATACGTATTTTTAAATCCTGTGTTGTAATAAAGAACGAGAACAGAATGCCTCATAATATAATTAAGATCACTAGTAGTTGTTGTTTCCTTATTTATACGCTGGCCACTGTATGTTCTTGGAGAAGCGGTTTAGATATCGTGGAAAAGATTACGAGAACAATTTTCTTACCAAGTAATTATCTTCTTCGCACACGTGGTCATTAGGCACCGACTGCATAGGCGCTGCACAATGTGGGCCCTCTTTGTAGCCACGTGGAGGGCCCTGAATCCTCCCTTCGCACACCAGGACTCCAAGGGCTCGGAACACGCTAAGAATGCCACCCCGACCGCCAACCCCATTTGGGCTGGGAATGCCTCCTGTCACCGCACCTAGGCAGTGCATACCTGCAACGAAAACGAAAATTTATCATTGGCAATGAAATTTATTCGATATTATTTCCGTATATTACTCGATAGTTTTGTATCGATTATCAAAAAAAAAAAAAAATTAAATTTCTTCATCGATCGAGTTTCTTTGATAAGAAATCGAGAAAAATGATTTTTAAAAGGCGTTTAAAAAATGTTTGAAGCAACTGGGATGCGCGATTGGTAAATCGTAGAAGATTGGAATAATGGTTTTCCAGAGGAAATCAACGCGAACACGAACCTGTGCGCATTCTCCTTCTCTGGAAGCAATTTCCAACGCACTGTAATAGGATCGTGGACATTTTCGAGAGCTGCTCTCGAGGGAATGAAAACTGGAACGATTCGCGCACGAACTCCGCTATCGTTAATCTTAAGCGCGCTACCGCAACGGACCATCCTTCGAACTAGGCTCAGGTAGTTTTTTCGCGATGCTCGTTATCGGAGACACGAACTTTGCTGTCCAAACTGGCCGCGTTTAGAGTCACAGAGACTGGCGCCAGTCACCATTGCTTTTTGTTTCTTTGTGAATCGTCACGAACACAACAGTTTACGTTCATTCCGTTCTTCTGTACTCCATTGATCCATTGTTTAATCCCACTATGATCTTTCAACGTTTTATGTCTCTAACTCGTTTCTCCTTTAATCGAGCACTTTTAACGTTTCAATATCAACAACGCTTCCTTCTTATCTTCTTTAAACCTAAGGAATTCTCCAAAGATGCGATTCAGTCGGAGATGATCCAGAGAGGATGCAAAAGGTTTAACCTATAGAACAATTGTCTGACAAACGATGTGAGACATTCTGACCGTCTCTTATTGATTTCACTGTTCTGTTAATCGTCATTTTTTTTTTTTTTTTAATATTTCCACCTCGCAAACAACGACGTCCTAAAAGAGCTGTAGACTCGAGAAACTTTCACCAATTTCAAATAACCCGAATGAAAATTTCATCGAAGCTTACTATCCGAATATGTGCACATAAAATCATTTAACGCGCTTGAATTTACGAAACTAAAATGCTAATAGCTATGAAACTTTGTTCTACAGGGTTCTGCAATAATAGAATGTTTCCTTCGATCTGCTTCTCCCGCAGATCAACAAGTTTTCTATAGGAAAAACCACCAATCGCTGGAGCGCGTGAAAACAAGGCATGTAAACGCATAGAAGCATAGAAAATTGCGCTTGTAGGGCATCGAGATATCGGCTGCACAGATACGATGGTCAGGCTTTCGTACGGTTTTTCTCGTTTCTTTTTGCCCGACATCCGATCCGAGATTTCGTCGTCCGTCTTCTGCCGGTCATTATGTAAAGGTGAATACGCAGGAGGGCGATGGGCATTATTTATAACTTTGCCCGCCGCCATATGCGGCGAAAGCGACCAACCGGATTGGCTTCCTCGCCACTTTCCTCCGAGCGTTTCAGCATTCGAGCGAACGAACACAGAATACGCTACGGTGTAACGCTATTCATCGGTGGAAAACTTCTCGGAAAATGTAACTCACTTTTCGTTGAAATTCGATAAATCCTGTGGAAGATACTTGAGAACGAGCTCACGGTTTGACGAGAGAAATATCTCATCCAGAAACGTTCTATGCTTCGCACTATGAAACTATGTTTAGAGTAGTTGTTCCTTGCTATTCGTCCAGGCAAAGTATCGCATATTTCGCCACTCTTCTTCAATTCCACAGGACTTTGTACCATTCGAGTAATTAATTACTCGAGACATTCTTAATTGTAATTAATTACAAGTTGAACTTCTATTTCGAAGGCAGAGCGACAACGTTAGAAGATTCCTGCTAATCCGCTGTATTCTACTTTTCAACGACCGTATCGCTATTCCTTTCGCTTGGACTCTGCAATTGTACAAAATACGAAGAAATTGGAATATTTTAAGATTAAACGTAGAACGTTGGAAAGGTAGAAAATATTCGTAAAATATAGAAAATCTTATCCATCCATCGAGAGAGAAGCTCAACGATCGAGTGGAACAAACGTCCATTTCATCTTCTCAGAACGTAACGCGATTGGCAAGGAAAGCAAAGGAATCGTTCGATCGATAAGATCGTATTATATATACATGGGAAAATCAAAACGACGAAACCACGGTAGAAAAATCAATAAGATCGCAAGAAAAACGTCGCTGTCGCCACGGAAATTTCACCGACGATAACTTCAACCCCCGCGACGATTTCC
>NT_178641.1:2716406-2739350 GCF_000188095.3 Bombus impatiens | reverse complement strand
CCCGCCGTAATCACGCGGATCTGTCGCGGACATATGTAGTTTGAGTAGCAAATGAAACGATTACGTCCGTGCACTGAGACTCGACTCGCGATTAGGCGACACGAAAAATTGCCGAGAGCCACAGAATAGGAGCTGGCGCGACTCGCGCTCGCACGATGAAGAATTTGAATAAAGAACTGCGCGGCACTGCCTCTCACACTTGGCGTCTTTCACGTGTGTCGAGGGTCTGTGTACAAGGGAGAGCTTGTGGGGCTCCACGAGGGTGATCGTACTCGGGTGTCATGCGCAAAAAGTTCGTAACCCTTGGCGAAATCCTTCGAGAGACGCTGTCCAGGATTAAGAGACAACCTACGCTATCGAGATACTCTTTATTTTATAAAAAAAAGAAAAACGATCCAACTGATTTACGACCTAATCGATATCGATTGAACAACGTTCCCTTTACGAGTCAAGGATTAGTCCTTGATTACTGTATACTAATCGCTTGGAACGATCGAGTATTTTTAAGCTCGAGTCGCGTCAGAGTCTTGGAATAATCCAGTCGCTAGAAAAAGTTGCTTTCTACCGCTTCTAATCGCATCGTCCGATAATACGTTGCTGGAATCTTGTTAGCACCCGGCACCGTACTCGTATAATTAGTCGCTCTAAATCCTGGAAAGTAAGTTGACCAGAAGATGGCTGGCGAACGGTGTTTTTAATCGACACTGCCAGACGCAGCTTCTTAAACGGCAGAATGATGGAACGAATATGAAGCTGAGCTAAAGCCGAGGATCGATCAGGGATGAAAAGCAGACGTCGAAAATTCGCTACCTTCCCAGGAGTAATACATCAAGTTACTTTGAAAAGAACAAGAGCGGATCTTCCATCGGTGATAAGTATCAAATAGTGAAAAAAGTACTAAAAAATTACCGTTATCCGATACGAAAGTTCAGGATATTAGGTTACTGCTCTAAGCTCGCAGAGATACGTTTGTGAGAAACTTGCAATTTTGATTGGAAGCCTCCGGAGTGATCGAAGGACGAAAGAAAATCCTTCGTCGACGATAAGCACAGGAGAAATAAAAAAGATAATAAAAAAGGTTTTATTACAGGATACAGAAGATCCAAGTGCTCGTTTCCTGTTCCAAGCTTGGATGCTTTACGATGTACACGTGGGGATTAGCCATTTCGATGAGAGATCCAAAGTAATGGAATCACGAAAGACGGTCTTTCATCGACGATACATATCAAATGCCAAGAAGTAATAGAAAAAATACTGTTACCTAAAGTTCAGAGAATATTAGGTTTCTGTCTGACTGATTCTTACTTTTTCGTTAAAATTACGAATTTGTAATCCCGATCGGAGATCCAGAATGATCAAGGAACGAAAGAAAATTCATCGTCGATGATACGCATCAACGAAAATGAAAAGGACGATAAAAAGGATCTTTGATAGGATACAAAAGACCAAAGTACTCGTTTCCTCTTCCAAGGTTCCATGCTTCACGATGCACGCGTGAAAGATTAGCAATTTCGATTCAGGAGCCAAAGTGGTGAAAGAATGGAAGCAGATCTATCGTCGATAATACACATGGGAAAATGAAAAAAGTGGCAAAAGATTACTATTGCAGGATACCTAAAAGCGTGCAAAGTACTTGGCTCCTCTTCCAAGTCTATAGCTTTGAGAAGCACGCTTGAAAAACTTGCAATTTCGACTCGAGACTCAAAGTGATCCTGAGCGAAACTTTGACTGCGCGATCAAAGCGGCGGAGGCCAAGGGTTTTGGCTTGGTCATTGGTCGAGGGCAAGCCGTTCGAACGTCGAAGACCTTCGCCAAAGCAGCGAGGAAGGGATTGGCGTTACAGAATAAAAGGCTCGGGTCGTGCGAGCTACGAAGCATGTATTATAGTTAGCGACACGGGAGGCTGAGGGAAAGGGCGATGCGCTTCTGGTGCAGCACGGTGTGAATGCACTGGCTGGTCCAGCTGAGAAAACACCGGCTTGTTGGCGCCAGTATTATCCAGCGCGTAGTAAACAAGCTGCTCAGAATTATTCGGCCAAACTTATACTTTCGCGACTCGCTTCGTACTTTCTCATCGTCGAATATAACCAACGCGATCCGCTCTTAATTACCTCGACCTTCGCGCGTTTCCAATAAACATCGCCGATCCTGGGAATTCGTCGAAGAATAGGTCGTTTAAGAAACAATGGAAAAAAAAGGGAGAAAGTCGAGGAGGAAACGCACAAGAGCGAACCTTTTGGAAACACAATAGCAACTAGGTTGCAAAATCCTTACGTGGAATCTGAACTTTGAGAATTGCGCGAGATTTGCAGCCGCGTTGTGAAAGATTTTACGTTCTCTGAGCATCGAACTGGGACCAAAGCTTCCAATATTTTTCACTCTTTCTAATAGGAATTCTAATAGGAAAATTTATTAACTCGACAACCGGGGACTGTGCGAGACGGTGGACTAGCAAACAAGCAGCGATTATTAGTAACTAAACGACTATCAATTATCGCCATCCGTGTGACAGTTAGCATAGGCAGAACTCGAGAAGCTTGGAACGTAGCAAAGCGCAGCTATCGCGTTCTTAAACGCACGATGTACAAATACAAGCAACGAGCCATAGAATTTATCGAGAAAAGAAATGAAAGAACGAAGATTATACGATCGGTGTTTTGGCGTAAAAGGTAAGAACGTAAAAATGTGCACGACTTGTACGTAAAATAAGCGGAAAGAACTGGTTCGTCATCGCTGTTCGTTTATTGCATGTATCGCATTTCGATATGCATTTTGTCGTCGATAAACTGTCATTCATTTGTCGACGCTTTATGATCCGATAAAGTTTTTTTAGAAAGTCAAGTTTGGTTCAATGAACACTACAAAGCACATCGTGCTTTATGCTCGATCGAATTGGCTGGCAGAGACCAGGCGAAGTATATGCGAAGTGCGTATTAACTTTTACACGTACCGGACAACGAACCGTGAAATTTATGGTTGAAACGCGTGCGTAAACGCATTAACAGAATTACACGGCAACCAGGGCTGCCTACTAATTATATTAACGAAGACGATTATCTTTTATACTAATTTGGCGGATATCAAATTCTCCCTTTGACGCGCAGATTCCCTTTTTATCGGAATAGAAACCAACTGCTGCAATCGTTTCGATGACATCGATGCACACTCTGTATGGGTTCAGTTTTTTATTGATTGAAATTTTTTAAGTAAACTTAACAAATTATCTATGGACGTGAAGTCTGTAACTTGTAGCTCGTCGACTCGTTGATATTATCGATCGATTCGATTTTCTGATATTAAAAATTCAGTAAATCTCGAGGACAGAGAAACGATCGTTCTCCATATCGTTCATTCCAAATTCTTCGTAATTCTATGATCGTCAAGAGGTTGAACGTTGCAGAAATACACTTCAACTCCGACAAAGTAGAGAGCACATAGTGGAAAATAAATCGAGTCTACGTTGTTGCCGAAATAATTGGTTACAATCAGCGACATCCGGCTAGCCAGGGAGCAAATAAAATGCGAAATTACAGGTTCCCGGCTATGATAATCCATCGTAATGCGTGACAGTAAAATTTGTTACGTCTGCGACGTCATTACGCCTTATTGCTGGTGAGCTGCAGCTCTCGTCAGCGGCGTCGAATTAGAAAGCGTGCTTTTATAGACGAAATCGGTAGCAGCGTGTGCATCGTTATCGTTTCATTAACAAAATATCAACGTTCTTTTATCTCTTAGGGGCAATAAATGTCTCGCGATTCAACGAGCGTTCAACGTGTGCTGGAAACGAATGCAAAGGAAAAGCCGAGAAATTAGCAGCTGGCAACGGGCATTAAAAATGCAAAAGATTCGTGCCAGCTAGCTCGCTGTTATATTTCCCGTTTGCAAACTACCAACTGAAACGCAGCAAACGACACAAAGGCGAGCCGTATACTCGCGTTTCCCTTTCATTTATGCACCGCGAGCCGGAAGAAGCTTTTCGCGAAATCTACCGGCAGGCGAAAAGGATTTTTACGAAACTAGCCGGACAAGTAATTAGAATCGAGGAAAAGAAACCGAACGAATTACTTTCCACCGCTTCCTTACTCCTTTCTAACTCCTTTAATCGTATCGTATCGCGCTATATTTGTTTTTTTTATCTCTGCAAACTTCTTTCTCAGCGACCTTGCACTGTATTTTTATCGGTGGCATTTCTTAGCGTCCTTGCTTTATTTCATTTAACTTATTAAGCGAGTTGAATATCCTGTTTCATGCAAAGATAATCGCACGCACAATCGTACAAAGAAACGAAGAAGGAAAAGAGAGATAATAACAATACGAAGAAGAGAAAGGTAATAGAAGGAGGATGAATAAAAGCAACAAGATAGGTGGTCGATTTAGCGCAAGGAAAGCTAAGCATCCGTTACCCAGTAGTTCAAAATCGAGGTTTTTAATGTATTTACATTTCATATGTAAAAAGGTCAATATGGTCAATCTGTTGTTGTTATCGCCGCTGGAATTGCGTTCGAAATAATTGATTTTAAGGAAATATTCAGGAAAGAGTAAGCGAATAGATAAATTATAATCATAGAGGATAAACAACGATATCGAAATTGATTCGATTTGTCATGCGTCAGCTGTTTTGGAATGAAGAAAGACAATGTAACTTGAGCAAAACGTGATAACTGAATCGACGAATCGTTTCGAACGAGGACAAAGGCGTTGCGAAAATCGCCGGAGAATCTCGCAACGCGAGTCCAAGGCGTAGCAATACGAGCTTATCACCGGCCAACCGGATGCATAATGCGCACGTAAAGCCACGTTTTCCTTCCCTAATCGCTCGTGTTTACACGCTCGATGAAGGAAATCATTGATGAGGACGAGGCCGTCTTCTGTTGCCACCGGTCCGTTACCAATTAGCTCGTTAACATGCCTCACAATGCGCTAAGGCCGCGCCTCTGCACACGCACATCCCGACCAATAAACCATCTCTAAATCCGATTCCATCTAAGCTCTGGAAAACAACATTCCTCTACCTCTAGCAAGCCGAGAGTTACCTTCTTAACCCTACTGCGCTATTTCCATTCACATTTTTTTCTATTTTCCAACCAATCGTATTCTTGTATGGTTGAAAAATGTCTTACGTTTGAAGATAAAACGGAGAAATCGTTATCGGTCGGTATATTCTGTAGGATGAGATACAAGAAGGATATGAGTGGTAGGCATTGTTAAAAAATTGTAACGAAAAAACGATATACATAATGAATATACGTTGTTACGCTACAAAGTACAAATAGATCAGGAATATTGAAATCTAGCAGCAGTTAGAATTTATCGTAATATTTGTACGGTTGCAACTTCAACGACCAATGGACGAGAACTTGTACGAGCGATAAATTCAATTTTTTCGCTGTTGCCGATCATATGCGAGCGGTGAATATTTTGAAACGGAATTGTAGTCGAAGTTGTAGAAGCATATATTACGATACCTTCTAGTTACAACTACTAGATTTAAAAATATTCCTCATCTATTCGTACTTTGTACCACAATAACGCACATTAGCATTACAACGTTACATTTCGTGTATCGTTGTATCGTTCTGTCTCTTTTAACAATGCCTTCAATGACACGTGTTTACACGACGTTTTCCTCTTGTATACTAACGGAACATACTAACGATGTTTAACCTGATGCGTAAAGATCCGTTGAAACCGTTAAAAATTGACGAACACGAAACTGAAGGTGACACGTAAAACGATTTTCGAATTGTTTTGGTCAATACAAGTAGTTAATGAAACGACGAACAATAAAGTTCGATTCACATTCGAACAAATAAGTTTCCCAAGGATAACGGATTTTGCGAGCGTTCAATTTCGGAGACTCGTTCCCACACAAGTCGGAAACAGGAATATCATCGAGGTAGCAGGCAGCGACGATAAACAGGATATTCTCTTTTACGGTCGCAAGTATTTTCTCGGCTCACTCGAAGCGAATCCCGAACACGTATGTACCGTACAATCAGTCGCAAAGACTGAAAAGGCTAACGATTGCGGACCGCCTCGCCAGGCAATCCTATAAATCTTCCTACGTCACGCGTCGTCGAACTCTCCTCGTCGAGGTAGATTCGAGAGAACTGGAAACGATGATTTTCTTATTTCCACGCTGTATTCAGCCACCGGAAGATACCGCGTAGGAAGTCGGAGGTGTCTGCTGACCGCAAGAAAAAGGAACATTCAGCGAAATCGTAGCGGATTGCGTTTGAACGTCTTTTACCTTCAACGACTTTATTTTTATAAATCAGCGAGAAATCAAATGCAAAATTGGTGCACGGAGAGAAGAAGCGGATCGATCACGATGCACAACGAATTGAGCGAATCGTTGGCTAAAATAGAAAATCGTATGCAGAACCAGAAATGACTTAACTCAAGGACAAACAAAACATCTCTAAAGTGGAATATTTATGAGTTAAACGATCCTCCACCCTTTCGTCGGACGGATAATTTCTCAGGCAGAACTCAGCTGTTTATCCAACAACGGATCACTGTCATCGTGACAAAACCTTTCTGTCGTCCCTTCGTCCTTCGAGAAAAGGGTCGTCGGTTGCTGCGTCTAGACGCGGCCCGCTCACCCCTCTGATTTCGGAGGAATTACCAGCACGGAGGTTGAAGAACCCTGGCGGCATCGAAAAAAGCCAAACGGAGACAAAGAGCTGCTGATTACGCATGTGAAAATGGAGAGGAGTCGGTCTGCGATTAATCGGAAAGCCTCTGCAAGCAAATCTTCTGTATTATTTATATACTCTTCCTTTCGGATTTATCAGGGACCGATGTATAACGCTGTTTGTACCCTCGATTGGGAAAAAAGTTCAATCGCTATCGTTAAGATTAACGTATCGCTATACATGTAATGTACGTATCTCTTTTAGCGACTCGTTAAAAAATGCAATCCTTTATTGCAATCGCGTGTGAGTTTATTTCTATAAGCCGCTTGTTGAACGTTTTTTATTTGGAAAACTCGATAAGAGAAAGCTTGTACAATCCAAAGATCAGTTTCTTTTTCAACCGACCGAGTAGAGGAAGATTTCGCAAGGGTTAATAAACCAAAGAGTAACATGATCGCGTAATAAATAACAGGCAAGGTCGATGGTAAAACAGTGGCAAATTTCGGCTCGCTATTTATCACGTACGTTTCGATTGTTCGTTATGCGAGTTACGGACTGAGAAAAATAAACTTGAAGATTGATCGTACAACGAGAATAACGAGAACTGACCTCGTTCCTTAAATTCTGCTATTATTTTTACACGAGTTTGATACCCTCTTTGATTGGGCTTGTTCTCGATTCTACGTCTCTACAGAGCTACTTTTTATTCCCTACACGATTTCACGGTCATTACGCAAAGCTCGAAACCAGTTATCGCCTTTTCCCATTCGATAGTATAAATTACGAGCGCTACTTCGACCGCGTTCGTGCTTCTTCTTTTTACTCGACGATAAATTCCTGCTTCGCGAGAACTATTGTGCAATGCAGCCAATTTAGCAGATTCTTTCCCTTAACGATACTACGCTGTTTATCGCGACGATATACAACACGCAAGGAGTCGGCCCGGTCTTTAAAAATTCGAAATCACGCGGTTCACGAGAAACGAATCGTGACGATAAGTATGTAAATGCAATAGAAATGTCTCGTTCGCGCGTTAAAGAAGAACATGATTGGTTTGTCGCGAGATCTACGGTAATAAACAGAAATTTTTCCAACGATCTAAATGCGAAAGTAGAAAGACAAATATCTCCTATGCTACTATTTTCTACATATTCAAACAGAAGAAACGTGTACTAAGTTCTTCTCGTTTTACGATGTTCTTATATTCTTACTCTCCTTTTCCTATTTCTACGTGCAAACTGTACGAATGCTTTTGCCACTCGCGGTATACATATTCCTCGTGAGATTTCGCGAAGAACATTCGAAGAACGAGAGAGAAAGGGCCAAGGAACATACGGAATTAATTCTACCTTTCAGCTTGACACAGTTGCGTAACAACGACGACGACAACAACGATGACCAACGACGAATTCCCTTCTTTTTCGTAGCCTTCGAAAGACAATGGGGACGGTTTTCGTTTTCTTCTTTTTTTGTTCACAATGAAACCGGGCAAAGTCGCTGGCAGTTTCGGCCGTTGCGCAAATGTAACCCCTTTCATGGGGAATAATGGAGAAACGCGAACTGTCAACAAGGAGTCGTGCGTTTCCATTGATTGCCTGCCGGAGCAGGCGAACAGCGCCGACCCTAAAAGACGTACTAACCGTTCAAGAAATCTCGAACTTGCTGCACCGGCCAGACTGCACCTTGTTTTCTTTCGTCACGTGCAGCAAAGAGATACAAGCCCGTGGCTGCGGACGTGACACAACAACAAATTTAAAGGGACTACAAAAATCTCGAATGGTACGAGCCGTTTCGAACGCATCTGCCCATCCCTGCGATCCCCCTATGCCGGCAATTAAACTTGGAGCGCCGATTTCTGCACGAATTTTACTACCCACAACACCGTTCGTAACTATCTCAATGATACAACTTTTATATTCTGTGTCGCTGACTAGCACCGTAAAAGATAAAGTTTCTTTGTTACTGTCGATACATATGTATGACGCATTATTGGAGCAACGAGCATTGCCTTGATCATATTTGGTATAGAAATTAATTCAGCATTTTTATGTAAATTTATCATTTGCTTATCGACGTTGCTGCAATCGCACCGAATCAATTTCTACGTCCGATATAATCGATACGACGCTTCTTCACCGTATCGGTATAGTACGTGTCGATAACGTTGAGCATTTCTTATTCAACTTTTATGGTAGCAGCGAAGTAGCTTGTCGGTTTGTTGAATAAAAAATCGTAAAAGTTGTATCGAGGTATATCTTTTCACAACTTGCACTGTCCTTTCAGAACAATTTCTCATCGTTTATACGTAGATTAAGATTGAGTTTAGTCTACCAGCAAAGTCAATACATAAATGGTAAATTTAGGTAGAAATTACAGTCGTCGTTTGAAATTGTTTAAAAAGTGGCCGAATAACAGTTGAACGATAGTGTTCTTCGAGCTTACCGAGAAGCTACTACGATGTTTCTTCTTATTTCGTTCGACGCCAGGGAGGATATTATGGTAATATCAAACGTTGAAAGCCAAGGAACTGGCTTCAGACGTAGAACTCGGAGAAACAGATACTGCTCTTAGCATAATCTTCTTAATCTCGCAGACCGAGCTCTTCTACGAAGAAGTACGTGCAGCGAACGAAGTTGAAAAGGGGCCATTCTTGCGCGTATCGCCAGCTCCGCTTTATCGAATATCGCGGTAAATTTAATTCCGTTCCATTTTCGGTCGTGACATGTACAGCCCGTGTAACTTAATTATACTAATTTGCTTCTTGTCGCTGCGCAAACAACCATACCTTCTCCTTGCTCGCCATAGAACGACGGACGTGACACGAAGGTAATTAAGCGGACGACAAAAATCGGGATTTTGCCGCTCGAAAGCACCGATTCGCTTGCTTTGATGGCATTTACGGTCTAACGACACCCACGATTGATCTTGCTTTTACGTTATGGCTACTTCCATCGATGAGACTTTAAACTTAAACAGCAATCAATGACCCGATCAAATCGTACACACTTGGAATCTATTTTTACGACCTCATTCAGATTAATTCAAGCAGCTCGAGATCTCTCTATTTACTTGGCTATGCACTACGCATATTTATACAAAGTCGTATTTTTATGAATATACATCATTAAAA
Source organism: Bombus impatiens (assembly GCF_000188095.3). Classification (NCBI taxonomy): domain Eukaryota; kingdom Metazoa; phylum Arthropoda; class Insecta; order Hymenoptera; family Apidae; genus Bombus; species Bombus impatiens. Next base: position 2,729,582 of record NT_178641.1, on the reverse strand, counting down.
AATGGCGTTTAGATAACAATTTCCATGTTTTATATTTCCCATTTGTCTTACATTTAAAACAATCGTTTATCGGCTAGAAAAACGTTCCGTTTTTTTAAATAGCTGATTAATCCGATATAACTGATATCAATTATCTAAATACTAATAATCAATAACAGTTGTCGTGATTATTTCAACACGATCAACAAATCAGAGAGTGATCGTTCGAGATAAGAAACTGTCCTTGCTCGGATAATGCGATTTATACTCTGCTGCAAAATTTACGTATTGTTGTTCGTCTATACGCGTGATGAAACTTCAAGCTTCGAGAGATATGTTTCTTTCAGTCAGAGAATGTATGACTGCTCTTGGAAATCTTAATCTCATTTCGCAATACCAAATTTCTCTGCGCGAGGGAAACCTTCACAAACAATATTTCCTTTTTCGTTCGGCACAACGACCAGATGTTTAATAACCCTCTCGTTATGCAGTTTATAGCCCACACGGTGCGTACGGGTATCGTGTGGGTTTTCAGAGCGGACCTAATATCAAACGATCGAAAGATATCCGCCAACTGACAATGAGTTTCGTCCATTAAGATATTATATTCCGCCTCTGCGAGAAAATCGTCGTTCGTGTAATTACTTGGCATTTGTCACGAATATTTGCCTGATTCTGAATCACTCCACGGAGCAAGCAATTTCAAACATCAAATAATGAATCATCGTGCAAAGTATCGACAATTTCGCTTCTCTAGTAACTACAGCCCTACATTGAATTTCCTTTTGAGTCACAAAGCAATCCTAAGAAGTGCAGAGGTTAATGATGAATCATATTCCTGTTGAGTTCTATCGTCCTTCCTCAAATTTCTTAAATTTGAAGAAAATATTACAATGTACGATTTGAGCGTACGTTTTAAAAAGTTCAAAATTTTTTCGTTCGCTCAAACAAGGGAAAAACGAAGACGTAAATATTTAAGGATGTCAATAGCAGATATCTAGATACCTAAGGCAACGAGAACTTTATTATTCTTTCTAGTAATTACCTTGACTTCTCGTATTCTCTCGTCGACTCATAAATAATTCTCACGACAGAATGAGCAATAACTGGCCGTTTAAAAGCGTCAAAACTGCATCTTCTTTTCAGTAATTGCCCCCTGACAATAAGTTATATTCCCTTTGGAGCTATAAATAAGTGCTAGGAAGTGCAATATTGACGGCAGAGCGATAACAGGCAAAGAAAACGCAATCTTCATCCACGAGATATTATTACAGAGAAGACCGGCCTTCGTTCGCCACAATTGCAAACAGTGGAAAGGTTCAGATACCAGCAGAACAAAGTACAATGCACTCGGGAATACTTGCTCGAAAGTCTGCGTCACACGAGGGATGAATCCATAAGACTCGCTCGAGAAGGATCCTTCTCGTGTCTGTTCAGTCTGAAAGGTAGCTTGTCGATGATGGAAAAAAATTAAGCAAACCCAACGAAAGATAATTGGTTGTGCAACGTGAAAATTTCATCCGCGAAATGTCAGGTAATGACAAATTGAGAATCACATTGCAGCTTGGCTAATGGCACAGTGGTTTAGCCTTAGTACACCTTGCGAATGACTTTCTATTTCCAGAAGCGTTAGAGGGTCTCGCGTGTACAGCTGTTGCACATACGGAGTCATGTATATTAAACAGCCATGAGTGAAATCCACGCTGGAAAAGCAAACCATACGCGTCGCCGATGACTCTGAACTGACACGAAAACTGCGCACTTTGAATACGTACAACGATGATCCACATTCGGAAGTAGCTGTACGAAGATAGCAGAGGGAAAGAAAAAAACACGACGGAGCACGTGTGTTTCGGTGATTTTCTTAAACTCGATCTCACTTCGTGGTTCAAACGTCGCTTCGTGTAACTTAAGGAAGAGAAACGTACGTACAGGGCGTTTCAAGTAGCACGCGAAGATTTAATTTTAAAGAACGTTGTTAGAAACTACAAAAAGCCGGGTCGAGTTACAGGAGGAACGTGCGTTTGCTAGGGCACCGAGAGACAGTGGTCTGGTAAGGAAAAACCAGTGTCTAAACTAAGACGTCCACCAGCGATTCGAGCATCCACCACCTTAACAGCACGCTTCTATTTCTATTTCCAGAGACACACAGTGGACATCGGAGACTCGCGCTACTCGAATCAGGACGTCTTCGTCAAACGTCTCAAAACTTTGTTTGAAAGCGGACAAGAATATACGCGGTGTTCCTCGAAAGCCACTACTACAGTTCTACTACAGTTGGCGGATTGAATCCCGGATTCTCAACCTCTTTTGAATCTTGAATCGGCAATTTAAAAAAGATTAGGAGGAAGCAGTCGGTAAAAGGATCGGTTAAATGAAGAGAAAACAATCACGAGCAAAGGTCTCGTTGACGCAAGCGGTTAATCGTTTTCCAGCCAACGGGATGATGCAAACGCAGTCACCCCTCTTTCCCTCGGGTAGAATGGAAATCGTGAAAAATCGTAGAACCGAGCTGACGTAATGGAACAGCGAGAGTAGACACCGAGAGAAACTTCAAGTTTCCGTTCGTACTAGATTTCCGTTTATATAATGTAGCCAGTTGCGATCAAATACACAGACGACTGTTCCATTGCTTTTCCAGATCCAACCTCAATTTTCAATCTACAGAAACAGCAGCTTCTACTGCAGAAATCTTAGTGTCTCCAATTAGTTATCGTTCACACGATATCTTCGCGAGGTTTATCGACGAAATTGCGTGACTCGTTTAAGATTTCGTGAACAGGCATCGTGAAGAATATTCTCAGAACAAGAGTCTGAGAACAGAGTCGAGAATAGTCGAAGTCGCGGCAGTTCGCGTCTCAACTTTGAAGCAATTCAAAGTTTTTAGTGACTAGGAAGTCTCTGGGGAGACCGAACGATCATTTTGAATATGATTTGAAGTTTAGAATTCTTGAATGTCTCGATAAGGGTGGAATCTTCGATCTGCAGTCGTAGAAAATTTCGATGCACGCGTTCTGTGCATTTTCTCGGTTTTAAATTTCTCATAGATGCATAAAAATCACGATGGATCTTACTCGAACTCCTTCAAACCCTTCGTTCCTCGAACTATTCAATTTCTCGTAATCGAAAGAATCTGATAAAAGACAAAGCAGGTTAGAATCGGCGAATGAAAACGAACGTGTCGATAAAATTCAACGTCGTTCTACTCTTTGTTAATGTACGTGTGTAGGCGATTATGAAAGCGGCCGGAGTCGAGAATCTAAAATAAATTAAATTTATCGCCTATTTTGCGTTGCATTTATTTACATTACAATTATTTGAAAGTATTTTCGCAACGTAGTAGAAATTGAAACGTCGTATCGAGCTGGTTATTGCGTCGTTAGACAGAATTCAGTTGATGCGTCAAACGCGGAACTTTAAATATCTCGAAACGAAAAATATATGACTTAGGCAGCTTTCATAATCACTGGCGCGCGCACGAGGCTTAATATTAATTTCTTTTAACATACAACTAGGGTCGTAACTCAACGTTCATCGTTTTATCGGGATAATGCAGGATCAAGCTAAATATGTAATCTGGCTTCTAATTAGACAAAATTCCATGACGATCTATCAAGAACGTCGAGCTTCGAATTTTCAAACGAATCTTTTTTAAAACGTCGATCGTCGAACACACTACGAATTTCTCAAATAATCCGATACTTTTATCAACCATTTTATTTATATAAATTCGAAGTGCCATCGTCCAAGTCACGAGCACAGAGATCGCGCATTCTATACTCGGAGTTACAGGTCCCGTGCTAACTGGAAGAAGAAACGGCAGCGGTAGGAACTAGGTTCGAGTAAAAAAGGCGAGGTGAAAGAGCGGTCCTCTGGATATCATGTCAAGGCTAATGTTTATCGATCGAATAGTAGATACACGCGTCGACTGCTTATCGAACTCTGCTCACACACCGTTTGTCCTGTATCCTTTTTCCTTGCCCAGGTTGGGCTGGTCGAGGCCTTTTCTCGTTTACCAGTGTCGGTCCAAAGACAAGCATTTCCACTGTCAACCGTGTGGAACGATGTTTTGCAACCGTGTATGCTTTTGTTTCGTCGAAAATCAGCCGCTGCGGTTAACGGTGAAATGCATGTAATTTATTCGTTCTGAAGCGAGGCCGCACTCGCGGAAAACACTTGCAAAAAGATTGCGTAAACAAATTCGTTCTGTGGTAATCCGCGGTCATTACATCTTTCTTTCTCTTTCTTAAAAATAAAACACAACGGAACCAGGTGTCTATATGTTCGTAATAAACGACGCGGGATCGACACGATTTTACGGATTCCTGATTTATAGCTATCGGATTCCTGTTATACGCGTGTGTACGAGTGATCGCGGTTTGTGGCTGGTATTTAAAAGCGAATATTTTTGTGATTTTACGATGTTTTTATCTGCTGACTTCTTTACTTAACTTAACAAAGATTTTCGATCAAATCCAGACTTCGATGACAAAAGAAAAGGCTGCAGAAATAGATTCGAAGGCAAGAGGGACGTTAATTGATAATAAATTTTAAATCAAATTTCAATTTCATTAAGACAGAGAAAAGAGAGAATGCAAAGGATACCGATAGAAGAGAAGATAGGAATTTTTACTTGATAATATTAAATATAGTTAAATTTACGTTTCCATTTTTTTCCATTTACTTGATGAAAAACGAGAAAGAAGAAAGAATATGGAGCAACAAATGTAATTATAGTCAGAATTCAATTGCAACATCGAAATCTAGATAGGTACCATAGAGGCCCCAGCTAGGTACGCTACTGCCAGTGCTGGGGGCTCGTATCAACGACGAGGTCAGCTGAGCGTAGCGTCGAGCCCTCAGCTGGGAGCAAAAGATGGCGTCGAACAGCTGATCGGCTGTCTGTACATGCGCAGTAGCGTGCCTGACTAGCAGACGCCGCGCGAGTGCAGGCGAGCGCACGTGTCACATATCGAAAGTCTATTTCCAGGTTAGAACGAAAATGGCTTGCAGTTTCTCGTGCCATATGGCTCGATTCGCGACTGCTTCCCACCAAGGGAACAAAGACTGTCGACTAACCCTTTGACCATGAGACTATTTTCGGAAGAAAGCACAATGCCGAGCAATCTTTCCATTGAACCACTTCATCGCGAATGGAGGGAGCTCTTTGATTAGAGTAGTCTCGTTCGAATAAGAAATTATATCCGCGTAGACTATATGAATGGAAAACTGCAAAAGAACCCTTCGACGAATCTTTTGTCGTCTCGTTTTGGAGCATAAACTACTTAACCGAATAACGGTGGCCTCGTCGAGTACAAGTTGAACAAAATAGCAGTTCGATCAGTTTCTCTAATTATCCCTGTTATCGATCAAACAGTATGCCCGATATTACATCGTTCGAGCGAACAATGACTAGATACAGGAAAGACAAGATCTAATGGGAACCCTGGATGGGGGATCTAATGGGGACGAATTCTCTATCGTCTCATTTTGTAGCACGAACTACTTAACAAACGGTAATGCTACCGAGCTTATCGAGTAAAAGTTAAGAAAATAGCGGTTCAATCAGTTTCTGCAGTTATCCCTATTATCGATCAGATAGTTTCACCGGTATTACTTCGCGAAGGCCTCGTAGTGAAGTTTACGAGGCCACAGAATCGAAGGCAACTTTTATCATATCGATGTCTGACTGCGACCACTATTTCTAGAATAAATACTACTTTCACCTAGCTAGACAACGTAGCCAGAAGCTTAGCTTTTCCTAACGGTAGGTTAAAGTCGATAAAATATAGAGAGAATCGTTCGTCGAACGTTTTGTAGAGCGAAGCCGCCCTTGAATTTGTCGCGCGAGGTTACATCGAACGCGATGCTACCACAGTTGCTAGGAATAGTTACCAAAAGTCGCTTTATAAGCCTGACATTCCAGTTGGTACCGTGCCAACGCTAATCGTCGCGATATTGCGGCACGTTCGTGACGTTTCTGTTCGTGTCCTTTCACTCTGGCCAGGTGCTCCATCCAGTTATATCGATTCTGCGAGTGCATGAAAATTCAAAAGAAAGTCCCGTTTTATTTTATACCTTCATGAACATTTGTCAAACAGGTTTCCACTAATGGAAGACGATCTATTGATTCAGTGAAAACGGTACTCTATCGAAAACCGGATTACCTCCGGGCAAGAAGCAAGATATTTGACAAGATAAAGTTGCCAGTGCTGGCAACATCATTTACAAAAGTAAACATCGAAAATATATCCTCTGTATTCCTTACCACCTACCGTTTCGAGGGAACTTCTAAGAAACTTTGTAACTCTCTTTTACCTGCTTTGCCTTTTTTTCCTTCGCTTGAAAGTATCGCGAAAAACATTTGAACACTTAGCATGGAGTCTTCAACTAAACGTATAGTAATGCAACGAATAACTGACACCGTTAATCCGGTGACGAAATATAGGCTTACGGTAGATATCTTGTAACTTCTATGTACATTTTTAAATTGGTCTTCAGCTTTGTTCACGATATAATCGTGATAGTCGAGCCTCTGGTTATATTGTCAATGACATTTCAAAATGTCTTACGAAAAGAAGTTTAAATATGTATGCGCAAGCTATTGTACCTTGAAAAATGAAAAGAGACCAGGTAGGAAATGTTAATCAAGGAAGACGGTATTTAACGTGGACGCAATACGTTGGAAAACCGGTTGAATCAGACGAGTTAGCAAAAGTAACGAGCCAGATACCCAGGTTTTGCGTTGTACTCAACCGAATTACGATAACCGTGGCCTACGATCGTATTAGGCACAGCAGTCCTTTCTCGTCTGTGTCCTTTCACTCGAACCAGCTGCCATGAACTACCTAAACGGTTTAAGCAGGTACTTACAAGCTATTAGAAGGCATAGCCCATCAGTAAACTACATGGTATCTCACCTTACCGAAACCCCATTAGGGGGTTGTATCCAAACAGACGACAGGGGGGTAGGGGGGCGGGGTTATGTATCCAAATAGACGACAGAGTTTCGGGGCAGTCGAATGGGAACAACTTCGGACTTCGAACGGTACAAGTGGGCCACCTATTTTCGGCGGCTCTCGAATAATTCAATGCAGGCTGAGAAAAATGTTGCGGCTGTAACAGTTGCTAAGGATGTGACGTGACGTCGAGGAGCACCTTAAATTTCACGAGAAACTACCTTGAACTTGCGATCTACTTTACAGAGTCTGTCCTCATCGCTTGTGCAATCGATTATTGCGTAGAACGTTGCCCGAGTTAATTACGATTCTCTTTGAGCAGCTCATTAGTAGCTTGTGTCATATAAAGATGCGATTCTCAGATTAGATTAACTCTCTGTCAATGACAGAGCTGCAACGGTGTGAGGCGCACGGTTCGCGTATCTGTGAACTACGTGAAACCGCGTAAATTCAAGTGTAACGCGTTCTCTGGTCGATTTGTAAATCGCACAGAAGAATCCTTTCACCCAGTGACAACGGATTGATATAGATCATCCTGTTGGAAACGAGTCAAACTGTTTGGCTTGACGAGCTCGTCTCAGCTCAGGGATTAAGTTAACGAAGAGAACTTTCCACAGAATTTTCGAATGAAATTTACGTGCAAATCGAATTGAGAAATTTAAACGACAGTTCGATAAATATACGCTACTGTCCATAGGTAGTTCGGTATTTACAATTGGTGGAACTTGGTCAAGTGGTTTGTATTTTTCTAGAAGCGAATTAAACTTGGTTCTGTTCATTTTTGGCTATATTTAATCCGGAATCGACGGTTCCTGTATATGAAAGACGAGAATCATAACATTATAAGACAGTTTTCATAGAACAGCATATTGTTATAAAAAAATCACCCTCGGAAATCATGAGAACGTGATGCTTTTAAGAATCAGAATGCACGAGTACATTCTTAGAAACTTAAACTATGACTGACTTAGGTAAGATCAAAGCGTCAAAGATAAATTGAAAACTTTTATTCGAATCTGCAATAATGAATGTAATCAAATATTTATCAACGACAGTGTTGTACCTGTTCCACTTTCATAGAGAAACAGGCATTATCCCAACAAAAAGTATTCCGAGAAAAATACGGAACGGTTCTAAATTATCGTGAAAGAAAATGCAAAGTAATTGAAAACACGCTATATCTTGATCACGTGGACATCGATCTTCATACGCTGCATCGTCTGGCCCAGACACTGGCGAGCTTCGCCGCGACTTCCGTGTGGCGTTAACGCGCTGCCATCGACGGAGCTTCCGAATTGCGCGTAAAACCAACGCACGCGATTGCATAATGTGCTTGCACGAGTGCAACGGTGCACACGTGTCAGTGCGTGGTACGATACCGTGCGACACCGTGGTACAACTGGCTGTTGCTAACTCGTGAAACCGCACCCTGTCTGTGGTGTCGTTTCACGATTTTAAAACGCTTTCAGAACCGGGAGAAACGAGAGTCGAAAAGGCTCGCGAATGTAACGCTAGATCCATTGATTCACCGGAGAACTCCAAAACTTTTGGCAGAACGATTTACCAAAAGTGACGCTAATATATTCGTGAGTGCACCCCCGTTCGTGAGAACTAGAGCACACACTTGCAGAAAATGAGGCGAGCTTTTAAGCGTTCTTAGGAAATTATTAAAATCCTCGGGAATTTAATTTTAAGTAACTAGAAATATAGCGAATATCTGGATTAAAGCGGTCGTTACAAGGTATAAACCAGACAAGTATAATATGTAAACTCCATTCTTTTGAATTATAGTCACAGAATTACGAAAGCGCATAAATATTCGCGGTCTAATTACCACATTCTGCATAAAAGCCGTATATATCCTAACATTTATAAACGAGGCCGTAAGAACGTGCGAATCGTACGTGGACGTTACATAAACAAACAAAGAACGAGGAACTAACAACGTAGTAGTATCCTGTGATAAAATGAATCTCGACAACACTAACAATGTCATCGATTGGTACGCGTACAGACACCGTTTCGTGATTCGGTCAGCCTATCCCGTTCCTGTTTCCTGACTTCCTGTTTTTCTAACTCGAAAGCAGGGCCAAGCCCATCAGGCGAAGCGATCTAGCGAATCCAATGGCAAGCTGGTCGAATTAGATGGTAACGCCGATCGCTAGAAATACATCACGAGTCGCGTACCTTTTGATTCTATCCGTGATCGTGCTGCCAAAAGAACGTTTCCAACACCAGCCAAAAATAAACTCGCGCTTCCGGTAGGCTTGCGCGCTGTTTCGCAGCGTTCACTACGAAAGACCGTGCAGAACGAGGATCGGCGAAAAGATACGTTCTCGAGCTTCTGCCTCGCACTCCACCCCGTTGTTCTCGTTTCCTCCATTCCGTCTTTCTATCGTGCACTTCCGCGAAAATAATAACGTCACTTTTACCGGAACGACAGAGAGAAAGGCAGAGAGACAGAGACAGAAAGGGAGGGAGAGAAGGTAAGAGACGAGACAAATCGGAATTAAGGAGCACTAGGACGCGACGATCCAACACGCTTCTCAGACGGCAGTTTTTACGAAAATCGAGAGTTCTCTCTCTCTCGTCCTCTCGCGATTGACCTACCGCGTTCCACTTTTGCGGAGTACAGCCACGAAACTGGGTCGACTGGCCGAAGTAACAAGGGGTGCACGGTTTGCGGACGAATCTATCCCGGCTAGCAGTGTTGTGATGAGAAGACATTCTCAAACACCGACGACAGCTTTCAGAATTAACCTACGAACTTTCCAGGGATCTTAACATATACGAGATCGCGAAAGTATCCCAACACTCGCAACCTAGGCCAATCTTTTGTAAATGTACTGTATATGCCATAGGAAATATTTTGGAATTTCATTCACAATATAATTATATTCACGTTTTTCTAGCACAATATATATCCAGTACAAGTGTGCACCTCGCAGAGATGAGAAATGACATGGAAAATAAATAACGAACTTTCTTATAATAACGACAGATGTAAGACACTGTTTTACCGGAAATAACGGTGGATTAATTTACAACAATTTGCCTTGAGATGTAATGCTTCGCAAGATACCCGGCCGAAGACTGTTGGTAACGCTAAGTAAAGTTACCGAAGTGAATGTTTTATTCCGTTTGTGTAATTTCGTAAGTCTGATTGGCGGGAGAAAGTAGAATCGCGCACCATATAATAGAATTCCATAAAGGAAATTCCAAATAATTCACTGTACGAACGAATATAGCGAAGTATCCGATTCTTTGTGATACCGCCGATTACCAGTTGCCTTTCAGAGGCTGGTTTCCAATCGAATTTCACCACGATAATTAACAAGATCAAAATTAGTCGATTATAGGAAACTTCGATCACGTAGAAAATGAGCTGGTAGTTCTTTAAGAAGAAAAATCAATAAATAGCAGGCCTCGTAAACTCATACAACGATAGGATTTTCGCTATACGCAGTCGATACCTGTTTCCCCTCACAATGTTCGACTCTCTATTCGCGATGAAACAGGTTCTCCGCTGCTGTGCCCCTCGTTTTCGCGTTTCCACCGGTATCCTCGGTTAGAATCGGAGTAGAAAAAACCGGAAGATATTCGCAGCGGCGCGCTTTATCGCGATAACACGGCCACGCGAATGCAAAACAGCTGGATGTGGTCTGACTGGGAAAACAGCGTTCACCGTTTCTATCGAATCGCGTGCAAACCGAAAACAGACATCGGCGATCTTTGCTACGCTTCGAGATCTCTACGGAAGGACGGAAAGAGGCTCGTACCTGTTTCGTATATCTAATACACACAGAGACCGCGACTATCCAGTTTCACGATGATAATCAACGCTGTAAGTGTAGAATACAATATCGAAATCCGAGACGGCCCCGAACGAGATACAGCGGTGTCGTTTTGGATTCTTTTCGCTACATCCGCTCTGTTTTTGGCACGGCCGTGCGAGCACCCATCCTCCTGCACTTATCACTCGAGTACTGCCAGTCAGTGCGAATTTAAATGGCCTGACGGCTACATAAATCGATTCACAGAGTGACAACAACCGGTGACGCTACGCTAACATCATGCGTCACTTGTTCATCGAGCAACAGTTAATTCGGTTTGTCTTCTCTTCAAAATAATGATACTTTTTCTTGACGAGCTCCTATCTTTTTATATATATATGCTCAGCGTAATTAAAAATTGCAAGAAGAAAATTGTAATATCAGAGTAACGATATTAAAATGACGTAAATTCGATGGGTGGAACGAGTCTTTGCTCGAATTCCATCTCTTTAATTACGTTGGAGAAACCATCAATTTGCATAAAAATCTACAGTCTGCTAATGAAAGATATACTCGAAAGAAGTGGATCGTTAATGGACACTGTTCGAGTTTCTTTTTCATCCGAGATGATCTCCCAACGATAGTCGATTTTTCTCGGTCGTCACTGCACTTTGATATCTTCTCAACGGATCACACAAACGATATGGCAATTCGTAAGGTAAATTCGCGAAACGGGTTGAAAGCGACGAAACACGAACATTGCAGCAAGTTTCTCGTTATCATAGGAAAGTGCCATGGAGCCTGGCAGCGACTAGATCGACGAATAGACGCGTTGTTTCGAGCCAGCTTACGCGGCGAATAAACGACAGGCCTGCTGTGTTTTGCACGACATGTCGTGCCGCAACGTGTCACACGGTGCGCCGCCTTTTACATTGATGAATGTCTCGACGAGGGAAGGGCATGACGTCAATTCGCTGGAGGGTGGAAAAGGGCTCGACGAGGATTTTTTTTATAGCGTACAACCACTTCACCTGCTTCTCGCGTTCGAGTTACGCGAGTACGTACTAAATGCTGCACCCTACACGAGCGTCCACTCGTCGTGCTCGTTTCCTCCTAGCAAGAAATCACACCCTATAAATTAGACTGCAGAGGGAAGCAAACTCTGATAATTAAAAAGTCATCGTTTCTCGACGATCCAATTAATCAAACGATGGTCGATTGTTTGAGGGATCTACGTTAACCAAACGAACTCGAACAAACGACGATAACTATGACTCGGCCAGCAGCGCAATTACGTAAAAATGCATCCGCGTCCGGTGAACCTTCGGGGACTGAGATGCCTCAAAAAAACGGTGCAAAGAGCGTCTTGTCGCGAGACAAAGGTTTACTAGAGTGGCTGGGGGACAAGCGAAGAGAAGAGAGAATCTCAAAGGGGTAATGAGGCCGGTGGGTGGAAAGTAGTGGGTGCAGATCTAGGTTACCTGCATATTATGCAACCAACACCACTGCAATTCCGCGGTTGCACGTGCAATCGTAGGCACATGCACGGAGATCATTAACGACTCCGTGTTTCGACCGCTCCGTTCAATTTCTAATTAGCGTATCAACTTTATGTTATATGTAAGACGTATCGACGTTCCACGTACGGACTCTATAAATCTCCAGAATTACGGAATAATCATTGGCAAGAATTTATAGAATACATTATCGCACTCAAGCATCCAGACACGTGGTTATTTTTGACAAGACGAATTACTATCTAATTATTGGATTGTTCGAAAAGCTGGCAGTAAAGCGTGCAATGGCGTTTAATAGGATCATAAATTTATCGCATAATGTGCATCTATATCGTATTTTTTACCATGACATCTTCATGGTGAATGGTAAATAAGTTTCGACGAAATCCGAATGAAAGTTCGAAATGGAAGAAATATAAAAAAATTTAATAGTACGTTCGAGTAACAATTTAAATCAATAATAAACATTGCTCGAGTTCCTTATAATTTTCTGGCCATTTCTCAGATCTACCTTGCTCTGTGTAAGTGGCCAATGTTTACGAACGACGGTGTATGTTTAGATCCAAGGTACGTGTGGGACCAACTCATGAAAACCAGAGAACAACGAGGATGGAAAATGCAAGATCTAATCCTGAAATAAGACTAAGAAGAAGCGAATATTTTTGGCGCGACGACGTATCCTCGCGGTCCTTAAACGAGCTCATATCTTCGCCTCGTACTTTTGGCACGTACGTCGCTTCTTCGAACGTTAACGATTCCTAGCAATTTCTTCTCTTTTTCTCTTCCACGCCAATGACCCAATAATACAGGCACGCGAGTGTTCCTCGTGCCTCGACAAAGAAACACGTGCGACTTTCAGCGGCTTCGAATAACGATCCGAGGTCGGTCTTTGTTGCCACGATCATTTATGGGACGACAAAACACGTGGCGGGCGAATTATGTCAAAAC
>NT_178641.1:2699316-2715712 GCF_000188095.3 Bombus impatiens | reverse complement strand
GCGAATTATGTCAAAACAACGCGGGGGCGTTGAATCCTAAACGGAGGACGATGAACCGCGCTGTTTTGGACGGGCGCGCAAGAAAATTCAAGGTGACGACCCAGGGTTCTTGTACGATCCTCGACAAAACGTTCTCCCGTTTCTCGAAATAAATTTATCGCGAATTTCTCTCTGTCTCTCTCTCTTTTTCTTGCTTCGAAGCGCGTCAGACCGCGCCTGTTTCTCAAATAGTCGCGCTCGCACGAAAAACAGTTCGAGGGAATTTCGAAAGATCGAATCGAATCCACTACTCGTCTATACCGGCTTGCAATTACGACAAACAATTTATCACGACTTTCACGAATCTGCGATTTAACGATAATTATCGCAACAGCAGGTCGAATAGAATCGCGGTGAAAGCAAGCGAAACCGATGGTTATCGAAACGGTGGTTGGTGTGGCGAAGGATAACCGTAATATCTGTGATTCATGCAACGCTCATTTACTTCCTATTTCCTGTAAGAAAAATTTCTAAAGATTCTTTAATTCATTAGAGGCCGATCGTTTCATCGACAATTTATTTTCAGTAAACTTACGGTATCGAGTCCTGTTTTCCAACGTCGTGGCTACGAAGGTAAGGCAATCGCGCGAGTATCAACTCTGCCTCTCTTCTCGCTTCGATATCATTCGATTTTCCAACAATCGAAACTTCTGCGAACTTGTGCAAATTTTCTTCTCTCTCAGCCTTCCATTATAAATAAACGTGGAATGAATGCGACGCAAATACATTCTTTCGGTTTAAATTTAGTAGACCACTTGATGATAGTCGTAGACAGACGGTCTCTTTTCTTACGATTTCCAACATACAACGTGTAAATCTTTTGTGATCGAATCGAGCCACATGTTCAAATACTTACGAACGGTAGCGTATTATCTTTCAACAATGTCGCCTTCGCACAGCTTATAAATATTATTCCACCGCTTGGTCGTTCGCGTATGTATCTCATACGATTAAAAACGTAATTCGTGAAACGAAATAATAGAAATTCATTCGATCGATAAGATCGATTCCATCTGTTATTTGAAGCGCTATCAGCGTACCGAAACGGTGAAAAACAGGCGTAAAGATCGACGAAACAATTACAAGGTAGAACAGGTCCGTTTCACAATCGAATCGTGCAGCAGCTGGCCAAGCCACGTTTTCCTCGAAACTGCAGATTTCCGTCCAACTAGATGGACATTTCGTATCAACCTTGACTAGCAGAACTCGTACGAGAGAGGCGCGATATCGCGACGTGGCCAAGGTGCAATGCAATTGCACAGGCTGCATCGTCCCCGAACAAGGCTGCGGTAAACGGTCTCGTCTCTCAGATAACACGTGCACCGCTATCTTCTATCTCGCATGTATCGAGCTTACATAAGGCACCGCGGTATTATGTCTTGTCAACGACAACGGTGCAGCGTGAAGCGATTAGTTACGAAACTGCCTGCGGATATAGAGACGAGTAAACGAAATACGAGTACGTTCGATGTGTGTAGTTTCGCCGATCTTCTAGGCTCGATACAGACGAGCGATATTTCTTTTTGCAAGCTATCGTTTACGAGAAGAGGGTAACGCACGCGTCGCGGTAAAATAAAACGCGCGAAATACGTGGCGGAGTTGAAGAAATGGAAAAATTTGTGCGATGTATCGACGCTGATGTTAGCAAAAATTGAGAATTTGATCGATCGGATGAGAATCTGTATAAAGTTAGCCGAACAAAAGAAATAACGATGAGAATTTTAGTGTAGAATTTTGTAAGTGTTAACGTCAAGTTAATCGAATGCTTCGTCGTAAGATAGACAACGATCCGGATTGCAGAATTTCATAAACTTCGATATAAAGACAAATATTTCGAAGTGATGTACTTTGAAATATGCTATTCTGAAATTGTGTATTTTGATATATAGGCTGTGCTAAATTTAAATAACACTAGCGTCGTGAAGCGTTATCGTTACTTTCATGCCACTCGATGATTGTTCAAATAGGAGCTCGGGTAACCACAAACTAAGATTACGTGAAATTTTATCGATATAAATAACGAAGTGTGTCGCGTGTGCTGCCATATAGTCGTATTTCTCCATACGATACAATAAACCGCTGAAACGTCTAACGTCTAATAGAATTCACTCGCCTGCATCGAACGTTACTCCAGTCTTCTATACATTTTACTAATTCGTTTTGTAGATGGGAAATTGATGATCGAGCGACGAGAGTACGCTGAGGTAATGGTAGGTGCAATGGTAAAGAGCGCAAAGATGCACGATAGAGTAAGGATGTGCTACTTGCACGCGTGAAAGTGGAGCCACGCGAGGAAACTTCACGACTTTGCCGCGATTAGTCCGATGAGTCACCATCGTGCTAGTTGTAGGATCGCAAAAATATGATAGACACTGCGATACTGTAATTATTTCATTAGATACGAAGAAACGTGCACGTAGGATAGTCCTTGACGCGTTCGCTTCAATCGTTGCACATCTACGCACGCTAGTCTTCGGGAAACAAGTTTTTACGAATTCGGTACACGTGGAGAGATAAAAGCTGAGAAATACAAGTCACTGACTGCATGACGAAAACGCGATAATCGGCTGTAGTGGAAGTTTTCATTGTCACCGATAATCCATGGAATAATTATCGATAAAGACAAAGGCAAATTGTCCAATTTAAGAAAAAGAATTATTTTCTATTTAATTTTCCTATTTAATTTTCGACATAATTGCGACATTAACAGCACCGTATGTTTACCTCGGCGCGTTCTTCGAATCGTTGTAAATCCGATCGCGTCTTCTTATTCCCAGCTCTTACGGGCTATAAATGGTAAAAAAAGTCTGTTTACTTGTTAGAAAGAAAAAGAAGCGAGGTCGAGACGTAGATATTCGTGTAGGGTTAAATGCTGAAAACTTATCGACCAGTAAAAATCACTGTACATGTTCGACAACAGGGAAAAGGCAAAAGGGCCAGCGATGACTTTCTCGATTGATGCATTCTGTCGTCACAGAACGTACGAGTGTTCCGGTGCATACGAACGCTCACTGAACACGTACACATCCTGCTCGTACGAACGGTTCTTCGATAATGTGGGTCAGCTCGTTTACGCCGCCGGCTCTCGGCTTATCTAGCTGTTAGAGCTGCATATACATTTCAACGACTTATTCGTATCTGCAAGCTACTTGCAAAAATATCCTGAATAAAAGAGAAGAACAGAACAGAGAAGAGAGAGAGAGAGAGAGAGAGAGAGAGAGAGAGACAAAGACAGGGCCAGAGAGACAGGGAGGAAGAATTTTCAATTCGCCAAGCTAATGCGAATCTCATTGCTGGCGTGAACGTGCACGTTTGATAAGAGGGCGAGAAAGAAGGAGGTCGAGATCGTATAATTTCATCGGTCGTAGCCCGGCGATTTATCGCCGGATTGAATAGAAGATGCGTTAGGATCGGTACTTATATCGACACCACGAATTACGACGCAGTGAGAATATTGGCACGTTTATCGTTAACCCTTTTAACCGAAGCGATTCTAGTGAACGCCCGAATTAGCACTGGCTAAGTGGTTGAGTCGTTCTCTAAACTAAGATTTAAAAGGTGTGAGCAAAGGATTTCCGGGTTTTCACTGTTACCGCATTGCGTACAGACTGGCAAACGACCACGTCGGCTAGTTAGTTGCACTTGCGAACGCGATGGATTTAAACGAGATTGAAAGAGATGACTGATAATTTCGACCGAGCCTCTGGCCACAGTCACGCGTTATAGTCTTTACGTAATACCTTTAAATACACGTCGAAGCAATTTATTAATTCTATCGAACAATATTACAAGTGTTTGTTAGATGGAAAAAAGGTTTCTTGCTACGTGATCGATGGAACACAACGTGTAGGGGAAGAGAATTTGTAGAAACTCGCAAGAGTATTCGAACGCTCATAGACACGTTCGACGAAGATGAAGATGATGATTAGGTGCGTCGTATGAAACGTTTGGAATTTCGATTAGGTATTCGATGCAAGTATTTATTAAAGGTATTTAAATTTTTATACATCCTCGGATTGATTCCAAATTTGACCGATATAATCATGACGATCGTGTCTCGTTTCAATGTTAACGAAATTTCGAAATGTTTTATATTAATACATATCATACATGCGTAAGTGTTTTTTATACAAGTGTTAAATTACCTTCGGAAACTTCGCGTATGTTGGTGCTACGTTTCGCAGAATTTGAATTAATCCCGAGCGAAACTCACCGTGCTATACGTGGCTTCCGATTCATTCTGATTTCTGTTCATAATTAACCAGCGAAACTTAGAAGAGTTCCCGTGTATATAAACCGCGCTCGACTATGAACGTGTAACAAAGCTTCGACCTTCGTTTGATATCAATTTTGATAGCGTATTATGTGCATGGAAATGATTCGTATCACAAATTATTGTTGTCAACGAACGATCATAAACTCGAATATTTGTAGATTGTCGGCTTGGTTCGGAGCTTGTGAAACGCGATTACGAAATACTTGACGCGAACACGTACGTTTGGATAATGGAACGAAAAACTGGAAGTGATGGTTATTAAGTGAAAGAAAACGATGATTATTAAGTAAAAGAAACTGATCGTTAACGGACTTTTTATAATTCGACGGCCGTTAAACTGTTTACGATGCAACTTTTTTTGGAGTAAATCAAATCAATAATAACTGACGTAAGTGATGCCTACGTGCAATCTTTAAAATAATGCGGCTGATTGGCGTCAATTGACGCGGAAGCTCGTTGAATCCATTCAACGACAGTAAAAAAATCCTATTCTTCGGTTTTATTCCGATGGCAAAAAAGCTCTGCACAACTGTTACGACTTAGTCGTTCGCGTAGGTGCGAATCGTTAAAGAGTTGCACAAGGTTACTTGTAGCGAGTACGCGAACGTGATGACGAGGCCAAAACTAGCAACGAGAAACTGATGCACCTGGAACGCAGGCAACCGAGACGAAACACACGTACCGCAGACGAAAAAACGCGTGCGTTACATCATTTCCTTATCGAACGTAACTACGCTTCCTTTTAAACCGCTATATCAGAAGCAAAAGCTGCGGCTTATCAGCGCGCTGAGAACGATTAAATGGCATACTATCGCAATCTTAATTGTCTCTCCCGAAATCGGCTGACTTTAATCCTGTAAACACGGATACATGTTTTTGAATTGTTGAATATTTACGTTGTCCAACAATTGATTTTCGACATCTCTAATGGCCGAATGTTCAATATTCCTCAGCATAGAAATTTCGAAATTTCGAATTTCAAATATTCGCATTTACAAATCCTTTGTGGCCCGAATGCCTAATCCCTCGATGTGAATATTTAAATTTTCAAATCATGAAATATTTACATTTCAAATATTTAAAACAATCCAAATCCCCGGACTCGATAAACTAACAAATTTCCAGCGACAAATTTCTCTCTTTTCTTCAAATTTTCAAATTCTCGTGTTATATACACGTTCCAACTTTTTAATATCTACATTTTCAAATTTTCAACATTGAAACTTTCGAGCCGAGTAATTATCAAGACTGGATTATTTCCAATCACACTATAATAAATATCAGTACGTAGGTATGTTTTCTTTCGTAATTGCCTTACTATACACACCAGACTAGACCCACACATGTTTATTACCGTATTAAAAATCTGACGCAATGAACCATCGTGACGCGTAGCACAGCCAGTGCAAATTACGAAAACTGGATAAAAGTCAACGTAAGATTAAGAGAAAAATACGTACTAACTATCTTACGTATCGAAGACACGTGTTAGATCTATTAAATGGCCAGTATTCACGTGCGTTTCGATGCAACGAGAGATTGACGCAACCCGTAATCGAAATTAATAAAGAAAACGGAAGATTTGAGGCACTGATCTCCCTCCGATCGAAAAGGAACAGAAGGTCAAAGTTAATCTCGTCCACGTTCATGATTTATATCGGGTTATATTAAAGTAGAGGCACGCCGCTCACCCTCTAATTTTCCACATGTGCATCCGAATGCGTCACAAGCTTGTCGCAGCGATTATTTCGCAACGTGTCACGAATCGATCGAACAATGTTTTCCACTTCTCGATCGAAGAATTTAAAGGATGGTTTTTCGTAACGAGCGTTGTGTAATTTGCAAGTGTTGGATGCGAACACTCGAACGAGTATTCGTTATATTCGAATGATTTCAACATGTAAAATAATTCAGTCTTACGAAAACAAAAAACTACGTTGATCCTATAATGCCATAATTTGAAAAGTATAGAAAATCGATGATGTTACAGATATTGTTCTTTTAAATTTACCCCGAAGCTTAAAATTAATTTATATCTATTCTACGGTTATTAATAATTTACGACAGTAAGCCATTTGTTCCTTGACGACTGAATATCAATCATCTGCTTATATAAGAAAATAAAAAAATTACTAAAATGGGGAATTAATCAATTTGTTTTTTTTAAGGCTCGATTCTCGTTCATTTGGCACGTTCGATGGAAAAAGTTAAACACTCGTACATTGATATCTATCGTTCGCAAGATTACTAAACTATTAACGAATAAATAAGATTCTCATTTCTAAACAATGATGAAAAGCGTGACGTTAGAATGAAAAAAAGATTCAAGGCAACGATGACACCGCGACGCTTCAACTTTACATCAGCCTATTTTAATAGTTTCTCAAAGACCCTAAATTTCTAAATGGAAAATTACCGTGTGGTATCTTTCAATCATTTGCGTACATTTCCTAATGTATTCTTGCGTATAACATCTATCTAACTTATCAGTCTACGTAAATTACATATACTATATACATATACAATCAGAAAGAAAACTTGTAATCTTGTAACGCGAAAAATCCCAATAGTCAAAGTATACGTGTCTAACATTTACCTAACTTATCAGTAGATCATGGACTTTTATGTGTTTATAGGAAATTTAAAAGTGCAAATGTATATAGAATATGCGTGCTGTACAAAACTACATGAAATGTTAAAAAAAAATAGCATGCTTGTTACATTTAATAAATGACACGAATAGTTGTTTAGATTCTGTTTTATCGCTTATATTCACGAAAGTATGATATTACATAAGAATCTGTAGTCTACTTATGGGAGATAATAAATTAAGTACCTTAACGATGTTCAATCAGAAAGAAAGCTAGTAATCTTGTAACACAAAATATACGCGTCTAACATTTACCTAGCTTATCAGTCAAAGTAAATTAAATACCTTAACGACGTTCGATCAGAAAGAAAGCTCGTAATCTCTCAACACGAGAAAGCCCAATGGACAATGTATATACGCGTGGCGAAGACTAGATATACGCATTAACCGTGCTCTCTCTTCCTCTTAATACGCGATACAATACACCTACAATGGGCCGTTTATGCGAGCACCGCGTTACTCACACATGTCAAGCCAGGAAATCGCGCTCGATCATCTCGCTAGTAGTTACAACGCAACCCTCTGGGGGTGGAGGAGGTAGAGAAAAAGCACAAGGTTCGCAATATGGTACGTGATGCAGGTGAATAACATGGTGTCCCTTTGTAGTTATACGCAACACATGCATCATACCGTCCATGACAGAGAGCGTTTACGTGACGCACATAGTAGAACGAGAAGAAGAAAACACACATTTCCTATCTCTGTCTATTGGAACGTCAGAAACGAACTGTCACTCTAGAGAAAGAGAAAGAGAGCCATAGATTGGTCGTATGTACTCACCGATTT
Source organism: Bombus impatiens (assembly GCF_000188095.3). NCBI lineage: Eukaryota > Metazoa > Arthropoda > Insecta > Hymenoptera > Apidae > Bombus > Bombus impatiens. The sequence goes on along the minus strand of NT_178641.1, from coordinate 2,707,961 downwards.
GTAATATCACGCGAGGTAGCACGATCCACCGAGCCTGGAGTCGTTCCCGTGGGTCAAATGATCCTGACGAGCTCCATGGTTTTCCCGAACTACCGACGCACTCGTGAATTCGTCCCTCGCTGCTCTGGCCCCTCTGTCACGGTACACGCGAGAACCTTTTCGATCGTCCTTTGCGTGCAGACTCGACGAAAGAGGTTTGACGGCTGCGAGACTCGACCAACGCAAGCACTCACGACCACCTCGAAGGTCTGTTGCCAACTGACCCAGCCAGTGACAGCTCTTCGCGATTCACCACGTTTACCACCGTACTTCCAATAAAGTAACTATCGCAAGCTCTCGCGATGCCACTCCGATGCCTGCCTGAAACACCGCAAAGCTTTTCATGAGCGAATCGTCCTATAAACCACGGGATTTCCCTGAAAAACCGTGTATTATTAAATGCCACAGGACCTTATGGAACCTTATTCGTACTATAGAATGTGTTTTAAGCTTTTGTAAGATACGACAATTAGGTTTTATGATATGTCAATAAAGAATTGGGAGGCAGGATATTGACATATGTATTTTAGACTTTCTCAGCTTGTTTGAAGGTTTAGTTAGGTATTTGGGTACAAGCGATTCTTCTTAATTAAACGAAGTATCGAAAATGAAGTTCTTAGATTTATTTCAAATGATTATTCTGATCGAAAGCTGATAGTATGAGGAAGAAAGAAAGCAGAGGAAATATGGCCGAAAAATTTTTTTCACGAAAGTTGTCGACACTGTCGATCATATGGCAATCAGCTGTAATTCACGTTTCTTCAATGGACATATGTTTGTATCGCATTTACGAAATAAGTGATCAGAAAGATAACTAGCATGTATTGTTTGTAACAGATTAATGGTGTCTTCTCTAACACCGTATTTTATTGTTATTGCACGATAATATCAATTTAACACACGTGACTGCATTATTTATGCGGGTTTGAAATCTCTGAAGGCAGCATTTTAACTCAAGGTTAATTGATTTAACGGTTTGTTATTTGGCAATTGAATTAGATTTAGATCAAATCTGGGACTAAGCAATTAAAATGTACAAAATTTGACCGATGACAATAAATTAACGATCGCGGAATTGTAACTATCTTTCTCCTTTAGAGAAAGATATTTAAAAAGAGGATTATTTAAAAAGAATTTTTATTATTTCACAACTATCAGTACTTAACGCTTATGTAGATCTATTACAAACTTAGAAGTATATGAAATCGTTTTAACTGCGTTTCAATGTGATATCAATAACATATTAAAAATGCAAATACCTATGAAATGTGTATATTGCTATGATTTAATCCATAAATGTTTTATTTACAAATGTTTAACCATTTCTCAGAGTTGGAAGTCTGAAACATGTTCCAGATGGTATACTAGTTGATAATATCAAAATCATGTCTTGATAAGAACACGGTGTGTAAGATAATTGTATTTATTCTCAGTCTTAACTGCATCACTTTTTGCCAGATTTCTTTATACCACCAGTGACAAGAGGACCCCTTTGACTTGCTTTCTTTGCAGCTTCAGCGAGCGCTTTCTGCTGTTCCTTTTGTTTTTGCTTGAATGCTACATCTTCTTCATCCAATACTTTTGATTCCTTCTTTGGTGCCTTCAGGGGCTTTTTCTTACCACCTTCGCGGCCAGACATTCTAAAAGTGAATTCTCAATTAGATATAATATTCTTAAAATAAACAATGAAATTGCAATTTGCTTATCTTAATGTGATAATATAAATTAAAATATAAAAGAGGAGAAAACATTGGTTTGAAATGAGATAATGAGTTTCGAGCATCAAATTACAAAAAAAAAAGCTTTCTTACAAAACATAACCTACGAAGTTTCTCTCATGTCAGAATCGATAATGTTACTCAGCTTATCAAAAATATTACATGGTTTAAGCATACAATTTAATATGACTAAAATGTATGATGCAACAAGAGACTTATTACGCACAAAACTTAAGACTACACCGAAATTAATACGAACAACGTGTGAAATAATCAAATGCATAAATTAGAACAATAACCTAATTTAAGTAAAAGTACATAATGGTAATAATCTTTTACCTTATTATACTGTGAAATTTCACAAATAATCAAATTAATATTACAAATTTAACGTGTCAGAACTGAATACTCTTATTCAGGAGCAAAGTTTGGTTATCACGTCTCAAGTTGAAATGTCGCATGCATGCCACTCAATGGTTAAGATAGATTATGCTGCCATCTATCAAAAAGAAGGTGACGAACTACTAACTTTTAATACTTGAATTGCCATCTAGCGGCGAATTGCCGCAATTTAGCTGAATCCTAAGATTTCCACTACAGGGCAATAAACAAATGATTTATACATAATGATTAAACAGAATAAATAACTTATAATGTAAATAAAATACACCGATTTCTTCCTCTTTATTTCTTACTTTTTAAATATATATTTAAGCTCTCTTTGTTAGGAAGACTGTGCTGTCCTCTATATCTTTTTAATTCTTTATCTTAACGGTTAAATAATTGTATCTGATTATACTTGTTGTGTCGCTTAAATATAACTATTCTTAAACATAACTTCCCAACGAAAGAAGTAATAATATATATTGACACATTTGCTACTTGATTAAACAAGTATTACAAAAATTTGAGTTGTTAGTGAAAATGAACTTAAATTTAATTGCGGCAGCATGTGAGGGGATGGGTATTGGTGTAAAAGGAACGTTACCATGGAGACTTAAGTAAGAAACAATGAAAGTTACATTATAAATGCAAATAATGTAGCACATTATAATCTATTCCTTACCTTATAGAAGTGAAATGGCATTCTTTACGTCTATGACAACGAATACGAAAGACCCAAATAAAAAGAATGTTGTTTTAATGGGACGAAGGACGTGGGAATGTATTCCAAAGAAGTACAAACCATTAAAAAATCGAATAAACATAGTACTTACGTCACAGTCTTTGTAAGGATGACTCATTTTTATTAACGATTTGAAATTAAAGTAATTTTTTAAATTTATGAAGAATAATTAACTATGTAGAGATTATGGGGACGATGCGATAGTATGCAAAAGTATTCCACATGCTCTCGAAGTGATTAAAAAACCTACATTAAAAGATCAAATCGAAGGCATATGGGTAATAGGTGGAAGTTCCGTATACAAGGTACGACATCTATACAAATCTCTGCTTAGGTCCTATTCCTTCAATTGCATTCTTAAAAATATTAACTTGCATAAATATCCGCAGTCTAATACAAACAGTCTCATAGAAAAGATCTAATTGCAATTTCAGGCAGCAATGGAATCTCCGAATTTTCACCGATTATATTTGACAAGAATAAAAAAACATTTTGTCTGTGATACCTTTTTTCCAACTATTCCTAATAATTTTGTTTTGATAGAGTAAGTATTCTTATGATTTTTCTTAACTATCCCGAATAATTTTATTTTACCATACACTTAATTATTTTTATTTTCTTTGAAATTATTTCATATTTGTTTCTTTTTTCATTGATTCAGTGATCCTAACATTCCTCAGGGCGTTCAAGAAGAAAACGATATACAATTCGTATATGAAGTGTATGAAAAAAAATAGATTTTTGTATCTGAAAATTATTTAAAAGTAAAAATGTGAAATTTTGACCGTACCATTTTGGCTGCCACGCTGAAACCACATGTTTCATTCAGGACGTCACAGTGTTTTAACACAGTGCATCATTAGATGCAAGATTTGTTCTCATTTTTTTATTGATGTTTTAATGAAAATGTTTTTGTTCAATGGTGCACTTTTTATTTGAAAGTATCTTCTATTTATCAGTCGCCCGTATTCGGGTGACGCTTATTTGACTACTTGCGAAGCATCGTCGTGGATATTTGAACAGATATTCCACAGGAAGTAATAAAACTATTGAATTGTCATAAAAGTAATACGAAAATGGTTTATTAAGAAAATTATTTAGAATGTAAAACTTTGAAGCAGTCTATACAAAGCTGCGTTTGGTCGGGACAATTTGGACAGAAAGCTGTTGTTTTATTTGCATAACATAGTTTGCATGCGCTTGCGGAATCATTTTTTCGAACGGCGATATTATGCTGATTCCGTCGAAGACAAGGGTTTGTCTCACCAAATTGAATTGTACTTTCCTCGGTATCATCAGTTCTTCTTTATTCCTCAATGACCAATTCTTATAAAATGTTGTCAACAGTATCGTCATTACATTCAGTATCACTACGATAGCGCTTATCAATATCCCAATCAGAATCAGACGATGTAATTCTATTTTTATTTCTGATTTCTTTCTCATCGCTGCTATCCGAATTTGTGTAAGCCTCGTAAAAGTTTTCTTTTTCACTGCTATTTGACTCACTAAGAAATAAGTTTTCCATTTCTCTTTTCGATATTGTAACGAATTAGGACAGAGATTTTAAGTTATCTAAAATATCGGTGGGAGTACCAAGCAGAATACGCTTGGTACAGCGGCACTCGTGGCCTGAAGAAGATTTCATTGAAAACACGCGCGGCAATCAACGTGTTAAACTGAGACAATTAAAGCTGACAAGGGCATAATATTATTTATTCATCAAGAACATGAAGAATGTTGCGTCAAAGATTATTATCATGACAATAGATACTTTTTATAATCCCAAATTATAATTAGATATTAGATACATTAAGAGAAACGAAATTCCTTAACCAGGCGGCCACTTCATTTGACGACCACCAAGAACATGTAGATGCAAATGATAGACCGATTGTGCACCATGCTTGCCATCGTTGATGACTAAACGAAATCCGTCATTGAGACCCTGTTGCTTCGCTACCTTACGAGCAACTATCATTAAATGACCCAGCAAAGCTTCGTCCCCGTCTTCGGCAGTTGAAAGTTGCGGAATTGGTTTTCGTGGAATCACCAGGAAATGCACCGGTGCTTGGCCGTTAATGTCATGAAATGCAACGCACTAACACATTAAAAAATTTGTTTCATTAGCAGAATTCTAACGACAAAGTAAATTATGTAAGAGTACGCTTCGAAGATTCTAAACGTTTACAGATAGTATCACTTCTCAAAAAGAATTAAAAAATACTGAAAGAAATTAAGGAAAGCATCTATATACAGTAAGTTCACAAATAGAGAATTTGAATTAATTCGTTAATGTTACGGTTATGATATAGTACAAAATAAATTATGTACCTTAATTATACATACAACTATTACTAATTGCTATGGAGACATACAAACCAGTAAATAACCTTAAATTTTCATGACAGAAATATAATATTTGATATTTCAGAACAATATTCTTCCAATCATTTAATTCGATTTACCTGATCATCCTCGTAAATGAAATTACAAGGTATTTCTTTACGCAATATCTTCCCGAAAATAGTATCTTCTGAGGGAGCTGCAGTTTGGGCTTTTTCAACTTCGGTCGCCATTTTTCTCCAGCATGGAGTATGATGTGATAGATTAGCATTGAAATATGGTAGACGTTTACACGAATTTATAGCGAGATTTAAAAGCAGCCTCATTTCGAGAGTACTTAAAATACCTTTAAAGGCTTAACACGTTATTCTTTCGAGTTCACACCGGAATAATTCACTAATTTAGCGTTTATGTATATCAGTAGTATAATCGGGAATAGTTTACGATAAAAAGAAGGGCAATGTCCAACACGCCATGTCAGATATTACAAGTGGCGGTAAATTTGAATCGAAATTTGAATGAAAATTCGTATATTTATGAACACAATTAAAAGGATTTAAGTAAAGATATTTCATATATTTTTACAGATTCTATTATTAGACTATCGACCAATTACTATTCTTTTTTTTAATACAATTTCAGTTTAAGAATAGTTTCGATATATAAAACTATAAAATCTTTATTTTACTGTACAGTCTTTTCATGCGTCTTTCACATATTTTTACAAACTGCATAATCATGTATATATATATATATATATTATTCGCCTAATATTAAGATTTATACACATACTAGAGATAAAATACATTATTAACTCCTATTCGTTATTATCTTTACATACATATGGCAGTGTACTTTCTGGTTTTTTTACGGGAGATCCTATGTCTTTCCGACAAATCTAACGGGTCAGTAGGCCCCAGTCTTACAAGAATAACGCTACTTAATAGTACGTAATTACAGTTAAGTTTAATTACATAGAAAATTAAGGCATAGGTTGTGAACGTTCCAACGACTTTGGAAGGCACACCTAGTCAATTATTACACAAAATCATTTTTGGTGCGCGTGATATATGTAAATCCCATTTATTTTTGCAAGAAAGTATCTTCTACTTTACTTACAAAAAATGGAACGTCGATATAATTGAATTCATAGATATTATGAAACTAATAGTAATATTAAAAATACTTCTTAGATATTACCTAAATAAATAAGGTCAACAATATTATCGTTAGATACATAATTATAATTAAACTATGACGATTTCTCGAAATTAGCTAATGGTCGTATGATTTAAATATGATGATGATACGCTTTATAGAGTGTAGTAAACGTATTTTGCAATTGTAATTTCTAAATGAGAAAGGAATATTTATAAGTCGTATATAGTTACGAAAATCCCTATTGTACTATATTCGTAATAAACTATACTATCCGCTTAAAAACAAAATGCTACGATGTCCTTAAAAAAAATAATACGCTTACATACTTTTGGATATACCAACGTCAGTCTACGTTTCAAAAATTACTAAAGATACCAAAAACAAAAAAATACTCAGAAATAATAATCATCACGAGTCATCTTCAGCGAAATACCGATGTCTGAGAGCCTGAGCTGCAGTTAATCGTCTATGAGGATCAAACATAAGCATACTTTTAATTAAATCTAATCCGTGTTCATTGAGATCAGGTATTATTGACTCAAGAGGTTTTGGTACCCTATAAGGGAAAGCTGTCCAACTAAGGGACACATTTTCTGGCCATTCTTCATACGCCGGAGTTCCAATTGTTCTGTAGAACAATTAAAATATATTTAAGTTTAAACTATTTTCTTATACGAAACAAAAACGGCGGATATCTTCAATAACTTACCGGAAAATCCTATCGAGTTGATCGCCTTCGCTTGTACCTGGGAAAAGAGGTTCAAGTATACTCAATTCTGCTAATATGCATCCTACGGACCAAATGTCAACAGCGGTGGCATAAGAACAGCCCAGGAGGACTTCCGGGGCGCGATACCACTGCGTTACGACCTATAATTGTCAATAATTTTAATGGTTTAGTGATTAGGATATACAATCATAGATATAAACGGAAGCATTACAGCGAGGTAATAAAATTGAAATAGTAGTGAAAATTTACAAATTTCAGGGGCTGAAACGAATAATCTGACGCATTTTCGGAAATAGATTTATCTGTATGAAAAAAAGGGGACGATTAATATCGTTGAACTGATAATAGCAATTAATTTATAGTAGAAAATAAACTGATTTAGCTGCGGTTAAATTATCCAGTTACCTTACTTTAATGCTTTCTTTTACCTCACTGTATCGTTTCAACAATGTTCGCCGTTTGTACAATGTGTCAACCTACCACAGAAGTCAATCTCATTTCAAAGTCGTACGTTTTCGCCAATCCAAAATCTGCGATTTTTATTCTCCCCTCTCGGGATACCAATAGATTTTGTGGTTTCAAATCCCTGTGAATGATCCTGTGACTGTGTAAAAATTCGACTCCTTTCAGTATCTCCTGCGACATTTGTTTCAGCAGATGAGACGGGATACCTGACTCTGAACAGGAGGACATGTAAGACGCTAAATCCCTTTCTACGTGTTCGAACACCAACCATAAAGTCAACCCTCGATCTAGCCTCTCCGGCATCCCATCGGCGGAAGGCAAGTGTAGATAATTCCCTTGACAAACGTCCAACAGTCTCACCTGCGCGCATAACAGACAATGTGAATGCAAATATTAATATAATGCCACTCAAGCACACGGTCTATACGACTTACGATGTGAGGATGCTCGAATCTTTCGAGCTGTTTCAAGGTAGCTATTTCTCTTAACGTAGACGTGGGTAGTCCATCTGCTGTCAGCGGCACCCTAACTTTTTTTAGCGCTACGACTTGTCCTGTATTCAAGTCTTTGGCCTTGTAAACGGTACCGTAAGCTCCATTGCCGATCAAAGACAATTCCTGATACGATGCATCCTCGCCGAGTAAGGAAGTCTGAATTTGTACATCGCTATCCGACTCTGACCTCTTGCTAGAGCTACCAGATAGTTCTTCCTGACCACTGTACTTCATTTGTATGATCGTTTCAAAGCTACCAAACTGTCCTTCCTTCGAGGAGCCAGCCTTCACGTTTGCCGGCCCCTCCAAGTTAGTTTGGATCAGTTGCTTGGTGCTGTCCAAAGATTCCTCGCTGATCTGGAAAGGATTCGTCTCCGACTCGCTGCCTGGTATCAATTCGATCGTGTTCTTCGGCAAGGAACTCGTACTCGTTAACTTCTCCACGCTCTCCAATTTTTCCGTGCTCAAATCATGCTCCTTCTCGGACGTTCCCTCGATCGAAGCCTCGGAGAACTTGGACTTCTTCGGTGGTGTCGGAGACGACAGATCAGGTCCGAGCTCAGAGC
>NT_178641.1:2695216-2698869 GCF_000188095.3 Bombus impatiens | reverse complement strand
GCTCAGAGCTCGGACGTCGAGATGTTCCAGCCATCACAACATTTTGACTTCTACCTGAAACAAGGAGGAAGCCAATGCAATCGTTTTCGCTACATTGACTACAGACAGATATCTCAAAAAGAATAACATCGACAGGTGTTTAGGAAAGGATCTTTTGAATCGGTGTTACACCTGTTTAACCACGACACGAACGATTCATCGATTTCAATCCAATTCCGACAATTATCAATACGCAAATATTGTCTTCTAAGACTACATTAAGATGTCTACGTCAAAGTACGTGCAATCTAAAATAATAAATGGATGCAATGTACCGACATACTTGGGAACAGACACTTGTGACGAACTTTGAGCGATAGATATTGCTGATTCTTGGACTTTCATTAAAATTTCCATGTACCGTACACGCGGTCGTGTTGCACCGTCTGTTATGCGACATCTGCATCGACACCTGCGTTCGTATAATAACCTTGGCCTCATCGTCGGCTTTCGAACATCTTGTAAATGGAAGTAAGAAGGGCCCGGGGTTCTTATCCTTTGTTTTCTCCAGCGGTAATACGCAGTGACCGCCGGCCCTGAAGAAAATTGTTCCCTGGCTATGTTACCGGGGAAATTTCTCTTCGAAGTTCATTCGTTTACACTTTCGTGAAATTATCGTCAGTCTCTCAAAGCGCATTCCGTTTAGCGTCAAATTTTAAAAATAATATTTTAAATCACAGTTTCGTAACTATAGAACCAACGTGACAAAATATTTCATTCGATAAAACTTGAACTGAGAATGTAATAAAATGAAATTGTACTATAGTAACTTGGATTACGCGCGAATCTCTTCGTTTTTAGTTTAACTGTTTAAGTTTACTGGTACAATTTTCCATATTTATAATCAGCTTCTGTTCAGTCTTATTTTCTACTTACACAAGAATCGAATATTTTAGAACGGTATGAAATTATAACAGGTCGAATCGTTGAGAGACGCGGTGTACAGCCTTCGTCAGCATATGCAGGGTAACTAAACGTCATATGGATTAATAACGAATGAAGAAGACGTGGAAGATGATAATATCGGCTCGCGTAGAAACATACGTAAGAACTAGTTTTCGTTGTAGCAAGTAAGAAAATTCTACGGTAAAACCTAAGGACCATGGAAAGGCAACATAGTACGTATTTATGGTTTCGTAATATTTACATAGATCTAGACAAGTGTGAGTGTGTGTAACAAAGTATACGGCGTTAGATATCGTTTCTACATTTATAATATTTATGGTGTAACCGAACGTCTCGGTCGAAATAATCTTCATCAGAAAAAGGTATATATTTTATCATATCAAAGCTTCTTACGAACGAAGAGTAAATTTATGTAAAGATAGCGCATTACCCTTTTTTCCACAGACGATGCTTCGAAAAGTTGTCAACGCTATAAATACAGACGAAATGACATCTTTGTGGAGGGAGTTTCGTAGCCAACTTCATTCGCCGTCTTCATCAAATTCTTTTTATCAACTTCCTTTTGTGATAAGACCGCGTAAAAAAAAAACTGAACGGCACAGAGGGACAAACGTTACGTCATATGAAACGATCACGAAGTTTCCTTCACAAAGTCAAACTTTCTCAATCGTTAATTACGTTGTTGATTACCTATATCATGACAAAAATACGAAGCCAAAAGATAAAACTGTGCGTAGGTAAGAAGAAGAGCAGCGACGAATTTCAAATTTCGTAACAGTTTCCATGTAACACTATCTCGAGACCACCTAAGCGGACCAGTCACGTGTTTCCAATGGATCACTTAGCTAGAGAACAAGAAAATGTTTTCCACGAGGAGAGGGAGAAAAAAAGGAAAGAAAAAAGGAAAGAAAAAAAAAAAAAAAAGACGCGATGGGCGAGTCTCTTGAGAAACGTCTGCCTCGTGTTTCGTTGGGAACCAAGAACAAGCAGAGGAATGCAAACGCGATCAACTTTTCTGGGAATTACAAAAAGAAAAACTAGAGCGTGGTGGTGGCCAGTGAAGGAAGCGATAACATACGAAAGCTTCATCCGGCTCGATAGAAGATAAGCAACGATACGGTAGAATGAAATGGAAGGAATGTAGAATAGTAAATATGTACGTGTATCAAACTTTCTATTATCTCCTGAAAAGGTGAAGAAGAGTACTCGAGCTGTTACGTAGGCTATTACACACGGCACGTGATTCGCTTTGTTGGTAAATCAGAATGACGCTACAACGTCGAAGTTGGCACATCGGATTGCTCAACGTGTTCTGTTTCCTATCTTCCACTATGCTACTTTGTTACACGTGTTACACTATACGTATTATGTATACTATGTGTTACGAGGCGATAAAGATACATACATAATTGCGCGAAAATTCGGTAGAATTTTAAACTTTTAAACGAGCGTTGAATCGCCAGCCGATTATATGAATGAATGAACTCTTGTAAATGAGACCGCATTTTATCAATCGACCATTATCATTGTCTCATTTCCTTCACTATTAAGCGTATTCTAAACAATTTACATACTACGGTGAATAGGCTTCCTTAGACACGATTAATCGAAAAATACCTGCGATTCCGTGGACGATCGATGAATGGAGAATTAGATACAAGAAAAAAAAAAAAATATATATATATATATATTAGGCAGAGATACCGTGTGGACTTTTGGTGAGACAGGAAACGTCGCATAGACGAATAAAGTAAACACGAAGGCGCCAGTAGATTTCAGATTATTCATGGGGTTGACACTACTATCTGGTCGGGTCTTTCACGCGTCCAACACTTATAGTCAGCCCTCCCATTCACTACCATTTCTAAACCGTACCAACCAATAGACTGAACGCTTGGAAACTTGTGCGTCAAATACGAGAATCATACAGCGCTACTATCGATCTGGAATTTACGATTCGATCTGATGAGTCGTTCAGATCCTAGATTATTCACGAAAAAGTAACGGCCGATTACTTAACGTACGAAGAATCGTTCGTTCGAGCCGAGCACACTTATTGATTTATGTTTTTACGATGACTAATCGACCGGTCACGGCGTGTGTAACGTAGAGCATTTCACGGATGACGATTTCGAAAAAATTCACAGAAAAACGACGAACGATCGAAAATCGTGGTATACAGAAATTAAGTGCTCCAGATAGAGCGTGTTTCCTGATATGGTTTCGAATTTTTCTACGATAATCGTATCGATACAGCATTTACAGATATAGACAATTTTATCGCACAAGTAGCTCTTATTAGTAGAAGAATAATAAAAAGGAATAGAATTACTATAACAGATAGAATAATATAGAACGATAGGGGAAACATAGAATTATCAAAATACTTTTCATAATTATTCGTGATATTTATTTACGAACGAAAAGAAATATGACTTTATGATTTACGAATGCAAATGGTTGTTCGACGTTTCAGGCTGTGTATATATACTACGTTCGTAGCGAAAGGGTTACGAGTTATAGGTTAAAATTTCCCGCGATTCCTGCCATGGGAATGATTCACATTCCAAAGTTACTCTATCCGGGAGAGTCTCGCGAAATTGGATAGTTTCTGTTCGAATGGAAAAAGCTTGCAATGCACAAGCACGTGGTTACCTATGCACCGTGGTTCGTAAACAAGAGAACTGCGGGGGAACCACCCCCGCCAG
>NT_178641.1:2671715-2695036 GCF_000188095.3 Bombus impatiens | reverse complement strand
GGGGGACCCCCCCCCGCCAGTAAGTGGTTGACTCTTGCCTTATCTTCACGTGTCGCGACATTCCACGTTCTCACGTTTCACAGATATGCTACCGTAACGTAACAAAAGTTCTCACGATGAAAAACCTCGAGGAAATCAAGAAACAGCATCGTTATTAATCGACGCATAAAAACCACCTATCCAACCGACGTTTTTCATCCCCTATGAAAAATGATGTCTCACAATGTATCTAAAACGTCAAAAAATCTCGCTTGTAACTGGCATATGAAATTTGTTGTAATCACGAATCACAGAAAAAACGACGTGCAACAAGTGTCGCGTGCGTGTGTTCAACGTGAAATCGTCACCGTAAAGCGCACAAGTGCGTAATCGAATTGGCTATTCGAAAAGGTTATGTGTATCCTGACGAAGATCTATTCAGAAAGGTGTACTATCTGTTCCAGCGAGAGCGTGGATTCTTCACTTACCCACCGGCTAGGTGCTGACCTCCCACGAGAGAAGCTCGGAGCGACGGCAGCGATGCGCTGTGAAGAAAAACAGAGTGCGGTGCGGTTCCACGTGCCGGAAGCGGGTATTAACGAATGCTGTTTTGTGTTCTCCCTCTACGTTCCTCTCTCTCTCAGCGTCTCGTGTCCTAAGAGATGCGAGAGCACACGGACGAGCTTCGCTTTGCACACTACAGCGGTACGATAGAAACGATGCAGGATGCACGAGAGACACTCCGGTTGCCGCGTTGCACGAGGAGGAGCACACGGCCGACCACTCGCGAGCGTAACCCAACGGCGACTCGACGAATCGTCGTGCAGCCGAGCGGCCGTGCTAGTCGAAACTCGATGGTAAGCCGACGACTGCACTGTGGACCGACCTGAAAAGTACTGACACGACCGACGGACACGCATACGGCTAGCAGACAGAGTTAGTCGTTGCCGAGCCCTCGAGGAAGTAGGCCCAACTCTCTCGAGCGGACCTCGATCGAGCCCCGTTCCCATCGACCGCTACCGACAGCTGCCGCTCTGGCCCTTCCAACGCTCCTGCCGCCACGATCGGCTTATCCGTATGCACGCGGAGAGGGAGGTTCTACGGAATAGAGTGAGACACGTTGCTGCGACGCGTAGCGTCGCGTCGCAACGCGCCCGTTACCAGGATGCCCAATGCGCGTCGGCAAGCTCACCAATTTACCCATTGACGGAACGACCGCCTCTTCCTTCGACTTTATATCACCCCTATGATGACTTACGAATTACTAGAAACCTTCCTGGAAACTCGTTACACCTCACGCGTAACGCCTGTGTTTCATACAGGACATGCATCGTGATTCATGCTCGTTATTCTTTGTAATAGCGATTTAGAAGAAGATGCGTCAGAAACACGTAATGCTATCGTTACTTAATATTTTACATGAACTTCATTCGTGGAAAATTATCGTTTCAGGGCAGGCTTTCAACGAGTCTGTAGTAGGGTATTGCGAGCTTGCCACTCGTTAGTGACGCTCGAGAAGAACGTTCAAGTAGATGCAACGAATCTGGTGGAATATTTCGCTGTTCAGGCGTCTCTACGAGTTATTAAAAATCCTATCTATCGTTTGTTTCGAGCGCACTTCCCTTGTCTTGGAGTTTCGACAGAGGACAGCGGCGAAAGAGAGGAAGAGAAAACGAGAGGTAGCCGTCGCAAGAGGAAGCGACGCTGAGGAAGAAACGAGACGGGAAGCAAACGGGGAAACAACAGAGGGACGAAGCCACGAGGACTTACGAAATCACGATCGTTGCATGCAGCGTACATTCCACGAAATTTAAAGAAGAAGTTGCACAAAGTTAGGCGCGAAATCGACATTGTCCGCGTGTCGAATAAACTTTCAATTCGAGTCACTGTCACTCGCCAACATGCACGCACGCTACTTAATTAAAGAGAACGCACCAAGATTGAACGTTTCTGCGGCGAAAATGTTCCTTTGCGTCGAGACACGGTCAAATCCACCTCTGGAAATAACAAGATTGCTCCACGTGGTCTTGGTTTCTCACGTTAACGCGCCGATTGTCATCACGACAACATATCGGCAGGTCGTTGTTCCTGACGGTGGCGCCAAGCAGCGTTAACCCTCGCGAGGAGTCCCGGTTATCCGGCTCTTCCTCTCTCTTGTCTTCCGATCAGCGTCCGTTGCGCGTCCCGAAACATGAATGGAATGCTTCCTGCGGCGGCCGATGTACGCGAGAGACGACGACTCCGGAATGGAATGGGCCGGTAGACTCTCCAACTCAGGGACGGGCCATTATGGTCGGTGCCCTTCGTAGGGCAAGCAGCAGGCGTCCATGGCCATTGGTTTCCTAAACGCCCCTTCCCTTCAGCGCTCGAATTTCCAGAGTACAGCAACTCAACGCGACTATACCAATGCTACGAATAATACAGATACGGTAGTTGAGGAAAATATTCGAACGTTCGTACAGATATCTTATGGATATATCGTTGCGCGTTATACGAAACATTTAGAAATTTCATTGCGACTGCAACGAGAGCCGACTGTCGTGATTACGTTGCTAAAGTGCGAAGAAAAGATGTGAAAATGGTATTTATCGTGGCGTTTACATACTAATTAATCAGATCCAAACGTATCAAGTACATTTGGATATTTTATACGTCTTTGGATATTATATGCATTTTGTACGTATCTGCGTCTTCAAATTTCTTATAAATGCATAGAAATTCTCGATCTACCTATTACACAGCCAGATAAAATACCAAATGAAATAAATTTTGTCGGAGTCTTCCCGATAAATGTAAGTAGGTGTCCTAATACTTATGAGCGGTAGTATACATGTCAGGAATTTTAAAAAAGCCAGATTGTTCGACCTGGCGAGACTTTTAGGAGCGTATTTTATTATGTATTCCGTTTGGTCGGATTAGGGAATCCGGTTGAAATGGTAGCGTGTCCGTTGTTTTTACGCCTGTATTTTATTCCTATTTCACCGCGATCCCTTCGTTAGTTTTGGTCTTTCATTTCTGTAAATTTCCGTGCATCCTTCGACGGATGTAAATAACACGGTCCATTTGAACGTTCTATGCTTCGAGCGTAATCGACGCGACGTTTTTCTAATTAAGAGATACATATTCGGCGTCGAGATTAAACGAGACGTCACTGGTCGTGTAACACACAGGGAGGGAGAGGAAAAAATCATTTCGCGCATCTGCGTGTGACTAAATGCGGTGTACTGTATGACGATTATGAGCATTTTCATGTGCGTCAGTGGTGATTCAAGCGGTTTGCACCAACTCACGAGTATTTCCAGCTGAAAGGTAGTAACATGCTCTTTTTGCAAACCGGTCGCCTTCCAATAGGTGATCATTGCGAGCTTACAAAAAAAAAAAAAATTATTTATTAAACTCGTAACTTGTTGACAAACAGAACGATCGAACGTTATTTTTGTAATCTTGCATTCTCAGACTTGAAATCTCGCTTTGACCGTTTGAATGATTTTCTATTACTGAGCTGAATTTTACATTACTTGTAATATGCATACGAAGTGCACTCTACCGTGCGATGAATCAATGTCCGCTCATCATCCTAATGACCGTTTTTAATTGGATTCCATGTATGTTGGCAAACGCGTGACTAATTGGAAAACTCTGGGCAAAAATCAATTTTCCGCCAACGTTGCCCGTTAAATCGTCGGATTGTACTAATAAAGATAGTTCGATGGAGGAATAATAGAATTTAAGATACGACGGTTAATGCGGGCACTGAAATTAGAGAAGGCAATAAAGCAGTATGTTTCACGAAATAAAGTGGAACATTAGAAATGGAAGGGAATCGGGTTCCGTTATATGCTATATAGCCAGAATTCAATGTCAACCGACAAAGTAACTATTGTCTCGTTTTACGGGCGGCCGTTTCAAGCAAACGTATACTTTGTGGACATTCTGGAAAAACTAAGAAACCTATGTAATTTAATGCACTGTACAAACAGTGGGCTTAAATTTGTGACACAGGTAAGGCCGTAATGTCTCTATAGTTGAAAATAGAGAAAAAGACAGAAACGAGAAAATTACATCGGAGGGTTGGCGTTTGAGAAAATCAAGTTTGAAAATTTATAAAATATTTCCCAACATGGCCAATTTCAGAGACGGGGCTAGACGAATCTTCAACGGAAGATTATTTTGCAAAGGAAACAGAGTTTGAACGTATTTAATTAAATACTTATATCGCGTATATACCTTGCATGTACCAAAAGATGTAGCTGTTAGCTTTTAGCTCTATAACACGCTGTTAATTTAAACGTACTAACACTAACAGCAAGAGACAAAAAACGCGTTTATCAATCTACCGAATGCACGGAAGATTAATCGTTTTTCCTCCTATCGATCCTGGAATTCTACTGCAGCCACTTGGAAACCACGCACACCTGGTAAATCCTTGTTAAAACCCGGCGCACAGTACATATTTCCGAGGCAAACAGAAAGAGAGCACAGTGTGCCGATTGTACAGCTACGAGGAAAGTTCGAAATGGCAGGGAAATGTGCAGTTCGGTTTCTTATCATCCGCGCTGCAACATCGCGCGTATCGACCCTGTCGTCCATTCTCGATTCATGTCGGTCGAATCGCTAAAAATAATCCCGACCTTTTAGATAGCCTGTCATAACTACCTCGGCAATCCGCGCAATAAAACGGTTGGACAAACCGTTTAGCACATTGAAACAGAATTATTGTCAAGTTCCTGGTAGACAATGGTGCAGTTCGTTGGCAGGTACCGGCATACCAGGATTCTCTTGTACGATTTAACTAACAGTAGTGACAAATTTTACGAGTCGTTCAGTTACAAATTAGCGTGTCGATACGTTTGACAATAGAAGACGAAACTTCGTTGCCTGCCTATCACGCCATCCCCTTTCTTTACCAACACCTGCAAGTTTTACTGGAAAAAATGCAAAGTATGGAAAGTATGAAGAACTAATTAGAGCGTACATGGAATTCACACCTGGGATACGATTAGGATGATTAGGACGGACGTGATCGTCTGCGTGCCGATCATTAAGGACCAAGCGGCAGCTTGTCACGACGTTATAGACACTTCGATTTCTTTGAATACAAAAAATATAACCGTACGACCCTAACAAACCTCTGGAATTTCCTTTCATCGCCGCAACGTTAAAAAAAAAAAAAAAGAAAAAGAGGACAGAATTTAGTAATGGCGGAGGTATTCGAAAAATCGAGATGCCACCGTAGCATCTTTCCAAATGTACGAGTCTGATTATGTCGTGCGAAGTTGAAGAATCTGAAGATGTCGAAGCGTAGGTAACTGAAATAGCCCTGCTTTACCCTAAGCTCGAAAAGTTGCGCGATAAAGAAAGACGGTGAATAAATAAAAAGGCGAGCGGTGTCATAACCGGTCAAGAGTACGATGAACCATTCGCGACAGAGTCCCGGGGACGATAGAGGAGGAGTGGGACATACCACTGACGCACGTCGTTAATTACCACTTTCACCCAGTGCTACAGCTATTCGTGGGCCACGGAAAAGGAACCGTTGGGCCAGCGACGAGTGATTTTGGGCATTGGCTGCTACCTTGACGGGGTACCTCATTGTGGGACCCCTGGCTGCCGATGCGGTTGTTACCGGCTGTGCCATAACGCCTTTACCCTCGCCCAACTAGACGGCAGACTGGTTTTTGCCCAATTTAGATCCCCCATTGTTCGGCCCAGCTTGGAATGAAAATAGAGAATTGAACGCGGTCCGTATCCTGGCCCGCGTGTTCCCTAGGAAAACACGGATAAAACGAGTATATTAACAGTCCTTGAGCTGCTGCCCGATTACTCTCCAATGCCACCGCATATTTCCACGCGTCTATCGTTCCCTTTTATCTTGTAACGCAGCGTTATCTTGCAACGATTTTCTTCTAATTCCTAGCTTTTTCGAATCTTCATCCTGAGTGAATTTAATGTTGAATGGAGTGTTTAAAGTGGGAAGTGACTGGTCTTTTTAGAGGCAAATGTATGAAGATGTACAGAAGCTATGAGTATTGTAACCAAATGCTTTTATGATTGACGAAGATAGAAATAAATTTGAAAACACCTTTCGCACTCCGACCTACCGACTGCAAGGTACTCGTTGTCTGTTTATCGACCGAAGGAACCTGTCTTTCCCGTAACAGGCTGTCCAGCAAACTACCTTCTTCACCATAGATTAAATCTTATTATCGTTAAAGAGGCGAATACAAAATATGTTGATACAAAATTACTTGGAAATCGAAGGAAACACACGGTTCTCAGTAGTCTGTTATTGTTTATCCCATACTATCATAATCCACTGAATGTTGTTCCAATATTAACTTCCAATGTCAATTCCTATAATTTTCCGAGGAAAACTTAATTCTTGAAAAACGATACCGCGCCAAGTTTTTATCGAAATACGTAACTTTACTCGTAATTTCAATTATTCACAGAATTATATATATCCTTATTTTGTTTTGAATCGGTGAAGCTGAAAATGATACGAACAAGAAGACCTTAAAAGACTATTTCAAATGAAAAATGTGTCCACCTCGTGTCTGTTGTTTCACGTAGCGTTTCAAAGTATTATTTCATAAAATTATGGCAGGAAAATCAGGGTACATATTCGAACGGATAAAAGCGATTTCGAGCGTGTAGATAAACATTGAAACGCCGGAAAAAGTAAACTAACACAGCAATTTAAACTATACCTAGTTCTCTGAACCGATAGGAATAATGAAACGATTTTCATTCTATTATTCTATCCCGGATGAGGATGAGTTGACCGGATGAGATGACCGACTAATTTCATGGACACTTGCCCAGGAGGCTAGCCGTTATACAAAAGTGCAATTTTAATTCTACGTACGCGTTGTGTTACAATGCAAAGACGAGCCCACCGAGCTTCTGAAAAATTCGTCGATAGGAAAAGGTGCGCCCGGTATTACGTGAGGTCAATGGGTAAACGGATTGATTATATTCGAGCGAACGCTGTCCAAGAATTTTAAACGAAACCTTAAAAAGATTTTATTTGGGACGGAAAAAAGGAAACCGAGAGAAACTTTTGGGCACGCAGCCGAGTCACCGTATCCAACCATGGTGTATAGCATGTTCAAACGCAACGAGTGCCGGCTTCGTTATTTTGATACAAATTTGCGCGGATTCGATACGCGGCAAGTTTTTCTCGCGATGGTAGCGTGAAACGTGCGGTGGCGAATGAAATTGAACATTACGGTGCAATTTCAGAGGCGGCTGCAACACGTCGCCTGATCAATGTTGCTCGACTGATCGAGGGGGCAGCCCTGCGCATTCCAGTCTGGTTTTACCATACCGAGAAAGAAGAAAGACGAAGAAGAAGAAGAAAATGAAGGGTCGCAGCTGTACAGTATCGCGAGAGCATTACGGAGAGTCTGGAAGTATAATCGAGACGTTCCAAAGGCACACCATGAGCTTCGTGCGTGTGTTGAACTCTCATAAATTCGCAACTCTCTTGTTGCATTACGATAATCACGTACAATATTTCCTGTTATGTCTTTCCATCTTTTTAACCCTTTCGATGTTACGTATATTACCGCTACTCATCTTTTTCATAAGATTTTCTGGCGAAACGAATCTCTGCCGTGGTATCATTTTCTTTTTCTTTTTAAATTACGTTCACGAAAATATCAATTTGCGTAAATACCTGCAGTTTATTAGCGAGAGAAGAACATGGCATAAAGAACGCCTAAGACGACTCGCAAAAACTTTCTACAAGGATATCTCGATTGTTGCCATAATCTCACATGGAATGTGTTTCTCTGCTTCTCGATATTCTTTCAGGTTGTTAACAGATTCTTAAAATCTCGCAAAAAGGACTTGACCTGCCTCCACGTTCTTTCTATCCGACGATCATTTATCTTATTACTAGACAAAACATTTGTTTCCCAGTCACGTTAACACAGGCTAGTTTGTTATCCCGGAAAATGAGCGTGGAAAAGAAACGTCTGCTAAAATAAAATAAATGTCACCGACGGTCGATTAATTTTTCGCATTCTGCTTACAACATCCCGTTATCTGCACGTGTATATTCTTTCAGCATCTTGCACAATTACCCGCATCCAGGGGAACCAGCTGTTGTTTTCATAGGATTTTCTTTGCCGAAAAAGCTACGTTTCCCTTCTGAAGCGGCACAAATTTGTCAATTTTATACGTAAAGCCAAACTGCGTTTCTTAATTTCATTACAGCAAGTACACGAATTCACCTTGATCCAAGGAATTCGAGGAACAGTGTTCGCAACATCGTTACTTTTTCTGTACTTGTCCATTTACGCACATTCTTTTTCTCTTTCGGCGGTACACTTTCCGCATTAAGAGAAATATATAAATTAACATTATGAATAAAGAACAATTAAAAACAAAAAAAGAAGAAAAGAAGAAAACGCAACGCAGGTGGAAACGGGCACTCTGTGTCTGGCTTCGAGGACGTGAAAGTCGCACAGGTAGATTCGCTTCGCTGAAGAAGCTGCAGACGAGGAAGAAGGTAGCGGACGAAAGAGAGAAAGAGGAATGAGCGAATGTTAAAGACGCGCGAGGTCGCGAGTCGGGATGAAGTTCGGGAAGAGCGGTGTCCCGAAAGGATCGAAAGGTAGGTCGAGGTAAAGCCGGTCCGTCAAATTGGAAAAGAAAGAGAAAGAAGAAGGAACGAGTTGAAGAAGGCGAGTCAGATGGAAGAAAGAAGAAACAGGATGGAGAGAGAAATTTTGATGAAGAGAGGGGAGAACAGGAGTCGAGTGGACGGTAGAGCCGAGCATGGTGGAAACGAGAAACGAAGACGTGACGTATATACTTTAGAAGAGTGTAGTATAGTGCACCATGGTGTAGTATGGCATAGTTAAAGTGGGAGAAACCGTGTATGACCGTCCTCACGGTAAGCCAGTCCCGTGTGAACGACCGTGAAGCGAACCTCGAATGAAACTCGAACGAAACACGATCAAACCTTGAGGGTTTTCGTTCGATCGGCTCCAGGTTCCACTTTCTTTTAACAAGGGTCGACCGAACGAATTGCTCGATCGATAAAACAAATCATCGCCCGGATCTACGATAAAAGATACGTTAGAAATTAGTAGTCCAGTGATTAGAAAGTCAGATAATAATACTGTCAGCAAGTGTAAATTCTGTGCATAAGGTCTGTTCAGACGGATTTCTGTGATCGAACGTCGATTGTGTATGAGAGATCAGTGGCTGTTCTCGTGATACTGGGTGAAGTGATCGACGGAGACTGCGTAAGAATCATGTAAGAAAAAAGAAAGAGAAAAAAAAATAGCAAAGCAAAGGTAGAACTCGGTATAAAAGAAAAAATGTTCACTATGAAAAATATAAAAAATTATCGTATGCCGTTTAAAGTCGCGTAAAAATCGTATCCCGATTTCGAGGTCGTCGAGCGTTTCTAAAATCCAATTTCAAGTGAAACTTTCCGTCTAATAAGGACACGCCGGTATATCTTCGTGCGACATCAGCCCGCATCGCGAGTCATGGTGAAATATTAGCGCGATATAAGCGGAAAGTAACGAGAAATCTGGATAGAAGACGTCGTCGATGTGCAAAAAGTAGTGAAAATAAGGTGACGGTCCGAAGACATACTACGTTGGCCGAAAAGCTGACGCGTACACCGGACCTATCGGCGGCCAAGTAGGTCAACCGGCGTGCGCGAGAGTGCGAGACCGAATAAAAGAGAAGAAAAAAGTCATCGGGGGAAGGATAAGACGAGGAAAGGAAAGAATGGTGAGACGGGGGCATTAAAGTTTCCACGATGCCCGACGTTTTTACTCGGCATAGGCTTGGAAACCAAAATGGCGGCGATCGGTTGGTACCGTGGCACGTTTCGCGACGATAAAGATTGGTCCAGCCACCAACACTCTTGAAGAGGTCCTTCAAAGTGTCCTTGACATTAAACCTGACCTTGATCAGGACAAGCAACCGCGGCACATTTCCACCGCAAACGCGCCAAAGGAATCAGGATGGTAGGGCACGTGGGATCCAAGGTCCTAGTGATCTTGTCCATCCAAATATTATTAGGTAAGTAGATGAATATCGTTCGTACTAGCTGGCTAAATATGAATTTATAGCAGGAACAGGCACCACGATAATTAATTCAGATTTTACATCTCTGTCTGTAATTATCGTACAAATTCCCGCGAGAAATGATTTACGATCAACAAGAAATAATTTGGGATTCCAATTAACAAGATAATTTCTGGTTCCCCTTGGCGAGGAAATATCTACCGGGCAAATCGTTTGTTTCGCTCGTGCTTGAAGATCGCAAGAGATAAGATTTTTGCGGCAAGTCTAGCATTGTTGTACGCGCGTGTAGGTCTTTACCTCGACAATTGACCATAGACATAAGACGATGCAAATATTCGACGAATTAACGCATGAACCTGTTTGATGGGCTGTTTCAAGTGGCCACGTGCGGTCGAGTTTTAAACCGGTATCTTGACCTCTGTCGAAAATTTCATGACGTTCCAGCGGCAAGATCGGAAAACAAAAATAAAGATACGATACAGTGGAGATTTTTCATCGAAATAATCGAACAACACGATCGAAGACTATTCGATCGAGACTGTTACGGAAATCGTACGGTCGATTCTTCGAGGATACAGTGAAAATCGTTAAACACCTGACGATTTTCTTTTTCTACGACGCAGATGTGTACGCAGTTATACATCCGGTTGCATGTAACTTTGTATCTAGTACGACCAAGTGTATCAACAATTTATTATGAGAATCTTGCGAATGTAACGTGACGTTGCAACTAGAGTCAATAGTATATCGTGGAAAAAGGAAAACCAGTAGTTCGATGACCCAGCCAAGATCAAAGCTGCTTATAAATATTTAAAAGTAACGTTTCGGATAATTAACTTTTTACATGCATCGAGAGCCATCGGATCTTTTCCGTTGAACGCGTCACATTAATAAAGCACGGCCCTAATTGGAGAGAAAGAAAGGAATTAATGAAATCTCGATTTGTATCGTAGCCTCGCCTATAAAACGAAGCACACGTCATAGACGCGTTTCAGAAGCGACAGAGGAGAAAGCTGCAAGCATGACGTGCATTCGCGTTCTGACACGTATATACCTGTTACTTGGAGATTTCCAGGCCCCAGTCTTAACGTGTCTGCACGAAGCATCCATGAAGATTTATGTTTTCACAGTTTACCAATGTAATCCTGTAGATACACGATATTATGACACGAAACGCGAAGTATTCGTAAAATTAGAAAGAAGCAATAAATGGAAATTGAGAAGTTTAAAAGCCAGTAACAAATTCGGATTACAACAGTTCATCGACTTATGCAAATTTTTTGGGAGATTGGGTGCGATTGATCGTCAAGGTCTACGAGTTATCGACTCGAGTCCGCCGTATAATTAACCAAATCTCCTACGGTTCTAGCGTGATTTATTTTATATTTCGTCTTTGACGTCTCGTTTACGTAACGAGAAGAATTTACATGAGTCGTCCGATGTCATAGTTAATGCGGATGAACATCGACACAAAGGAACGTATCCGGCACAGAGTTTCGTCATTCGACTTTCGCCCAAGCACCTTAGTTGTGAAAGTGTCACGAAATCGCGTTGTGCACGGTGGAACAGAAAGTCGATTGGTTTGTCATTCGAGATTTCGTCTCCTAAACGAAGAACCAAAAGTTCCTGGTAATATTCGTCACAGGAGAACTGCCAACTGTCGTCAGGATCAAGATCGCTGAAGTTGATTTTGGCTTTCCACCACACGGTGAAACGATCCTTTCGTGAAAACTTTCCTTTCGTTGATTCAACTCTGTCGAGAAGAACAAAAAGAAACTTAAAATCCTATTACGCCAGAGGCCTGCTGCACAATCGAAAACTTGCAATTACTAAACGTTTTTATGTTACCAGTAATTGCATAGTGAAGAGATCGAATAACAGTGTCTTTGACTAAACTAACGTTATTGGCGAAATTTTACAAATCACGTAATAATTTTCTCGTATAGGAGTAACAAATCTCAATGAAATTTTACGAACTACAAATCATTCGATTATCCCTTTAAAAAAGTATACGGTAAGATACTTTGTAAAATTGTAAAATCATAAAACCGAAATTTATAACTTGTAAGTAGTAACTTGTCAATCTACCGATATGTATTATTAGCCAGTAAATTATTCAGCTAGAAGACTCGCGTATCGAAAATATTCTTTGATTTAAGTACTGTCTTGAAATTATACGTTGAAGAACGAATAGGTTGTTGGACACCTGTCGAATCTCACAGTGAAGGTACCAAATGTCACGTTTACCAGCGAAAAGAATAAATATTGGGCTGGAATGGGGTACCGTTAACTCTGCCGTTACCGCCTCGAGAGACGCCGCATAGCTCGGTCTACGCTTCCACGGATAAACCCCTTCGACGGTTCTTACTTTTTGTCCTAAGTCGTGTTAGACGCTGTTAGAATTGCGTCACGAGGTCAAATGATATTCAATGCGGCTCTAAACATATTAGAAACCTTGGCTACCCAGCGAAAATCGCGATTCCCCGGAGTCATCTAAACGCATCGCTTTTATTCGCTTTTATATTATTTATTTTTATATAAGACAAGGCGCGTGTTATTGCAAGTTGAGACAAAGAAAGGCATAAAACGCAGAACAAAACTGGCAATTAAAATTAATAGATGGGTAATCGTTAATCCTACATCCGTAAGATTCCATTAGCAAAACCTGCTCGCTGGTAAATATTATCATTACAGAAATATCTGGCGAAGTAATCGAAGGCATCTAGAACCGGTAATATTTTTTACGGACGTTTTGTACATAAGACGCAACTATGTTACCTCGTTACCTGGTGAAACGCATGCTGTGTTTACCGTGAACAACGTCTTGTAAACTCTTGCATCTCCTCGTAATTACTTGTCTTAAGAAACATTAAGCAGTTTCTTTGGCGAAACAGTGCCGTCGTTTAGCGATAGCGTTTAGCGTCGTTGGCGCACGTGGCTCGCGAAATAATTCCGACGTTCGTAGAATACGATTGCGCACGAAAGATTTTGAAATTTCATTAGCGCTGTAACCACATCTTATCTTGCTATCGTGATATTATATCACGAACCACTGTACATATAACGCGAACAAGGATCGAAAACGAGCAGCGAAAACGAGCTCGTGCTAATCGAAATTTTCTCTTATTTTTACGACGATCAGATGAAAAGTTAAGAGTGGCAAAAATACCGATGCTGGAGTTAATTAACAAAGTAAAAGTACGCCGCGGTTGCAAAAGAGTAATTAGCGAGGAGAACGCATGGCTAATTATTTCAGGCAATGACTTCAAGGCACGGCGAACGAAGGTAGGAGAGGCCTTAGGCTCCTGAAGGATTCAGGACACCTCGAGTTCCGAACTTGACCAAGCGACTGCATTCCGTTCGTTGCGACAGAATCAACCATGCAATTCACCTACATTCTCACGGGATCCCTATCCGATGCTCTCACGTTAGCAAGGTTATGGTGTTCGTAAACACCGTTATTCGTTCGCAGCATGCAAGCCACGTTTGTAATTATTATTTATGCGATGCCGCGATCCAAATAGGAAACGAAAGTCTCTCGGTAACGCATGCTTTGTAAACTGGCTCGCCGATCAAATCTATTAGATAAAATACAAGCGGCTTCAGTCACGCGATCTCAACGATCCGATCGATTAATTAACAGCTCGTAAGCCGACAAACCGACGGCACGACCGATGTCAATGAAATCGCTATAATTTTAATCGCGAACGTGTTCTATCTTTACCCGAACCCTTCAATGAAACTTTTCATCGACTTTGCTATTCCAGTTAAGACGACGACAGACTTGTAATTTAGAGAGTCCTTTATAATTTAAGCAGAGTCTCGCGTTACTTTGCAACATGTCTTATCGAATGTGTTAAACTGAAAAACGTGAATATCTTAAACTGAACGAAGAAACACAAAAATGGCACAAACAGAATGATAAAACTTTAGGTTTCTCCAGTTTTTAAATAGCACATCTTAATTAAAGCGGCTGAAAATTTGTGAACTGCACTTATATCGAACCGTTCGTCCCCTGACGAGTCCAGAAAGATGAAATTCTACCGTAGTTTCAAGCTGAAAGAGTACCTTAGTTTCTAAATTGGCTGCTATAATGTGATACCAGTTACAGCTAAAATTGTGATTCCTCGACGACAATAATGCGTAATTCTAAAGAATAACAGTTCGCGTAACGTGTAATAAACTAAACAATACAGTGCACATAATCTTTTAGTTCCAGTTCAGGAACAATTAAATTAGAATAACTGTAGTTTAAATCGTCACAGTTTTTGGATCACCGATTTAATTCGAAAAACTGATCTTAATCGTAGACGCGTTTTCCTACCATTTCCGCAGATATCAAACAGAGAGCATCGAGAGCATGATGCTCGACGAGTAGAACGAAAGCAGCGATTAGCTTAATTGCGTTTGCCAACAGGCAGTTGCTTGAAAATCGTGTCGCTCCGTACAGTTCCTAATGAGCAATTAGCGATAGATCTTCTATTCGGGCTATTGCGATTCACAGGAAGTGAGAAACATTATTAGCGGCGGGATTTCGTGTTGATGAAGATACTGCACTATCTTCGAAGAAATAACGTAGGTACTATCAATCGTCCTATCTCCTTCGAATTGATTTCGCTATAATCTGAAAAATAAAGTCATGAACGGAGAAGCCACCGATGTGCTCCTTACCTGAACAATTTACTGTTTCGCTGATGAATAATTAATCGTCAACGGTGAACCATAATAAACTCAGCGAACTGCCAACAATTAATGCAAATGTTATCTTACCGCCCATCGTAAGCGTAAAGTAACGAGAGAACGAAAGCAGTAAAATTTGGGTTTGTGAATGAAACGACTCTTCAGCTTCTTCGATTCCTAATCCGGCCTTTAATGAAACGAACGAGCCCCGTTACATCGTTGTTCTTATTATCCCGTTAACAGCAGCAACTGTCTCGAGAGTCGAGTATTTCTCGAAACAGTCGGTCAAAGACGGTGAAAGGTCTGAAAAGAAGGAAAAAGTCCACAGGAAAATGATACTATAATATGCACACTTTCTATGAAACAAAGACGAACGTGTCGTTCGCGGGCTGATGCTTTCGGCAAAATCGAAACACGTGGTTGTCGACTGGATCGTTGTGGTGCCGGATCGGAACGGTTGATTTTCTCGGTTAGTATTCCAGGTTTCCGTACGACATATTCAGGACGTGTTACCGATCGCTACTATCGACCAACGATGATCTATACCACCTACCAGTTGTAGTTTCACTTAAATTGCTTCGCGCGCCGTTGAATTGTTGCATAGAAATCTGCCATTGTTTCTGCCTCGTATAGCAGACGGTTCCGATGTACTGCAACTGTTCCTAACCCAAACTGTAAAACGACCGTATACGCATATATATATATATGCACGTCAAAATGACGAACAGTAAAAGCGATATTGACGCTGGAAAGTCGAATAAACAGCCGGTGTACGATCACACCGTGGGGGAGATCGTAAACCGCTTAATTGTGTCATAAACTGTGCAATTCGTGAACGAAGATTAAAGGACTTCTCCGGGTTAAGTGACAGCTCGCGATATCTCGTAATTAATTTCTGCCAAAAACTTGCGAATTGATCTGATGTCAATGAACTTTATTCTCATCAGCATGCGTAAAAGACGTAAGGCGTGACGCGACGAAAGTCAGAGGAACGAAGGAAGAACGAGGAAAGAGATAGTAGTAATTTCATACGCGTCACGTCCACGGTTGGTCAAACCACTCGATACCAGCCTCGAGAATGTCAACCGTTCGAGTACCGTTTTCCTTGCCGATCGGCCGAGGATCTTCTCGATTTTTTGCGACTCTCGATCGCGACCCTTCCATGGCTATCGACAACGCGACGTTTCTTGCGATCACCAAGGTGATTTAAGTAAATGCCTGATTGATCGTACATCTGACGTCTAAGGAAACGTAGAATTACGCATTACGCTTTCGATCGATCATTGCTTTTGAAAGGTGTTCCGAGCATGTTACTTGATGATGCTTAGAACAAAAATCAGCGAATAATACCGTAGAAAATCGTTCAAGAGTACCGTTTCGTAGCGAAATTATTTCATCTTCGCTGAATCGACGCGACGTCTTTCTCACGCAACCGACAAAGTTCTCAGCACGCTTCAATCCAAGTATAATTATCTATTTTCTTTCAGGATAATCGTTGCTTTTTGCTAGCGATAAAACATGAAACGTTCCATCGTGCACGGGCGCAGATAATTTATGAGTCAGTGACTGTAAACTGTTGTCTAATTGTTCACAGGTGTCTCGGCTATCCGGAACGATCCAACGTCGTCTCGTTCCTCCCAAGACGACATAATTCTCAGTGCCAGTGCCTACACGGGACCAGAAAGAACCTCAAGTGTATTCCATCGTGATGAATCGCCGACTTTCCAAAGAACTGTTCCAGCATTTCAACTGGAAAGCTCAAAGAGCGTCGATAACTACGATAAAGACGATATAAGATTCGAGGTCAGAAATACTAGGCACGAGGAATCCATTGATGAACTGACTTCTTCAAAACACGTGGACCATATCGATGGAAACAACATCGAAGTTAGACCCGGTGAATATTACCAGTAAGTCGATTAAACGTTCGATAACCATCGAGATCACAGTTATTGGTTATGCAAATTTACATTCTTATAAATTATCAACAGACGACCAAAGAAATAAAACCTAAATAGAAATTCGTTTCACGTATTAGATACAGATTGTTGTATATATATATAATAATATTATTATAATAAACATAACAATGCTATATACGTCGATATAAATCTTGCAAAGTTTGCAGAATACAAAAATAAGTTATTGTCATTAGTTTCTTAGCGAGCAGACGAGGGATTTACGATAGATTTCATTGATAAATTTTCACCTTTTTCAAGTATAACATTTTCACAATCGTATTCAGTCTACTCGTTAGAAATGAAAAGGTAAACGAGAAACATCTTTTCCATGATTAACAGCATATCTCCAACGACCAGTGAATCCATGTCGGGGGAAGGACTAGGGGCTCCGCAGGAACCAAAACTCTTGTCGGAGCCCCATCAACTGACCGGAGTGTCAAACCAACAGGCACAGTACTTACAGGCAATAGATCAACAAAGACGAGCTCGCCAAGAGATTCCGAGGATTTATAGCGAGCACGCCCCACCACCTATTCTGCAAACTGCCTCTCCTGGTTATCGGCAAGCAAATCCCGATATACAGGACATTATCACGGGTATTGTCAAATTGTTGAATGGGAACGTGAACGTTGCTGCCAACACGGTGAGACCTTTGAGGCCGATTCAGGCTACCAGGTACATTGACAAGTGAATTATATACCATTATTAGACTGTGAATGGTTATGCAAATTTACATTTTTTATAAATATCGAGATATAGTTATTATTCTGATAAAAGAATGGTTAGAACATAATTTTATTATATTCCGAGTCTTTTACAACGCTCTTTACGCTATTTTCCTTTCGAATAAATGGATATCTTTTAAATACTAGCTAACAATAATAAAATTATATTGTCTACTATATTTATACAATAATATTTATTTGCATTTTTGTAGAATTAATAACAGAGGACCACCGAGAATTTCCGATGTTCCACCATTGCCACCTGATTTTGACACACCTGGAATGAACCCACCCCCGCCGCCTGATCATCCTTATCCTTTCGAAAAACCACCAGCGCCTGACAGACCACTGATTAATCAACTACCTGAACGTCCAATTAGACCTTTCGTAAATGGAGTTCCATTACCAGAACAGATTGTTCCCCAAGGAAATCGCCCATGGACCTGGAATCGTCCTGGTAAATTTTTAAAAATATCCTCGTAGCCTAAGTTGTCTTTGATGTTGTTCTTGCTAAATTACGATTAATTTTGAATCATCAGGTGGAAATAGACGACCAATTCCTCCCTACAAACCGCTACCACCATCGACGAATTCCACTTTGAATCGGGAGAAGGAACAAGACGACAAGACCTCGGATAAACCGCATATGGACCTGAAACCTGAACTTTCATCGCTGGAAGAATCGTCCACGAAACAGGCAGAAACAGATCAGACTGAAGCTTCTACGAACGCTTTGGAGCATATAACAAAGGGTCAAGAAGAGAATAGTAAACAAAAAGTTAAAACGGAATCGAAGGCCACGGAAAGACCAATCTATAAGAACACGACGAGAAATGCCGAACCTGAACACTCCGCCAAAAAAGAAACTAAATATCAAGTTCCATCTAAAGCAAATACGACATCCACGATTCAGTCTAGCGACAAAACGAGTTTCACGAAGCACGTAGATTCTCCAAAACCCGTGATACCACTGGATGTTCCGATTAAACCTACGAAAGCTTCGAAGATCAACGACTCTCAAGGATCTAGTTCCATTACGAACAACGAAAAGCCTAACAATAAAGCGAATATTTCCAAAACATCGACGAAATCTTATTCTACGTCAACGTTAAATATCGAA
The DNA here is from genome assembly GCF_000188095.3 of Bombus impatiens. Classification (NCBI taxonomy): domain Eukaryota; kingdom Metazoa; phylum Arthropoda; class Insecta; order Hymenoptera; family Apidae; genus Bombus; species Bombus impatiens. The sequence continues at coordinate 2,676,512 of NT_178641.1, read as the reverse complement.
ACGATCTCGTCGGTTCAGGTAATCGAACCAACACCCACGAAGCCGGTCGTTCAATCGACTCCAGTTCCCACGAATAATGATTCGAGTAATACTGCAAGTGTATCGAGTACAGTAGTTTTGGAACCGAGTAAGATGTCTGAATCAGAAAGCACAATCGCTTCGAGTGTTCCAACTCCGACTGAGAATTTACCTTCGTCTTTCACGAAGACCCCGCCAGCCATTGAGAAAAGTGTAGTTCATTCGGCCTCGAATACGTTCTCGAAGAGTTCAGGTAGGACATTCGCTCGGATGCACGTCCCGTGAAATTTTTTCATTCGATAAGATAATATTGCATTCAGTCTATAATGAATTCCTCGTGCGGCTCCGACGAACAAGTATGCTTAATTAATTTCCTTTGTAACGGCAAGCAAGCTGTTATGCTCAATTAAATTCCTTTGTAGCCCCTACGGATCGCTACGCTTACAGACCCAGACCAGGGATCGTCCTCGACGATACCTTGGATTACACAGGAACTCAAGGGCTGGCTACTCAACGACCTTACGCACCACCAAGACATCCACCTCTCGGTGATATTTTTGATGTCACGGTCTCGGCTATTCAAGGTCCAGGTGGTGGAGGTTCAGGTAAACACTGACATCTTTTATTAACGCAGAACCCTAACCATCAATAATTATAATTCTCACGACCTTCGTGATCAGGAGAGGGTGTTAGAGTACCAGTAAATGGAGGAAACGCGGACGTGATCCTAACTTCTGCGATAGAGGGCCAAGGATTCGTCAGCATCGACGGGAAGAGAACGTATTTAAATCTGTTTGAAAGTTCTGATCGAACCTCGACACACGCGCAGACGCAACCTCAGCCCACTAGAACTCAACCACCCTCCATTGTTGGCACAGGGTTAGTGTTTCATACAAATTTCGATACAGATATCAAATAAAAAAGATTGTTCAGTGTAGAATTTAAATTCAAGTGTTTGAAGGCAAATTCAACAATTTTGGTTTTTAAATCTTTCATTTCAATTCTTTAATGTTTCAGTGCAAACCTCAAATTTTTGAATTTAAATTTTCGATTTAGATATGTTAAAATCAATATTGCTCTCACAGATTTGCAGTTGCACAGCCGGATCCACCGACAGCAACTCCACGACCCAGCGCACCTATTCGAAGACCGACGTTTCATAGAAGACCAACTCAGCCTCCGGTTAGAATTGACACTTGTATCGTGGGTGATACGAGCACTTGTGACATCAGTCAGCACGAGGCCTGTGCCACTGTTCAAGGAGTATCTGCGTGCCACTGTAAGCCAGGATATGCGAGGTTGCAGCATTCTTTACCATGCAAAAGTTCGTTAATATTTTAAAAGCCAATTTTTTAAAAAATTTATATAAGTTCATTATATCAAACTATCAATTGTTTGTAGAAATTATAAGTATCGTGGTATCAATCAGAGTGGATAAGATTTACGATAGAAAAGTGGTGTGGGATCGAGGATTTACCGATAGAGATTCTGAGCCCTATCAAACATTGGCCTACGAAGCAAATCGAGCTGTGAGCTAATTTAACGTTCAATCGTATATGTTGAAAATTATTGAAATATTAAACAATTATTTTTTCCTGTTACCTAGATCGAATCTGCTATGTCGATGACGCCATTTTCGGACGAGTATATGGGCTCCTTCATAAATGGAGTATATCAAGGGGATGTGAGCCAGGGGCAAGGGGGTGTCTTTGTGAATGCAACCTTGAAACTCACTTATGAGCCAAGAACAATTAGACCAAGCTTAGCAGGGGAGCTACAGAGACATCTGCTCGGTGTTATTCACAGAAGAAGCAATAATATAGGGAACAGCGCCCTTTATGTTGACAGTCCACCTGGATCTATATCAAATTTACAAGGTGAACATGAAAAAATAACTCTCTATTTTAAACGAACTTCATTAAATAAAAAATAAAAGTTAATCTATACCTTTTAATCTCTATAGACTTGGACGAGTGTGCGTCGTCAGAGTTGAACGATTGTCATTCTTCGGCGGTTTGTACGAATAATTGGGGTGGGTTTACTTGCACTTGTAACCCTGGATTGAAAGATCCTCATAAGGATGATCCTAATGAATCCGGTAGAACATGTATTTCGTGTGCTTCGACTTATTGCAATAATCGTGGGTCGTGCTCTTACCAGGGTGACCATATGCAATGCACGTAAGTAAATGAGAATACCTAATAATAAAAATAAAAAATGATTGATTTTTTTAATAATACTTTGGTCGAAAGGTGTTCTGGTAATTACTACGGTACCCAATGTGAAGTCGATGGAGAGGTTTTGGGAGTAGCGATAGGAGCGTCTGTAGCAGCTTTAATAATCATAGTCCTGACTTTAGTATGTCTGATCATGTGGAGGTGAAGATACATTTTTATTATATTTTTATATAATTTATGAAATGTATTCTAGGGGATAATAGTTGACAAATTCACTTTCTATACGTGTTACAGTCGAAGATGGTCGCGTGAACAGAAATCGGTCGGCTCACCAGTCTACGGTTACATTCAGGGTGGAATACCTGGTACCCTACCAGGAACTTTGGCAAGGGTTGGTTCTGTAGGTACTCTTGCTTCCGTGAAACAAGGGCCACCGACCAACTTGCCACCCTACATGTGGGCACACTTTGGCGATCACATGGCAACTGCCAATGTATATGCTGTAAGCGACAGGAATGACGATAACAGCGTTCCTTTAACTAATATCACAAGCTTACAAGAAACACTATTCAATTACGGAAAGAGAAAATACTACGAAACTGATAAAAATAATCTTCGAAATATTTTAATAGATGAAGCCACGAAAATTGTCATTTAGACCTCGCTGACCATTTTTCATAGAAATATACCTATTTCCTAAACTAGCTGACGATAACATTTCTGTTCAAAATTTCATGAACTCTATTTCACATCTTCCGAATTACACCAAACGATCTGTGTATCGCATCATCGATTGGACAGTGTTCCTTGTTAGTTAAAGATAACACGATTAGAGATAAAACAACGAAAAATTATATTTTCATGTGTATTTGAAAGATTTATTCCGATAAAAAGTATATTAAATTTGTGTTTGATCTTAGACGGAACCTATGGGTCCAACTCGACCAAGTTCCGCTGTGTTCGGTTATCCACCTCTCAATATCCATGGAACATTGCCACCAGTACCATTGCCACGACTCCAAGCTCCGACAAGACCGCGACAAAGACATCAGCCAGATCCAGACAGCTCGGATTCCGAGCCGCAAGATAAGGACAGGGCTGATCTGATTCCGCAAAATAGTGGTTTTCATGTTCCCAGGCCAAAGTCCAGGTCATCGTTGGCGGTGAATATTCGTTTTTCCAATATGTCATTTTCCACGCTCGGATGCTTTGAATATTCAATGATGCTTCTATTTTTAGAATCAAAGCGGAATCTACAACGACGTGGAATACGACCAAGGTGATGTTCACCATTTATCGAAAAACAATATCCCGATGTCTACTTACAGGCCGTACTATCGAACGTGAAATCCCGGAAAAAACCTAGTTATATGTATATTGGTAAGGACGCTTGTACTGTGAGAAACGAGAACAAAGAGAACAGATTTATCTAGATATTTTAATCGACGTTCTAATTTATACCAATTGTTTCAATAAAACGAAAAGAATATTAATTAATCGTTGGGAAACGAGAACATAAGAGAATGAAATCAATGCACCTACTTAAGTTCGTATCATTGATCGCATCAATGTAAGTCAATCTGAGCAACTACTTAACTTCTATTTACATGTCTGTTATTCTATAAATATTTATTGTACTAGTGTTATCCTCGAAATACTTCGTAGAAGTCTAAAAAAAATATATTCAGGCTGTTTTTTAACGACCTAAGAAAAGAAAGGGTGTATAACGAACGATTAGCATGAAAACGATTGCCCCTTATTATTATGTAGTTAATACTTGTATCACGTTTAGTTATTTATATTACACGATAGAGTGACAACTATGAACGAAAATGCGATGCAATCTGACACCCAGAAAATGTTCAATCTTATTAAATTACTAACAATTTCATTTGTTTACTGTGCGTCATACTGCAATCCCCATTTTCCAAAATAATTATCACTGAATTGTTGACAGCAATATTGCATGTATGTAATGTCACTTACACAAACTTAAGAAGTTTGCTAATAATTAAGCAATCTTAAACGTAGAAATTGCATTGTAAACTGTAAGGTTTCCTTACGAGACGAGCAGAAACGTAAGGGCAGTATACTGAATAAGTATATACAAATAGGACAGTATACTCAACAATGCGTTCATTGCGTTGCGGGGTGCTAATACCATAATTCAATATGTAACTTTTGTAAGTATATATTATATATTTTTGCAAATTGAATACAGTATACATTTGAAAATTTGCGCGTCATTGCCTCTTTTTTTTTTTAATTCTCCGATGCCTACTGTACAATTCTTCTTCAACAGTGTAATACGATACATAATAAACGTAATAAACGTACGCCGGAAATACTATGCGCATACTGAGCAAAATCTTTGTTACAGATAATTTCAATAAACACCAAATATCTCGACAAAGCATGTTAAACGGAGAGAATAGAAAATTCGATTATGCTGAAAAAAGTTTGTTAAGAAATGTTACATAATAGTTTGGACGCAAAAATTCGATCGCACCCAACAAAGAGAAAGAAAAGCGGAATCATTTGGAGAATTAAACTTCGATTACCATTTTTTTTCGTTTTTCTTTTTTTTTTTTTTTTTTTTTGG
>NT_178641.1:2572065-2671707 GCF_000188095.3 Bombus impatiens | reverse complement strand
TTTTTTTTGTTTTTTTTTTTTTTTTTTTTTTTTTTTTTGGAAGTATTCGACATTTTGGTTCTGTTGTTTCACTGTGGCACCTGACCTGAGAAAGAGGAGAGAGAGGATCTTGGTAATGATTCGTAAAAATCGAAACAGTACATCGATAAAAATTCAAAGAGACAAACGGAGTGCATCCATTTATTAAAACTGATTATAGAAAGGACGAAGTTTGGAAATAGATTTCATTTTATCCCATTTATAATTCTTTGTGAACATGCGAAAAAGATTTGTGATTTGTTCCTTTTCCAAAAAGTTGTACAATATGTATTATATGTGTATCGTAGAACGACCATGGTAAGAGAATATGTTAAACGTCGATAAATTGCATAATTCAACATTTTAAACTCTCTTTCATCGGTGTATCGAAATAGATACGATTTAATTAAAAATATCAATATAATAAATATGAAATATTAATAAATATATATATATATATATATATAATAATGATCACTGTCATGATAATATAGTAATTTCTTCTGATATATATATATTTAGAGCGATACTTTGAACGATAGAGATTAGGTCTTTTCTCAAAATTTTTTTTGTTCATTTTGTATTTTGGTAATCGAAGATATTACATGCTAAAAACGTCGGTCCCGAGTTTCTCGCATACGATACGATGCCGATGTATAAGCGACAAGACCTTTCCGCGATGATCACATTCGACGACAAGAACCAGTGTTGGGTATGTGTTCGAATAAAATTTCAATGAAATAAAAATAGCAAGGGAATAGTTAATTAATAAATGGTTTATTTACTATTGGAGTTATTCGTTATTGGAATTATTTATGTTATCTCTTGATAAGATAATGTTATCTAAGTAATTTATATTATTATACATATATACCTTTATTTCAGTCTCTCGTTTATATATATAACAATAATTTATAAATCCTGAAATATTTATTGTATTCTATTGATATATCCTGAGGAATATATAAATTAATTATTGTTTGCGTGTTTATATAATGTATACATATATTACGTATTACAAATAATAATAATAATATATATAAATTATATTTCCAAGGATATATCAATAAATATAACATGTACCTCAAGAGATTTGTAAATTATTTTTTATATATTTATATTTAACACTTTAACTAATATATATATATATATAATATATAAAATATATATATAACTAATTGGAAAAAGAAAGATTTAGTTGTCCGTTAAAAAATTTCGAATAACAACAGTGAGAATGATATCTACCCAACACTGGTAAGAATGATATATGTACATTCAGTGATTAATTAATTATCCCACAATCGGTGATACGTCTGCTTATAAGTATGTATGCAAATAGCAACGTGATATAAAGTGAATTGGAGAAAAAACACATGTCGATGATAAAGACAAAGAGATCTAGTGAAAGATGTTGGAAGGCAAAGAGTGGACGTACCCTTAGACTATAAACGCGACTGTCGGTTCTTCGCCTTTTTCAACAATGATTCTCAATCTACTCGAAGAACCGACAGCTCGTTTGCATTCGCTTGTCGATTAAATTTTCTGTCGCATCGTATCACGCTGTGTTACAGCTAAAAACAATAGATTGGCTAAAACATCTACGAGTACATAGTCTTGTTGCAATTGTAAAGTTATTCTCATTAAAATCGTAACAATTTACATGCCAATATAAATTTACGTTCGCGAAGTTTCAAAACGAAGGACGACTAGAGTATTTCAATTGAAATAAGCGAATAGAGAAGTAAATGGAAAGTAATGTAAGAAATCTACTACGTAGATACAGTATACATGTACTCTGTTTTAGAGAGGTCAAAGGTTCCGAGATTTTCGTTGTCAAAATTTATTTCCGAGAGTCTAAGGGACATTCGTTGATTCGAAAATAATATTTCGATGTAGGCAACAATTGGTCGCGTTGGATGCTCGAATTAAGCCTCGATTTCCATTGATCAAATTTTCATAGAGAAAATTCTGTTTCGACAAGCAAACACACTACATATTATAAAGAATCAATTTTTAGTATCAATATCAGTATATACGTAGGTATTCAAAGTAGAAAGTGTAAAGTATCACAAGAATTACAATAACTATTTTACATTATCGCAAAGATCACGTTCTCGCCCTTACTGTCTCGGTTGCACAACAATAATAAGCGCTTTCCTTGTTTTCTTTTTTTTTGTGCATCAGCGCTAATAAAAGCGCCAGTAAATACTTCGTCGAACGAATGTGTCTATAAATACGTCAGTCTTAGACACAATAACTATAACGATAACACCACCAATGGAGCAAAGCCGCGATAAAGATTTACGCGTTATGATAAAACGTATGAAGACGAGAACAGTCATCCCCAATACTTGGGTCAGAACCCAAAAGCTTGGAACATGGTCGATAGTTAATGTGTAGCAGACAACACAGAGAGATGGGGTTCTTGGCAAGGTTCTGTAAAAAGACTTTTAAAAAGAGGGAAACAAATAACGTATCAGCATAGCTTAGAAATAGAGGCAAATAGATATCGACACTATAGGAAAAAGCGCATGTCCTTGCAGAAACCACTTTTTTTCTCACGATATTGCTACTTGTGTCTAATCGTATCAAGTACATTTTTACACATAAGTAGAGCTATCGTTATAAAAGAATTGGTTTTTCTAAAGACGTGGATCTTTCTTGTAAGTTTTGATTTCTTTATCAAAATGGAGAAATGTCCAAACATTATAGGAGCCGAGGAATAACGAGAGGAGCCAGCAAATCTCGAACTTCGCAACGGTAAGCTGGGGCTCTACGCCCCTTTGATCAAATGCGTTTTGTCCAGGCGCTCTCTTTTGTTCCCCGCTGTTACTGCTCCTTGCATTGTTATTGATTAATTATGGAGGCTCCGACCCCATAATTTAATATCGCTGGAACCGTAGCATTCAACGATAATAGTAGGAAAGACCCGTACCAAACCGTAAACCAGAACAAAGCTGTATAATATTGTGAAATTTTAGTAGCCGATAGATAATTTATTAGGAGAAATGTATCAATATTATCTGTTTATATTATATTCCTTTTAATCACTTTTAATCACAAGTGAAGATTTATTTTCCATATACCTCTTAGGGCACAATCATACAAGACAAAAGCAGTATATACACTCAATTGAAAAAGTCTCCATATATTGCATTAAATCATTGCTGTTTGAATCCTGGAAGCACAGTAGAAACAAAAGGCTTTATAGATTTAGAGGTATTAATTAATTCTTTCCTTCCCTCTGCTTCCTTCTCTTCTTTCTCTTCATTATTATTTTTTGTTTCCTTCTCTTTTTCCTTTTTTCATATGATGTAAAATTTTCATAAAGAAAACTGCGATTAGACAAGCAAACATACAACAAATTTATTATTAAGAATCAATTTTTAACATCAGTATTAGTATCTTTATGTAAATTTATGGTTTTCACCGTTTTCAATATTTAATAATTTACATATTACATCATGTAGCTTATACGGTTTTGTTAAATGAGATAACATTGAAATAAGAAGAGGTTTTCATCATTATTATTAAATCGAGAAATAATCATGCTGAATTTTCAAATCAAATTGTTTGTAGAATTAATAAGTTCCAATTGTACGATCCATTTATGGATCCACACGAATATCCATTATATATACTTAAAATCTTAAATATACGGTTTTATACGGGTGTTTCACACTGTGTAATATTTGTAACGCTCGACCAACGGCACTTAAAGAAATCCTGTGCGTCGCATGGAACACCTTATATTTAAATTCGAATTAATAGGTAGGAGTAAAAAAATGCGTGAGACACATATAAACAGGGATAGTGTTAAAGGTTATATAGCGAATTAAGAATGTTGATAGAAATAAAATGATCGGTTTATCATTCACAGAGATATAGCTGTGATTTTGAACGATGAATAATGCTTAGATAAATGTTATCATCGAATATTAACCCAATTTCGGTTCATAAAGGTACATGCACTTAACCAATTCCCTTAGGCCATACAATTCATTTGTTGACAATTGGAAATCGAAGCAGACAATCGTTATCCTTGCGGAACTTACTTAGCAGTTTACTTAAGTCGGTGTAGGTTGCGGATGAGGTGTACGAGGAGCCGTTGGGATCGCATTCGGCCTATGAAATCGGTCGAATAATTGGTCTAAAGTCAATACAACCCCAAACCCGGTCCCTGGATCCATGTTAATAAAGGAATCCAAGTTGTCCTTGCACGCTGGAATGTTTGCAAAAGAAGAAACGAATACATGTGTAGTAAGAAAAAAGAAAAAGGAGAGAAAGAAATCCCTTTATAGTTGCGTAGCCATGCCTTAACGTTATTCGATAAACATACTTGATGTTGAAATTGGTGGATAATCCGGTGGCGTCTTGATCCATGTTCCATCCTCGCGTTTCATATGATGTCGATCCGATGCAAATTCTCGCAAGTACACATTGGCTGGGATCACTCTGAATCTTCTGTGATGTTCTGGCTGTAGAACCTCGTCCGATCTAAACGTTTCCATCGCGTATTTCCAGAAATGCGTCGGAAACGGCAACGCGCTATCTAAATCGTAAACAACCGCCCTTTCGTCGGGTGCGTAGATAAGGATTACGTGGAAGTCCTATGGATATAAACAAACACGTTTTTTTCCCCCAGAGCTAGCTCTATCATAGTTACAGGCTTAAAAAGAAAATGAGAAATCGTGGTCTCTTCGACGTTAATAATCGTTTTCTTTTTTGTTGATTTTGCTAACTGACCCAAACTACGAGCTTATCCTCGTCCTTTCCTGCACGTTGTCGCCAAAGCGGTACGCTACGCCAGGAGTTGCTCACGAAAGCAACATAGCAATGCTGTAATTCCGATCCATGTCTGGTCGTTACATCTTGACAGAGCTTCCATACATTTTCCTCGCTAGAATAACATAGTTTGTTCTTGCAGACGACCGTGTTCGAGATGATCAAAGATACGCGTTTTTAGATGTGTGCAAATGTGATGCAACACGGTGCAACACGAACGGTGGTAGAAAACAGGAAAAAAAAAAAAGAAACGATAACTCGGGATTGCTAGCTTCGATCACAATCGACCAGAAAGGAAAAACAGTGCACAGAAATAGAGGAAGTGCATGTAGTGCTTTCCGATGAAGATTCGTGATATATATGCAAGCAACTGGAAATGTAAACAGCGCATAGAAATACTGTTAAATGTAGATGATAAGTCGTATGACCCGTGAATCGATATTATTCAAAGTTTTGGAGCAAATGATGGAAATAAGGTTACTGGAGATGCAAAGGAAAGTTTATGTACGGCTGGTGCTATGTGTTTGTCATGAAATAAACATAGCAATTCGTTCAAGCTGAAAGACGGATGAGACATGTTGTCGATAGACTTTCATAACGAACTAACATGCATGATTAATTCGAAAGAACGTATTAAACTCCTATATTCCTGTTGATCAAAGATTTAAAAAAAAAAGAGGCAAAATACATGATTCTACTAATAAGCAGTGCATGGAAACGCGCGGGTCTTTTCAAAGCGGTGCACAATAGCGTATCATGATTCGTGGATATTTCATACATTTTAAAGATGGCGGCAACATATCGCACTGCCGTCTCTGTACTACTGCAACGTATCGATCCATCGCAAGATATACCGCAATACGACACGTTTATTTGTTCAAATCGATAATTTTATAGAAAAATCGGACAAATTTCGTGAAAACACTTACCAATAACAACTCGTATACACGCACTCGGATGCTTTTGGGAAAAGCTGCACCAACGGCTTCGTATGCCCGGTTTCACGAGGCTCCCCGGCCATTCTTTGTTTACAAACTCGATCAAAATACCACGATTCGGTAATTAATTAAATACTATTTCGAGATTGTTAAAATTTGTGCAATTCGTGACTTAAACTGCACGTAAACATTATACCAACTGATTAGATCAATCTGGTTAGTTTGATAATACTCAAAAAGAATCCGTACATCCGATCTTCCCAGATATCATTGTTTGACTGCCGCTCGTCGCTACTCCACTCTTCTATGTGGCCATCCTACATCCGACTTGCACCTGGGTCGCAGCGCTACCACGCATGCGCGAAAGCAGTCGATTTAAATCACTAAATTTACATCTCTGAATACATATTAAAAAATGTTTTACAAATTTCTACGACACACGTTTGTTTTACGTTTTACGTCTAAATTTTCATTTTATAATGCTCTTGGAACATACTTTTATAATTGCACATCTGTATAATAGTTTCACTATCAGTAATTCCCTACAATACGTTTCGTAAAGAATTTTTTTTACAATTTCATTAAGTTTCCATTTGTAATAATCCATTTGTATAATTTAGTAACACAAAATTTAGTATACGTTTTGTATATGTGTGTATGAATGTTAACTGTATATCAATTACTTGTATTTACTGCTTTTTTGTTGACCTTACTATATGACTTTACTCAGTACTATACATGTAAACTTTTAAGCAATCAGAATATTGAAATCTTAATTGAAATTCCAAAAGTACAAGATAAGCAATGCCAAAATATAATGTCAGGGTATAATAGATAATGTCAAAATTAAGCAGATACAATAAACAATACTATAACATTACAATGTATTGAAAGCGTATAATGCATATGTACTGTGTACAAATATATATATACGTACCCTGACCGGTCGGCAACTTTTGTACATAAAAATACAAGTATACTAGCAACAAGTAGACAAGTTAACGATATATCAACAAAATGAACTACATCTGTAGAAATGTAGGATCAAAATGTAACGAAGCAACATTTTCGCGCTTGCAAATATATTTACACTCCTGTACGATAATTACTGTAATATCTTTATGCACTTTATTATGTTGCTCGCACATCGAGAGGGTTCGTACGAAATCGATTAAATGCAACACGTCTAAAGTTAGTAAAGCTAAGACTGGCCGTGAACTTTGAATATCACAGAATAATATCACGTGCGTCATAACATGAAAGCACGTTAGCTTGCGATATAGAAATTCGTCGACATTGCACCAGTGACCTCGCCAACTGGTTCGCTTTGTAACTCTGCAGGGTCGTTTTATTTCATATTGTCACGCAAATCTTCAAGGATTATTGTAAATATGGCAACAAACGCTGCAAAAGCTGTTTTAAAGCAGGGTAAAAGTGTTCTGTTAATATGTGACGTTCAAGAGAAATTCGCTAAGGTTATGTTCGAATTTGACAAAATCACACAAAACTCGGTGAAATTGGTAAATATGTAGTAATGGATATAGCATGTGATATAAATATATATGTACACATAAGATAACACGATTTAATGGGATCTTAAGCTCTTAACATTCGGTACTTGAAAAGATTCTAGGTTATGTAGTACAAATCACTGAGCATAATATAGATTAGATTATATATGTATATATTTACAGATAAATGCATTGAAGCTTCTAAACGTTCCTATTATCGTTTCTGAGCAAAATCCAAAGGCTCTAGGTAAAACCATTTCCCAGTTTGATATTTCTGGTGCCAAAGGGCCATTTGAAAAGACTCAATTTAGCATGTGTATTCCTGAAGTATGGACATTACATAGTTATTCTTCTACAAAGGACACTGTTAAAATACCTTTTTCGATAATTTTTAAAATAAATTTTAGATAAGCAAGGAACTTTCTACAATTTGTGCTGGTCAAAAACCAGATTCAGTTATTCTCATTGGTCTTGAAACCCATGTATGCATAGAGAATACAGCAATCGACTTAAGACAAGACGGATATGAAGTACACACTGTTGCAGACTGCTGTACTTCTCGTACTCAAGAAGATAGATTATTGGCCTTACAGGTAAAAATATAGCGCAATCTTATAAAGAAACAAAATTATAAATGGATATAGTGGTTAATCTGTACAACTTTCACAGAGGATGAGAGATATAGGGTGCCATATAGCTACTTCAGAAAATGTTATTTTCAAGTTACTAGCTGATGCAAAGCACAAGGAATTCAAAAATATTCAAAGTTTGGTAAAGACACCAACACAATATACTAATCTAGTCCCTCTTGCAAAGATATAAATCACAATGATAAATATATACCTGTGCGTAATGATAAATATAAAATCCTCAAGACCAGTAGGAGAAAATATTTTTTAGAATGATGTACAAAAATGACATAATCTTTATTAAATAAAATTTAATAGAAAGAATACAAAAATCTCAATCTTTTCCTGTCGAACCAAATCCTCCTTCTCCTCGATCAGTATTATCTAAACTATCTACCTCTTCAAGTTCTGGATATATTATTTTTTCACAAATTAATTGGGCTATACGATCACCTGGTGCAATCTTGAAGTCCTCATTACCATGATTAAATAGCACTACTCCCACATTTCCTCTATGTTAAAAAAAACAATGAATGAGAATTTGAACATTTTTGATGCAAAAATAGTACAACTCCACAACCATCCATCGTATCTCTCATGCTCCAACATTCAGAAACTTATTTTATACATTTCGCAACTGTCTCATAACCACTATATACTATATATAATTTAATTGTTTAAACACTCACCGATAATCGGCGTCAATAACACCTGCGCCTACATCAATATGATGTTTCCATGCCAATCCTGAACGTGGTGCTATTCTTCCGTATGTGCTGTCAGGAACTTCAATTTGCAAATCTGTTTTGACGAGTGCTTTACCATGTCCAGGCACAATGTATTCATAGGCACTGTTAAAAAAACCAGTACTCATTAATATATGAAACTTTGATAATTCGGAAACCCCAAACGTTATTTACAATTGTATGTACATGTTTCACAAATATATATACCTTCTTAAATCGAACCCAGCAGCATATTGTGATCCCTTTACTGGTGCAAACGCTTTATCAGACAATTTTACGAATTTTAACATTTTTCCTTCGTTTATCACTGACTTGTGAAACTTGTGTAACTTCTCAAACCACTTGATCGTAACGATACTGAAAAAACAGCGGGAAACGAACCGCCTTTACAGTCCTAGTAGTCCTAGTTTACCACGTAATACGTGATTCAAGTTCGAAAATCTGCCAAAGCGCGAAATTTGAAGTGATTTTGGTGTAAAAGGTAATTAAATTATAAAGGACAATGTTAAAAATTGTTGTGCTCCTCAAAAACGAAAAGCTTTGTTCTATCTACAATATGATTCTGAATAATAAAAAATGTAACAATCATTTATCCGAGAAAAGATGTAAAAATTATAAAAAATCCGGTTAAATACAAGAATATGTAGGGAGTGTAACTGAAATTATAACTGATTCGACTGTGACTTAGCGGTTTTAGTCTCTTCGGATGACGGTATATTAGTAAAATAATTCAGAAAATTATGTAAAAATTATACAAAGATATAATAATAATATTTGGTATAAACGTACAATAATAATAAACATAATTAATAATACAAATGAACATATCGTAGGTATGATCAACAATAATGAATTCTTTTATAATCGTTATTATAAAAAATGGTTATTTATTTTACAAGCGGAAAGGCTTGTGATAGAAAGATATACATATGATAAAACAATCGTAAGTGCATCTTACTTGCAATTTGTACAGTTTTTACTTAAATTAAGCATTTTTAATAGCGATCCATTTACGAATCAACTATTTACCTCTATTAAAGAGACATTACTTTTACCGTAATAGATATAATAAATGAAATAATAAAGATTGATTCTCCGACGCTGGATTTAAATATCGATATATGTTATTAACGTATGTATAAGTAACAGTGAATGTAATATGAATATCGTTCGATAAATTGACAATAGAATAAAGACAAAGAATACCATACTCTTTCCTAAAGAAAGAATCATAAAAAATATACCGTTAGCTGATCAATTTCTTAACCTTAAAATAACGTCAGACTGTTTCTAGGTGGCGTTAAACGGAGACCTGTTTCAGTACATATCTGTTCTTAAAATTTATCGAAAATTTGTGATTTCCCGAAATGGTGGACCTTAGCAATGGTTTCGACAACCCAATCGAACATGGATTCAGCGATATCGTCTTCATAACACCTGCAATTTTAGTGATTGGTCTCGCCGGTAAGATACATTTCTAAAAAAGCGCGGTGTCCTACGCTGCAGAAATTACGGCTTTTTCAAATCATATGGCTGTTTTTACTGCCTTATTATATAAAATATATTATAGTAAAGTTACAGACAGTTACAAATTTTTCGATAAAGAGAATCCATTAAAGCCAACAAGCCGGAATCCTGTTGCATACATAGGTCAAACACCTACAGCTGTCGCACGTGATTCAGATTTATGAACTAGCCTAGTGTGACGCGACAAGTTACGACATAGTAGACATACAATTTCATTGATTCAGATACTTCAAACTTATAATTGTCTTAACCCCTTAAGTGAACAATTCGATATGGCATCGACCTCGCGTGATGTACGCATATTGCTTAGCTCGTGACAGTCACGGGGTTGTATATCGGCACATGATTTCATGATATATTTGGTTTTACTATCACAGGAACATGTATACGATTGTAGTCATCTAATTTAACATAGATCGTTGAAGCTAATAAAATAAAAACATTTCATTAAAAAAATTCCTATGATTGAGAAGAAAACAATCCAAAAGAGATATCAGTAAAAAACGAATATGAAATACTTACATGATTTTATTGTAAGAATTTCGTTGACGTTGAATTATGTATTCCATGCTTCAAAATATGAATACGTACATATGTTGTAACCGATACTTTGTATAATGTGTTAAAATTAAATATTCTGTACGAAATTTAATCTTTCTTATTTGCTTGAAATAAACAGTTATTATTTAGCTTTTATTTCCTTGTCTTAGAATAACTCCCTTAATCAATTAATAGAAAGGGAAGTTAGACTTCTTGGAAACTGTTTGTTCAATTTTGCTAATCACATAAAGGGTTAATGCACGAATGCGGTTCATTTTCTAAGATAAAAATAATTTTCACGAGTACATCTCGCGAAATACATATGTCATCGTTGATAATTATGACTTTGTATCCCCACCAACAATGCAATATCTGATATTATTGTTAGTTCAGTATAAGAAACGCAATACGTCAGCCTAAACGTGTTTTAATCTACATTGCAAGGTCATTTAGGCGAGGTTAAGTAGCATTTCGTGGCTTCACAACTAACACGTTGGAAGTGGCCACGTTGGCCTGACGTCCATATGACTACCAATAAGATAACTAACATACAGATCCTCTTTGGATTTAACCAATCGTTGGTCACATATTTGATCATCGTTCATGTTCCCGCCAAGCACGAGCGATCTTTTCAGTAAAACGATCATCTTTTTGAGGAGCGCCCAGTTCTCCGAAGATCTCCTCCATTTTTTCATATAAAACGTTTCATCAAGTACGTAATCGTGGTGACCAAGGGTGTCCTCATATTCTTATAGTTTTTCATTGAAACGAAAAATCCTTCCAGGTACGCTAATGAATTACAGTTCGAACATTATCACTAATAACTCGCTAACAATCTTTCAATATAACGGACCTGTTAATCGAATTGGAAAACAAAGACAATGGTACTTGCTGCGTTTATTTCTAAATAACGATTTTAAATTTTCCAAATGGACGAGCATTTGATGATTATCGGTCTTTTCTATTAATCTTCGGTGTCGTGTAAAAATGTCATTATCTAATCTGTGAGGAAAACGTACACATCTTGAAATGATCATAGATATCCACCAATATAACCAAATAATGTTTCTAATTAGGATGTGGATGATACTTGCAAGTGGCCTTTTGGCTGTTGCACTAGCAAATTCGGACAATGCAGCGAGTGTTGCACCGGAAGCAGGTTCCAAAGAAGCCGTACTTCCTCCGGAAGTGGGCTCTAACTTCGAAGAAAAACTCCCAACGACGGAGCAACTCCTGGGGATGCTCGATTCGATGACCGGCTTGTCAGATGAGGAGAAATCGAAACTCAGGGAGGATTTGTTGAAAACTATCCAAGAAAGTGATGATTCTCCACAACTTGGCAGCCAACCGATGCCTGGCAATGATCTCACTATGCAAACTATGGTCCTTTTATCTTTGTTGAGTGTAGTTGCTCTCATTTTTGGTAAATATTTTCTTGATTTGAGCTTCTGAAACTTAGTTTTATTGGATGTGAAAGTCAGACAATTTTTTTCCAATTATCGATGGTAGGGTGTTATAGATTGGTTATTGTTTTCCTTTTCCTCTGACTACTTTCAACAGACTGGTGTTGATTCGGTAAATATTTTTGTTTTATCAGCTGCATTGCATAACAAAAGCCGCTAAATCGTCATTTCTGCATCGTGTACGGCCACGGCTCAGTTTAATGTGCTACCTGTTATCTAATCGACCACTTCACCACTGCCCGTGAACAATTATTTGATCAATCGTATCCTCACCCGCTAACAGAATTAGCGGTTTATCGGCTAGGTTCTCGTAGCTAGAAAAAAAATTCTGTGACTTTTGCTTTAACGGTGTACGGAATATGGATAAAGTTTTGGATTCGTTGCGAGAGAAGGGTATATTGACCGACGATATACAGGACAAATTTTCAAATCTCCTCCCGGACCATGCCAAGGAAAAGTTGTCCAGCATATTTCAGCGATATCAAGATTTGGACAGTGAAGGAAAGCAACAATTTATGGATGAAGTAGTCGAAATGTTTGAAAAAAAACTGCAAAGTAGTTCGAGCTTATATTCACTGTATTATACATTGTTTTATTCTCAGCCGTACACTATTTTTATTTTCGCTGTGCTATTTATAGTTTTCATTCTTGGTATGTCGTTTTTATAAACCGTTTAGTATTTATAGAGAATCGTATAAACGAGATTGATATGTTTTAAATAGGACTCGTTCTATTTTGTACTTGATAATGTTATCGTTTTATCTGTACTTTTATGATTTTAGTGTTCTTTGTCTACAAATTATTCAAGTGCTTGTCGGAGAGGGAGTCGAAGCGGGAAGAAAAAAAGAAGAATAAACAGATGAAGAAAAAGAAGTAACGCGAACGATGTTAATGGGGGCATGGCATTATGGAATGCGGCGAGAGAAATATGAATGTGCAACGTATAACGAATTGCAGCAATATGTACGTTGCATCGTTTTGCGGATCTATTTATCGTATTTTATGTACGATGAAAGACAATTTACATTTCACGACTTACTCTATTTTGCTAAATAAAAGAATATATTTATGAATAAAAACTGAAGCCCATTTATTAGGGGACGATATATTTTGGCAACAAAGGATATTTATTGTGCCGTTCTGTGACATACATCATATTCGCCGAAATTTCTATCGAAATATGTATATAGCATGCAACCGAATAATACACTTCCATTTATTACAGTGGAAGTTCAAGTTCCTATCCTTGTAATTTCATTTCGCACATTACCTAAATTAAAATATACAACGATAGTTTTGCCCCATTTGCTAACACGATTCTAACAATTGTTACGCGGCTCATTAGAGTGATGTAAACGACACGCGTTTTTACGTTGTATTGAGCAATGAGATGCATTACTGGTTCAATTCACATATTAAAGGTACATTCGATTGTACATAAAATATAGAAAAACGATGTTAATAGCCATATCGTAAATATTGACATCCATTCAGGAATTCGTATTTATCATTAATTCTGGAATTGATTCTTTGCAAGATTCCTAACTTACGATTTAACATTTGGTAGTAAATTATAATACTTGGTATGTTGTCCATGATTTACAAAGATGTTTAGGGAAAAATTGATCTTCCTCTAATTTGTACTGCGATATAGTGTGAACATGATTTTCCGTGGCAAAGCAATCATTATTACCCTTAATTGTCAAACTCTAATTAAATAAATCCTAACACTTTGCTATAAACAAAAAAGAAAAAATAAGGCACTTATATCTTTTCTAAAGACATTCTTTTAATATCGAAGAATAGAAACTTTGGTTTGGTTCTCTATTCTTGCTCCTTTGCCTTGGCAAAGTAGTTCCGTTAGGAGTGATGCGTTCTACGTCCTCTTAGGCGTCGTGGCTATTCGATATCGTAATAATTAATGACAATAAAAAAATATTACGCTTTGTGTACATAGAGATCATATTCATCGGCGACATCGTTCATTAACGTTGTAGGTAAAATGTGTAAATTGGAATAACAATTCATTCGACGCTGATGAATAGTCATAACAATAACAATATTCGCATACTAAATTTGCATGTCGTGGCACAAGAATTGAGTAATTGCAGTAACCACCGCCACTTACGTCTTCTCTAAATAAATTTTCAAACTAAGTAATTTACTTAAATTCTAAGAAGAGAAAAGAATTATCTGAGACACCTGTATATTACTTTTACGATAATTGAAATTTTCCTGTAAAGTAATACATATAAAATATATAATTTGACACATATATGTATTTTTTGTAATGCTGAAAACTTGTTTATCTCTGGAAGCAACAACTGCTTCTGAAATATAGTTACAGCGGAACCTTCTAGTGAGTATTGCGTGTAGAGTTTGCTTATATCTCCTCGTCTATCTGTTAGCAAGTTCCTATTTGTTCTTTTCTATCTACTTGCACAAAATAGCCGCCAAAGATAAAAAGATTAATTAACGATTAATCAATTTACCACCTTCTATATTCGCCAATAAATAATCAAAAAATATTCCTTCATAAAATCCATCGTCATAATTTAAACCGGAAAAAGTACGTTGTTTTTAAGCCCTACTACGTAGTAAATTTGTTATCGAATCACAGACACATTTGGCAAATTTAGAACACGCGAGAGATCCATTGAGTAATTTCGTAATTAATTTATCATTGGTTGTATCCTTTAGGAACGCGATGAAGGCTTTAGAAGCAGCTTGTAGCGTTCGCTCGTGTTATCTGCAACACAAAAATTATCTATTAACACAATGTTGAATTATTTTCTTTATCGTCTAGATTAGACTAGAAATTGAAGGGAATTCCTAATAATCTTTCCTACATTCGAATATGAAACTTATTCCTTTCTTTCTACCCCAATAAATACAACTTAAATATCGGAGTTGTCTCTTTCAATTTCAAAGTCATCCTTCCCTTCTTCCCATCTTTACCTTTGATAGTTTCAACGAAGTACATGCTTTCGTCCTTCATGTTTGCTACCAATTCATCGGTGACTATTACATGGATACCTTGGGGACCAAGAAAGAGTACAGAATGTAGTCGATCGTGGGGTAGACTTAAGGTGTTCAGTAGCTTGTTTATCAAGGCACTGCTGGTCAGACTGTCCAAGTAAGCAACTCTCCAAAGCGAACCGTTGTCTTCCAACGAGAAATAGAGGGTAAGTTTCGGGGTTGGCGCTTTCGAGTGCAGCGCATTGAACAATCGAATCCCATCAGCCAGGCCACAAATTTGGATTAAGTCGTCTCTAGAGAGTCGCAAGATATCCGAAGCAGAGAAGCTCGCGAACGTGGACTCGAATGCATTGAAACGACTAGCGCGAAGCCACGTGGTTGTCTGTGCCGCGTTTGCGTCTGGTGACAATTGAGCCAAACACGATGGTGCCTATATAATCAGACAAATTGTATTTTTACGAGTTCCAGTTTACCGTAATATTTAAACTGAATATTGTTTTTGTTCTTCTAAGCGGACTCCTCCGAGTAACGCGAGACAAAATTTACTAATTTACGTTCTCAAAGGACCGAGACCCTAATCGTTTGCACTCGGAATGCATTTTAACGTGTCTATCCATCAACTGAGTAACGAAAAGCCAGAAAGGTTTACAATTATTTTATTTCTGTTTACCGAGAAAGAAACTGTAATTTCCGAATCACGCTGCATACTCTAACGATAAACTTTCTTCTTGAAAAAAATCTTTCACGAACTTTTATTGAAAAAATCAAGATAACCACCGAGTATCTAAGACCATTAAGTATCATTATCGTATCATTTACACGTTTCATATCTTATTTCTTATGTCCGTGTTTGTCTATAGCGTTTACATGAATTGATCACGCGAATACAAAGTTCGTGTATCGTCTCATACGCGATATGGAAAAAATCGTATCCGCATAACTGACATTCCCAGTGCAAAAGCTTAAGATTTTCATTGATATTGTTTCCAGCTGATTTTCCGTAAACTAACTTCAGCTTCGATACAGGACTGGTCTGGCAAAATTGCCGCAGGCGATGGTAGAGCCGGTGCTGTTCCCACATTTTCCTTTACAGCATCAGAGGCAGGAACTAGAGGTACGATACCCGGATTGGAAACCGAAAGTGCCAAAGGCGCTACCACCGGAGATGTATTGCCACTTATAGAGCGGGTTTGGGGTGATCTGCAAGAATAACAGTTATCTCTTTCAATTCGATGAAATATTATTCTCCTACGTTTATTTTAATCGAACGTAAAATCCGAACAGATATCCTCGGTTTAAATACTCGAATATTTTTGCATTGATCAAGGCAACTGGTGACAAAGTAGACGCTATGGAAGATTGCTGTCCGCGTAGAACGTGAATTAACGACATTAAGCACAATGAAAGCGAACACGGTAATAATTGACACCGCAACCTATCGCTACTGTATGAATATTAAGTCATTCGGCTGTGCCAGTGTTCGAAGAAGTACATCTATTATTTATAATGAGCGTTTTCTACTCGAAACGCGCTAAAGTATAAATAATGTAACTTAATTCCCGACCTTAAGATCATCTAATTTATTGGCGAGTTACATAAGCACGCAAGAATAACGTCCAGACACACGCGAACCAACGAAATTTCTTCGTCCGTTTTTCTCAACGCTAATATTCTCGTAATCGTGTAACGACATCCTTACATGGCGCGCCTCTTCAAGCGAAAAATCAGCCTGGAAATCCCCTTCCCGTCGATTCTTTTGTTGTTCCTGCCTTTTCTTATCGTCAGGCTGACTAATCCACCGCGCATGAGATTACCTCTTCTCGTTCTGGATTCCGAAATAGAATGAATAAACTTAGCCACAACTTCCACTTGCAGAGGACCACCGCTGACCGTTACTTCATGCTCCAGGAGGTAAGCCGAGGCATTTCCGCGAAATTTCTCCGTCGATCTGATTGCCCAGCAACTCTTCAACTTCCAACTGGGACAGCTCTTTGTCATCTCGACTACTCGCTTTTTCGATTCTATCAACGTTCCCAAAAAGAATTTCCTTCAAGCATATATTCTCGTGAAAAGATTCGCCGTTCCCTTCACAGATTTCTTTCGACTTTTCATTCGCTCTTTCATGAATATATGCAATCTGAATACGCGAACGCTCGACCAATTTCCGATTCTTTCTTCGCCCATTCGTATAAATTTCAATGTTAATCGATCGCTTCCTGCTGGTTCAGCCTCGGACAGCGTTCGTCCTTTGACAAATACATTTTTATTATCGTCGTCGTCGTCGTCGTTGTCGTCGTCTGTTGCCTCGATTTCTCGAGAACGGTTTACAGTTACGTCAGTCTCTCGGTTATCGATAAGATTTGTTTGAAACGTAGGCAGCTTTAAGCCTTATTCGCAACTGAGGTCCGATCGATCGTTCGAAAGTCTCGATTGGAGAAGGCTGAGGTCGGATACGATCGGTAGGAATCTGATCGCTATTGGTACGCGACTCTGCTGCGAACCGGATATCTCTAGTTTCGACTTTGCTCGCAGTCACGCGAAATTTCAAAAAAATAACGCGATCCTCTCTCTCGATGATGGCTGTGTACTCCTATTGTCTCTCCTCCTTTCTCTCCTTCATCTCTCGAAGGTTCCAGCGACCTCTACTATATCTCCTCTTCTTCTTTCCCGAGCTAGGTAAGTCGCGAATAATTCCAGAAACTACCAACTAAATCGGCAGCCACCTGCGTTCGTTCTGATCGAAATGTGTAATCGATTACGTGACAGGCAACTTCTCGAAGACCTCTCTCGTTCACCGATCAACCGGCAAATCGTTCGGCCGCATCTTTAAGCGATTGTTCGTATTCCTATTCGATTCTTCCTGTTCCTTGTCCACTGTTATAGAAATGAAATTGCCATCGGGCAAGCTATATCCTCTCTACACGACAAATGGCTTCTAATCGCGAGGGTAAGCGAAAATTCTGCTTCTTATTTTTCCCCGATTGCGTTACGTGATTTAACCAAGTTCCTCGTTCGTTGATTTTTTAAAACGGCCTTCTAACGTTTATCGTGAGTCAACATCCGATTTGCTGTTATCGATATCTTTGGTCTTCGTGCTCGCGATGAGACGAGTTGTATCGAAGATACAAGATTCCGCGTTAACGCGGTTTCGAAAGGAAGTTTCACGTGGAAACGTAGGTGTATGTCAGTTCAAGGCTGAATCGAACCGCCCTGGCATCAGCTTTTCGGCGGCCAGGCTGCTCGTCATCTAAGGAAGTGATCCTGGCGTGACAGGAGCACCTGACTGGCCAGGATCTCACGCACAACCACGCTCTGATCGTCGACGCGTAACGATTCGAGATCGAGGATACTCGACGCGCGAGACGATTCCGGACGATTAGCTGGAAAACGAAATTCTACACCGGACGAGGGCATTCCAACGGCGTGTAGCGGCTTCACTCTCGATTCGATGCCCGATCAATAATATTTCGCCAATCTGGAGTGTTCTTTGCTCGTTGTTGCGCTATGGTTACGTAGAAAAGTAGCCGAATCACAGTGTGTGACGCATGCGAGCCACGAACTTCCTCTTTACGCAAAAATTATCGTCGTCGCGATCCCTCGGACATCACACGTCCGCTTTCGATCGCGTCTGTCCTCCTGTTTCCCTTTATTTTCCCTCTTCGACGTTCGTTTTACTACGCGTCGATACGCGATATCAGTTCTCGATCGACGTGATTCAGTTCGCGATCGATGCTCACGATCTCCGCCAGGAAGCGTGGACAGCTCTCTGTTCCGTGTACAATTTATTTTTAAATTCACGGTCGATGCAGTAATCCGTGTGGTATCTTGCCGGTGCTTTATTCGTCGAAGGACGTAGACCCGTGCGCCGGAACGAACGGAAAACCAAGATCTCACCGGTTGTTAAATTATTTCACAAGGTAGAAATCGTAGCACTTATTCCCGTGCATGGTGCACTCGACCTCTGGCCGAGGATTACCGCTACGACACTGACCAGTCCACGCGAAATCGAATACTCTTTGAACGTTGAACGTGTATCACGCTTCCGTTGCCGCGTTTCGTTCCCCTTTCGTGCTTAAAGAGAAAACCTTCGATCACGTCCGCTTCTGCCAACCAGCGAGTAAAAATGGTCCGCAGAAACGAGCAATAACGAGTGTGTATCGATTACTCGCCGGGATAATCGCGACCAGCGATCGCCTCGCAGTAGGATCAGCCAGCTATAGTACGTCGCAGTGGAACGTAGCGAATCACACGAAAAGATAGTCACCGATCACCGTTTTATTTATAAACAAGCGTTCTCAGCGGTAGATCATGTCTGCGATTCTCACTGGGTTCCGTTTTTGTCGATTATCTTCTCGTCCACCAACAACGTGTCCCGTTCCCGGCGTAGTATCGCGACGCAGCAAAAAAAAAAAAAGTAAAAAGAAGGTGGGAGAGAACGACGGAATAAGCAGAGGAACGAGCGGCTCACGAGCGGTATATCGCGAAAAGACCAAACGATTCCGACGAAAGAGGCTGATGGATAAACGGAGAACCGAAGCGGCTGCGCGGCGATGCGTGTATCGTGTAGCGTTCTGAATTTATTTGTCGTCGAGGTTGTCTCTCTCTATTACTCGGAGCATCGTTGTCGGCTCTACCAGATGCCGGCTTGTGCCAGTTCGAGCCAGTTTCGCGACTCCCGTGCTGGCACCTCCTCTTCCACCACCTTATCCCAAGCCTCCTATCGTCCATTGCCATTACCATCGCCACGCTTTCAGCCACCACTTTGCGAACTACTTTTACCTCCTCCACCTCCGATTCATCATCAATCCCCCTACCTTCGATCCCACGCTCGTTCCAAGAGAAACGGCAACGCAGCGCTGCATTTCTGCATTGCAAGCAAACCAGCTGCATCATGCAACGTGGCTGTGCATCGGTCTTTCTCTCGAGAGGATCGTTCTACTCGCGATTTTCTTCCTCGATCGTCTTTTACGTACGCGACCTTTATGGATTTTTCTGTCGTTTCTGACTTTCCCGACTCGAATGTCAAGAACGACCATGAAACAACACCTGGCCCTCTTGCTTCCGCTCAATAACACGAACGACACGATATTCTTTGTCTTTCCGTTATCGTGATAGCTATGAATAGAGCGACGATGGAGGAAAAATGGCAATCGTACGACGGAATTCCTCGATACTCGTATTTACGTTTAATCATCGTTATCGTAAAAAGTAGTGACATTGAGAGCGCGCGGACTTTGATGCATTGCAGAATTAATGTCGCATTATCGAACGTCGTTCGCATGAAAAATGCCTGCGATTTTTTATTTCATTTTTCTGAAAGAACGACGGTACTAATAAGATCGCGTCACGCTTTGTTTAGTTTCGACAGAGTAGGTCGGTCGATGCAAATTGTTGTTTAATTAGGCGAAATAACAGAAACTCGTAATATCCAGAACGAGCCGGTTAATTTACATGGCAACATACATTCACCGACACGTTGTGTAATCACATTTTACAACGATATGAAATAAACGTGTAACCCGGAAAAAGCTAAGCAGCAACAGGTACATATTACTACAGGGAAAAAGACGGTGATATGATTTGTTGTGTCGATGTAAACTGGTAGCCTCTTGTGTAAAGATCAAGGAGAAAAAATGTCTGTCAACAAACATCGATCCTAACATACAGTAGCGACAGACGCTAGGGGTCAAACAAAATAAAAAGAAAATCGAACATGGCGGTTCACACTTATTCATGCGTATCTACGAAAAAAATTGTACAGAAAGTCATCGTGATTACGTCGCAGATCGCAGGAGGAATGAAATGAAAACAAGATTAATGTTTGCACTTACACTGCCTCTGTTGACGCATAGGGGCTCCCTCCATTTTGTGTGACCAAATTGGATGGCGATAACGAGTCTAGGGGAATCTGTAATCAAACAGCATCCAACCTGGTTTATTCTTTGCCAGAGAGAAGCATGAAATGACGACTTACGTCGGACAGAACCGTGCAGTCGTAGCTTGGCTGGTACTTGTCCTGCTCGTGTGCCGGCCGTCGCAGTATCTTGTCCCGATCTTGCTTATGTTTGCGATCAGCACCTTTCAACTTGAAGACCTTTACCTGGCAAGATGCAGCGTGCAAACGAGGGCCTCCCGGTAGTCGCGTTTCCACTTGGATCCGAAATGGCACGCCTTTTTCCCCACCATGTTTCTTGGGCGTGAATTCAGTGCTAATACAGTTCACCTAAGGTGCAACAATCGAATACCATTTTAGTTTCAGGGTTGGTTTCACGCACCCTTTGGTAAACGAGTTTCATACTACCACGCGAATTTCCTTTTCAACTATACAAAGATTTTAGAAAACTGTACATTAATATACACTAAGATTTTCCATTTTCTTAAAACGTTAAAAGTCTTTTTCTCGGTTGAAAGTACACGTAACGAGGCGCAAAAATTTGATGAACCGCAAAAGGGTCATCATTTGATGGAAAGAGCAACGTTTTGAAACAAAGGAGAATAGATAATTAGCTGTAATTGCGGTCGATCTTCTTTTTTTATTTGCAAATCTCTTTCCTGCACCTTTATATAAACGCCGACTTCCTTGGTGGGGTCCCACATGAATTCCACGCTATTATTGGACGGAGACGGTTGACAAACGTCTACCATCCCATAACTAAGGGGAACATCGACCTCGAGCAATCTTTCACCGGGTCTTGCGCGTTGCCATGCGAGCATCTGTTCCCGTTCAGTGTACTGAAGTCTCCTCTCGTGGAAGCAAATGCGTATTGTCGACTGAAACAAAAACGTTGGATGTCCCTTCAGAGACGTTGTAGCACCGTTTGGGTGACTCACATCTTTCGAACGTCCAGGACCTTTATGAGCTCATTTGGGTTGTTACGCGTGAAGAACAAGGGAGATGTATTAATAATATATCGGTGACACGATGATGATAATAATGATAATAATTGCTAAATTTTGTCTTCGTATTACATGATTCCTGTCGCCAACGACAGACAAGAAATCATCGCAACCATCATACTGCAACCAGTATGAGCTCGTTTGATTTCGTTTTGAGAGACTAATACGTTTTTTAAGATGTTGCTACCCAAACATAGACGATCTCCTGATCTATTCTAGGGAACCCGTAATGAGTGACCAAGTACCTTCAAAATCTTCCCGCGATATGCCGACAGATCGCCCAATTTCTTCAATTTGATCTCGTACGATTGACCCTGATTCAGGTAGGTGAGCGTCTCTTCGTTGACTTTCGTCGCAATGCTCGTGGCAGCCGCAAGCACGTATTGGAAACTATAAGAAACGTTACTCTCCCGTTAGTCAATAAAATTCTTAACTCTTACTATATAATCGCGTGACTTTCGTATCCGCGATAGCGTGAAAATCACACTACGTTTCGTGCGTTTTATTTTATAAGCATTTTAACTTAGAATGTTCGGCTACGCTGTACATTATATCATTGGAAAGTTGCAGTAAAAATCAACCACGTACCGGCAGTCCTCGTTGAGTTCGTTTCCTTGTTGAGAGGATGAAACGTGGTTTCCCGAGGACGATGTTGGAGGATACTCCTCGTTCGAGGAGTAAAGCAACTGATGAAGACTAGCTGCTGTCTGCCCATTATTGTTACTGTCAGCCTCGACAGAGCCGTTCGAGTTGTTCGCTGGTGCCGAATTAATTGTTCTCTGTGACACGTGGTTTAAACTGAAGCAAACATTGAACGAGAAAAGAACATCAATCCTATGTGCATTCCTATAACGTTCGTTACGTTCACACGGAGGCCTGTAAGGTTGTGCGTATATGTACTTCTAATAGCAATTGTCGCGCTTCTCCGAGATTAACGCGATTCGCGATTAATTTCATACAGACTGCACTCACTATAAATTAAAGAACACCGACGGCGAGAGCGTTAAATCCGACGGTGTTTTCATTGCTGTTGAAACTAGTTTCAGGAGGAAACCGATCGTATCGTACGAAATGAAATTACACTCAATTCGCGGTCGTCACGAACAGTTTTCACTAGTTCGTCGAAATACTTTACTGCTATTAGTCTCGGTGTGGGTTGTGCGTAACGCCGAGTTCCTAATTAGGGGCAATTTCTACGCAGACAATTCATCCATTACTCGCGCAGCTTTCGCAATAATACGCTCTTATGGTTTCCATTTCTTTCTTTCTTAACCCTTCTAACAAATGTGTATCTACGTTCGTCCAAGCGTCGTTGTCTCTCTTCTATAAAGCTTGCTCGCTTAAACAACTCCTATGATACGTCGCAGCGCACGTCCATGATATTTAGTACGATGCACGAGTCAGAATCTCCAGCGGTAGACCAAGTCTCGGTTAAAAATAAATACTGCTTGAATCGTCGGAACATCCAAAAATATATCCCAAAAAAAAAAATCAACGTTCTTTGGTCCGTTGTTTGTAACGAGTAAGATATCTAGAAAAAAATCTAGAAAAGTGTCCGATAAGTTCCACGAGTCGCGCTAACTTGCAAGTTTAATCTCGCTGAAAAACATTCGAGGGATCACATTGCGCGCGTATATGTATCTTTTTGTCGCGAAGATAAACGCGAAATTGATTCCGTGAGATCGTACGGACGCAGGCTCTTAAGGAAATCACGTTTCTCGCACGATCGTGTCGGACGAACTGGCACGGGACACCGACGGGGTAACGCGGCGAGAAAACGATCGAGAAATCTCGTAAGAGTAAAGGTCTGACCTGCGTGCCATTTGTTCGATAGTTGTGCGAAGAAACGTGACGATATGCCTCCTATCAGTCTCGAGACTCTGCGGGGGAGTCTCGCGGCAAATTCCGCTGTTGGCTTTGTTTTCTTCCTTTAAGGTCGCCGCTCTTGTACCGTTTCCACCGTTTCTAATCAACGTACTGATCGAACGCCACTGACGTTTCCAACGACCGACTTATCGCGAGACGATCGTCGGATCACGCGTCAATAGGCGGAGGAAAAAGTAGCTGGAAAAGGGAAGAAATATTCGCCGCGATAGACGAAGGATGCGGTTACGAAATGAACGTGAATGTGCTCAGACGAGGTGATAACGCCTCCTGTGTAACGCACGAACAAAAACGCTCAGCGGATTTTGCAGCGTGCTAAAGCAACTTACTTGGAATTTTGCTGATTTTCCGGTGATGGTGCTTCTTGCTTGAACACCGTCAACGATGGTAACGCGAGCAGGGCTTCGCTGCAAACAAATTTCAAACGATTACACGCCTGTTCCTTCTTTCTTTTTCACGCGTATTCACTGACTACGATTTGAATCTCCATCCGACGATTTTTCGTTGAGTAACGATTAAAATTAACATAAAATTAACATTGGTTGATCTGTAACGATATTGCGAATTACATAATCGCGTATTATTAAACACGAAGTGCGGTAGTGTCCGAGGTGGATAGACGCAAGTGGAATCTAATTTCTATGTTTTTTCTATGTTTTCTAAAATTTTCTATGTTTACTTCACGCAAGTTTTTTTCCTTAATCGACTTGGACCTCTGTCACACTTGGTTTTTGCGACGTTCGCTACTACAGAATGCCGTTAAAATCGATTTAGGTTTACGATTGGAGGATGTGTCCGATAATAACCAACAGATTCCGGTTTTCGCTATCGACGCTTATTGATTATAAATTCGTGACGCAAGCGGCTAAGGAACGGTCACTAGTATGTGTGTTCTATGTGCTAATATCTAATCAGTTATAAAATAATGATCCATTTTTTTTTACAAACACAGGCGATTCGTATTGCCTGATCTTTCGTCGACGTTTAAACTTCGCCGATTAACTTCAACCTTTTGCAAGCTATCGTGAAAACAGAAACACTCGTATCTGTATATACGAAGATATCCGGGTACCTCTCGGCAATTTACTTCCAGATAAAAGGTTCATCGTCAGACAAGATCCAGCGCGAACTGGAAAGAAGTTACCGCGGCTTACATAAACGACATTTTATGAGAATAAAGGAAAAAAGGATCTTAGATATTCTCATATATCGGATTTTCTCGCGTTCGTCTTGTCGTCTAATGGAGCAATCGTAAAATCAGCAATGGATCAACAGTTGTCGAGCGTTACACCACATAACCAAAATGGTTGTAATTGTAAATTGTGGAGATGCGTCTCTGCGATGTACCGTAATTATTAAGGCGGACCAATTGATGAAAGAATAGGTTGAGAACCGCCATGATAAGAATCACTATATGATAAGAGTCAGTAAGGTCAATCGAAACCGGAACGTACCGGTTCGCGAATGAAGCGACATTAATATCAACCACAGTGTAGTATCGCGATAAAGTACCACCGAAAATACAAATTAGTCGAACAAATTTGGTGTAATTACTAAAATAAATTTGACATTACTGATCTCGCTTAATACTTTAATTTAATTTACTAATACGTTATAGATGCTGTAAACAAGGCCACAACAAGCTTCTTATCGTTTTTGTTGACGAATACAAAATCAGTGGAATAAGGGGACTTAACTGATTGTAAGAAACAACAAAGAAGTCGTCCTTAAGCCGCAGAGCAAACAGGACCACGAGTAATAAATGAATAAAAAATGTTTTATTTAATAATCTTACTTTAATCACTCACCTACTTTTCAAGTACTGATGCATGTTTCCGGTTCTCGGAACTCGAGCTCAATTTCTTTCCTTTGTATATATTCAACGATTCCACAAACACCGTTTAGTTCCTTTATCTACACTAATTTATTTTCTCTTAAACATTTCTTAATTATGTTAAGGAGTTACTTTTCTTTTTGACATAGATCTTATATAAACTGTAAACCATGTTCAGAGTCACTTATACTTTTACACTATATCCTAGATAGAAAAATAATAAAAAAATGCTGGTTCTGCGCTCGTGAACAATTCCACGGATCAGTCCTATTTAGACTTACAGCAGAAGATAACCGTTCTCTACAAGTTTTCATTCATGATTCTCCGAAAAATCGTCTAGATGTGTTATAACGACAACGAGGAAGGTACCACGTGTAAAGCAGGTCTGTCAGCTGATTCTTAAGAGTCGTCTGGGCTGCTTCTCGCACAAACGTTGGTAAGTGCGTTTAATGTGTATTATCTAACATCGAAAGTTCCAAATGGTTGAATCATTCGTTCGTCCACTACTTCCTGTTATTACATTTTATCTTTCACGCAGATTGTACGGAAGTTCGGTTCCTCGAGTATCCTACTGTGATTTGAAACTTGCTGAACCTTGATGAACGAACATGTGACTATAATTTATAACATGTCATCTATAATTTATTAATTAAACATGTACGAAGAAAATTATCTAGAGTTCGTTGCAAAACGCGTTTCTAATTACGTTTAGTGAAATAAGTAGCGAATTAAAAACGGCGAATAGATCGCAAATGGAGAAAATTGTTGAACGAAGAAAAGTCTTCAATTGATTTCACTTGACGTGACACGAAAATTCTGACAGGTTGCTACAATTGGTTTCGGGACGGAAACGCACGTGCCTGTACGCGCGGACACTCGCAAAGCGTCTAAGCATCT
Organism: Bombus impatiens; assembly: GCF_000188095.3. Lineage (NCBI taxonomy): Eukaryota > Metazoa > Arthropoda > Insecta > Hymenoptera > Apidae > Bombus > Bombus impatiens. The sequence continues at coordinate 2,645,059 of NT_178641.1, read as the reverse complement.
GCGGCCGGTGTGATTTCCCAGCGTATGGTTGTTCAAGCCTCGAAACACCGACAACTGTGTCTGGTTTTAACCGGATTTCTGACTCCACGTTCTAGTTCCCACTACCGACTACGTTTTAATCGAGATTCGATCCATTCCTGCAACGTGCACTGCACATAGGTTCTCCACGGAAACCTACTTTATCGGCTTTAAACTTCTTCGCTCATATTGTAACAAATTCTTCGTGATCGACCATCGATCGAACTTTAATAAAGATCCAAGTAACTTCTGCTTTTTTCAACTAAAAAGATAGAGTTCTGCATGGTGGACGACTATACAGAAAGATCGTCGAGCCGTTTCCTACTGTAGAACTAATTTGAAAGAAACGACGACGCTTTGTTCCATTCCTTCTCTACTACTCACCTTCGTTTAATCGAAGTTCACTTTTATCACTCTGACCTCTTCCGATAAAACCGCTTCGGAGGAAGAAAATTCTATTTACCTCATGTTATAGGAGGCGACAGCTGTCGCGAGGTCGGAGGCCGCAAGTGCCGACAGAGATCCATCGAAATCGGCGGCAAGATGTTCTGCCAGCTCCTCCACTTGGGTTGACCATCCTTGTCCAGGACCATTGTTCCCAACAGATCCTGGAAATACGAATTACAAATATGAAATAAACGAATATACGATATACAGGCAAAACAGACGAAAACAACCCTGTATTTTATTGTGGCAAGACCAATGTTCTTCTCTAAATGCAACATCATATTTTCCCTAATTTTATCACACCGATGTATAGCGTACAACCTTGTGCATTAGCGTAATTGATGTAAAACTGATGATGCATGGCGCCAATCCTAGACTTGGTCTCCTGGAGGGCCATGACTGCGTTTCGTCGCCGACTCTTGGAACTTATGGCAGGATATCGTCGACTATGCAATAATGGCAACCTGGCGCTGTCGACTTCACACCACTTCATTCTATCTTTCTACGAGGGGATGAACCGGAGCTAGCACACTTGTAGCGACACCACCGAAATAAAAACGATGCGCATGTACCTTCGCGTAGTTTCTCTCGGATGGAGAACTAGTATCAGCTTCTCCTCTTTCTTTCCTCGGACTTAATCAGCGATACACTGTGTACTCTGGAGTTATCACAGTTTCTGTGACCACGTGGTCGAAAAGGCGTCGAATAAACGCGGAACGACACTTTTAGTGAATCAGTTTCGAGACGTTCTCCGAAGCAGTATCTGCTCCGATATACAACCACGAACTTGGACGTTCCGCCACAAGAAGACGAGGATCCTTCGTGGACACAAGTTGAACGAAGACGTAGCACGTTCGGTTTCGCAATTTGACTAGAACTGTTACGAAGCGACGTTGGTAATTCGGCAGCTTCTAATGACAGAATCTTGTTCGGTGAAGCGCAACGTTATACGACAATTTTTGCATAGCAAATGGAATCTTTCTAAACCACGGATCGTTGGTGTTCTCTTTAAGTACATAGACTTTATAATTGTACTTGGTGGCGGATAATTTAAAGCATCTAACACCGTAGATACGTGACTGAATTGAGCGGGATAAGAACTTAGAATCGCCAGTGCCTACGACTGTGTATCCGAGGTCCTCGACACGACCTTTCGAATGATATGTCTATATTGAGAACTGTATGATAGCAACGACGCTGGTGCATTCAAAGACTCGAACGAACACCAAAAAATAGAGGAACTACTTGGAAAATCTATGGAGCGAATTTTTTTTTCTACGTATACTCATCTCCGAGATACGAGTACACGGAGAAATTTATTTATCTTGCCACTTGTTGCACAATTTTCTAATCAGTCTCAGTCGATCGCTCGGTGAACTCTAACCTATTGTGCGTTCTTAAATGCTTAAATCGATAAGTTTCGTAGTTGCTATACAATCCACGATTACTGAATACTTCATGTACATGTACTAACCATCTCTCCTAGCATGTTTCTTCTCGAGTTCCGTAATTTGTGGCAACGGCTCCCCGGCTCGACGTTTCAGGCTGCTCTGCTGGCAATTGGGGGAATTGTCGGAAGACGGGCTGAGATGTTGGGGTGATTCGCTGCTCGAACGTATCTGGACACTGTCCTCCGGGGAATCCTTCGGTGAGTTGTATTTATCCTGCCATAAAGAATTTTGTGGACTGTGATATCCCATTGACGCCTATAAAACGTTTGATCATCGTCAGTTCACGGGATGAATCGCGCGGAGCTTCACGGATTTCGCTCGAACAGCCACGACGACGTGACCGAGACGCGATTCTCAAACTGCTAGTTGCGCGAATAGAATCGGCCCTATCGCGTGTTCAACGAGAGCGCGATGAACGAAAACGAAGAAGAAAAATTGACTGATATGGTTAACGCGCGTGTTGGAAATACGGAGGACGTTTTTGCCCTCTCGCCAAGTTAATGAAAACGAGCGTCGTGAAGCGTCGCGTTCAACGCGAGTACCAACAAGATGATACCATTATTATAAGGAACATCGTGAAACTTACATGCTGAGTGGCGATGGGGTCGCACCTGTTCTGACGAACCGGGGACAGCTGTTCGTACGGAGGCGACGGTGTATTGGGAAACCATATCGTCCCGTTCAAAGCATCTGCACCGCCGTCCATGATGAATTCCAGCTCCATCCAACGACCCTAAATCTCGAAACACTCCTACCAGGGTTTGTTTCTCAGGGTAACACTACCTTTATCGATTGTTTTCTTTCTAATCACGATTCTATTCGCCCTTACTGTTCGAGTGCTCAGAGATTCTTTGGAGAACGCTTTGGTCGCCTATTATTCGAAGAGAAGACTATAAGTCCGAGTTTAGTTAGAACATGAACGATCATCCACGCTGAAATTTTTTGGGATCAACAAGGACTCGGGCACCTCTGTCGCTCGACTTTTCTAAGCGCTAACGTACATTCTGCGGCTGATAGGTTTCCCAGTTTTTGTTCTTTCGTCGGTTCGTTTCCCTCGTTCCACTTGATCTTTCGGATTCTTTCGTTTCACCAAAACGTCCTCCTTTTTTCTGCGTCCTCCGCGTATTTTCCTTCCAGATCGACAATGATCTCGGAAGTGCACGGTGCATCACTCGACCACCGTCAATGAAGGGCCGAACTTCCTCGAGATAGAGCTATCCTTAGAACATTACGAAGAAGCTGTTGTACAATTTCTTGATGCCAGTTGTCTCGCGTTGCCGGTGCGTTTCCAAGAGTGCGCAACCCCGCGACTTGAGGGACAGAAACCGCGAAAAGACGACGAACGCGTCCTCGAATACCATCGCCACACCTTGGCTGCAACGCATCTTGTTATTATTTTCCTTGAGAATTTTAAAGTCTCGCGAAAAGACAGTCTGCTAGCTACTCTCTTTCTTTTCCTCTCGTCCAACGTATCCTCGGTTCTTCGATATGGAAAAGTTGTACGAATTGCAAACTGTACGTTCGACCGACACTTTCTACAGTTCGATAAAATAGAACGCAAATCAGGAGTTGCTTTTCTGGCAGAAATTTCGTTTTGTTTTATCTTCAATGAGAATTCGTTTCGTATTGATACGTTAAAAACGATCGTCGCTCTTAGCGAGTGTCACCGGACACGTAAAATATATTTCGGTTTGCTTTCTAACGACTATGGCTCACACCACTTGATAGTGTCTCGATAATCGAAGGCCTTCGCCTATCACGTCGTCACCACATTTTCAGGATCCTTCGTTCCATGATGCCGACGGAAAGATAAACTTGATCCGGAAGAAAAAGACGAGGCTTCGTGGCGTAAGACCAAATCGAATGTGTTTCGTTTCTCGACCTTTCTCAAAGTCCTTTCCACTCGGCCAAGGACGATTCTTTCCAACAATTCACCCCGCAACGTCTTCTTCGTTGGATACTAAGAACACGAATCTTCCCTACGGATTAACTCCTCTTTCTTTCTTCCGAATGTTTCGCTTCGCTATCTCTTGATGATAAATGCTAACGATCAAGATCTTTCGAAGAGCAAGAGCCAGTAAATTTGAGCCATTCAACTGGCGAACGAGACTTCGGATATCGTTCGAGATACGTTTATCGCGCGTTATCAAAATTCAAAACTATACTCGTCTGGCTAGCTCGTTCTTCTTTTCGAAAATATCGATGTCCGATTTCCACTGATAATATCGGCGATAAACGAGTCTTATTTTGAAATCGGTTGCGATGCAGGCCAAATGCCTCAATTTCCTGATACAATTGCCGCTGTCGTATTCTTCTGCTTGATTATCTTTATGAGGCTCGCTGCTACCCGTTGACCGACTTAAATCGACTGAAACAAACTGAACGCGCGAATGTCTCTCGGATCTCTACCCTTGCGAACGTCAACGGACAGCAAATTGCGCGACACTGACGACGTTAAAAGTTTTGAAGCGAATGCTCCAGCGATGTCTTCTGTCTAAGAACGATCTGGGTATCTGATCCAATCGCGACCGCCGGTATTAAAAGGCTGACCAATAGTGTCTACGCTGGAGGGTCGACCCGACCGTCAATTGGAACCACTCAGTGCTGATGAGCAAAATGTGACTTGGTTTACCTCGTAAAATCGTCCCGTATTTGGTCACGTAGCGAATTCGAATTTCGATTAATACCTGACCTATTCTGCTTTTTCTATTTGACGAGCGAATATCGTCCAACTTTTTTGTAATCGAATAATCCCGGGCCAAACTTTCTCCACGGTGACTCTCGAGTTTCGCTGCTATTTCAGATGACGATGACGACGTTTACATCGATTTGACGAGCAGTTGCGTCGTAAAAGATGACTGTTTGCCACGTGGATTAATTATTTCACGAGATGTTATCTCTGTCTTTGGACGAAGTGTGTTTTCGTTTCGAAACTTCCAACGAGATCGTAGGAACGCAAATCGTATCTCTCTCTTTCTTTTTTTTCTTAAATCAATCACAGGTTGATCGAGTGACGAGAGGATGTCGATGCGCTTCCGGGTAACGTTATCAAAGCCACGTGCCAGCCGGTGCAACGAAGAACGTGGAACAACTGTTAATCGTTATTAGAGCTTCTTGTAGTTACGCGAAAATGTGTTTGCATAGAGATTCTGTAGAATTAGACGAAGATGATTTATCAGAGTGTTTCCTTTACGTCGAACGAGCTTCCAGACTGATCTGTGCCAGCAATCCTTAAACTTTCAGGTTGTTCAGAGTGCCGCTAAGCTTCGTCCCAGAAAATCGACGAGATAAACTAATATCGTAGAAGTAGAACCTGAAACAACAAAATCAATATACGTCCACGGAACAGGTGTTGGCCGAGTCGTCTAGGAAACTTTCCATAAACGTCAACTCTGTACACGATCGAATACGCTGAACACACGAGATCGGTATTTTCCAATCATTAAAAAAAAAAAAGAAAAAGAAAAAAAAAGAAAAAGAAAGGAAATTCACTTTTATCGAAAGATATACTAACAGTGTCTCGTTTATCGCTATTTAGCTTAATTCTGATTTACACGACGAAATCTTGCACACCGATAGCTTTTCGTGGAAAGCACAGCAGCCAGCCAAGTTACGTTGAAGCGCCACTCATCCTGCTCGTCGACTGACAAACGAATCGTCATGTTTCCTAATTTTCTGTACCATCATTTTCTCCTAAGCGTCTTCCACGTTGTTCTCCGCATCTTTGCACGTACATCCGTTCAGCAAAGCTGGCCAGCTCAACGGGGTTAGACGTCTGAAGTTTCGCTGATTGAAGTTAATCCGCGAGGTCATTGTTATACGCGCTACTCGGTTCCACACAAATTAAACGGTGCGTGTCTTGTGCAGGAAAGCTCCGCAGAACTACGAGTATCGTCGTATCAACGACACTAGCACGTCAAGCCCGAGTGATCCGCACGACTGCGGCAAGGAACTCTCTGAGGAACTTATGACGACGTTTCGACCGATCCTACGAGATCAACGACCACCGACGGTGAATTACTTCGCGACCTTGTCTCTTGCTACCGTGAAGTGTATTTCGCTCCTTCAACGAACAAGATTGTTCGTTCGTCAGGCAAACTATTCGCTCTATATGAAATAATAGACTTGCGTCGACGACGGAATTATTTTCAACGTCTTTCTAGGATCACTTATGCAAGCGATCAAGGGAATGCGCATACCGTGGTAATTTATCTCAATAATTTTGATTTGAAGTTTAAAATAGTTCCCTGAAGCTGTGGATAATTTATTTTTTTTTTTCAAACATGACGTAATGCGCTAAACAGAATCGTCTTAATCAATGAACATGTATCGTGCTTTTCGAGGTAAATATTCTTGTCTCTAAGTAATTGTTCACTTATGAATACTAAATTTATCGCTCGTACGATCTGTAAAAGCTGAACATAAGAGATGCAAAAAAATCATCAACGTTGTTTCTATATTCATCGGCTGGAAATCATCGTGATATTTAATCAGGTTTAATTCGAGCGACGCGGATGTATTGGAAAAAAAAGAACGACTTTTACGATTGTTCGGTTAGGAACATGTGATTGTATAACAGACGTAAGTATTAACTCGTCGAATAGACGAAGGAGTCTAGTATCAACCACGAGTAGAGACCTCTGTTCCTGCAAATTATACTAAGACACCAAGGTCATACATATATCTGCCTCATAATGGACGAACGCACGTCCGAACCACGTGTAAGATCTTCTGCGTCGTCTGCTTTTGATTGAAATTATAAACCGGTTGGTACATTGATATCACTGCATCACGACTCTACTAACTTACTTCGAGACAGTGCCAAGGATAGAGATCTTTCGTCAACGTCATTGCCAAAGGTTACAAAAATCATGATCGTACATGGTGGATCGTATCGAAACACGTGCAGGATTTCCTTCAATGTTTTTAATTCTTCAAACGTACAAAATGTCTGTAACAGAGCGACAATGTTAAATGGTTCCGCGAATCATAGCTTGCTAGAAAATAGCCATTAATCATTACGAATACGCCGTGTGAGTCAATTCATATTTCTGTGCTCGATTTCTTGCAACGCTTGTCGACATTCTTGTTCCAGAACGCCACTCCAAACTTGATATCGATGATTCAACCCTGGTACAGCATGTAAGACCGTCTTGGACCCTAACACGCCTGTATTTCTATTCGGGACACCGTAGAATATTCTTAAAACCCTAGAGTGCAAGAGTGCCATAGCGCAAAGAGGACACGGCTCCCTTAACAAGAAGGTCCAGTATCCTGTACATAAATAAGGACCACATTTTTTCGTGTCTGCTGCTTCAGTCTGCTCGACTGTCCTAAAATCCATCGTTTTCGTTGAACCGTTATTCCTGCGTCCTCGTCGAATTTCAGTAGATTGCAAACATTCTTCCTTTGGAAGGCTAATTTTCGATAGCGTTTCCGGATAGCAAAGCGGAGCTTCTTCGACATATTTCCTTTTGATTCTCATTTCCTTGGTCATTTTATTTTCTGCGTTTCTGTTGGCGGAAGATTCAGAAGTTTCCGAATCATCGGTACCCTTCTGTTCCAATCTTCCCTCGAATTTCCAAGCTCCTCCACCTTGAAGTCTGGCAACGAGATCTACGGCCAACATAGCTGCGTGCCACATTGGATGCCGATCGATTTTCGAGGCTGCGACCGCAAGGATTCTTCCATCCACTGGGTCAACGATCATCGCGCTGCCGTTACAATTCGAGTCGCCGACAGCTTCTAATCTGGCTGCCTCTACCACAACGTTCATGTACCTCTCTATAAGAACCAATTGATGTTCCGTGAAAATCGATCCATCGACCAGTCGTTCGATGTTAGGATCTGGATGAAAGTTCAAAGGCCAAATGCTCGAGGCCCGCGCAGCTTGTGCTTTCGTTTTGGCTGCTCTCGCTGGCACTTTCGCTGTATGAAAGTCATCTTCCAATAAGGATAAGTTAAATCCTCTTTCCGTTAATATCATTTTCAGTTTGTCTTGAGTCAAAGTAAATTCTTCCTTGGATTCCTTGCAGTCTTTCGTTTCCGCTAACAATTTTCTAGAGTCTACCGGCGCCAACAGCAACTTGTTTGAGGAGCAACGTTTCAGATGATGGAAACCTGGCAGAACGGAAGAGATACTCTTAATCGCGATCGAGATGTCCTCTTTCCTTTTAAGTAAACCCACGTAGACAAGCTCAAGAGGTAGATCAGCAATGAAGTCGTGGTTTAAAATCGGTCTCGCTATCCAACTTCTTGTCGTCGTTTCCATTTCGCTGCCCTTGGCGCATTTCGGCGAAGAGATCGCCATTTCTCCTGAAAAGATGGTGCTTTCACTTTTCGTCGGTTCATCTTCATCGATGTTTTTTTCGAATTCTATATCTTCGGTGTTCTTTTTTTTCCGATAAATCGTCTGTTTCGTGTGTTTCAAGCTTTATTCGACTACTTATTCTTTTATTCTATGATTAGACGTAGCAACGCGTCCGCATAATAACGCCTGGTAAAAGAAGCGGAAGAAGATTTACAACGTCTCGTGGGAGAATGATAGTTTGTGGCGGTGCACTTGGTACGGCTCACAGGAGGAGAAGCGATTTTAAATTGCTGTCAAGTTGGGCCACGGTCGGATCGATTGTCGGAGTTAGACGCAATTGTACGACGTCGATCCGCGAACAGAAGGAATAAGGTCTTTGTTGCCACGCCATCCCGATCCTGCGACGATCGCTTGCCAGTTTAAACGTGAAACCTGCGGATGGAACGGTAACGAGAGACCGTCGTGAAATCGTACGATAGTTGCCTGATTTTCGTGGACATGTCCAATGACTGCTGGCACGAATCGTCAGTTTGGGCCATCGAACGACCAACAAATTATTTGGAATATCCATGAATTTGCCACGGGGGTTGGACAATGATATAAAACTATGAGAGAGACTGACAAAAACGAGAAGGACAAGTCGGGAAAATGTTTGAAGAGTACAGGCGAAGAACACGATAAGTCATATTTTCCATCCTTTATAAGAAATCATCTCTGAAATCCAATCTCGTGCTATCAAAATTATTTTCCTATTCGGCTTCGAGGCTGCACATATGTTTTTCTATCCTGTTCGTAATTTTAAATATGTAGCAGTGATAAAATACCAAAGATATTAAAATTCTTAACACCTTTGATTTTTAATAAAAAGTTTACAATTAGTTTATAATTAATAAATTAGTCCACCAGTTATTTTGAAAAAGTTTCCACCTTTGCATCTAGCAGCAGATTCTTTACAGTCGTAGGATGAAATTAAAATAAAAAAATGAACAAGAACGTACTTATCAAGTTTTTTCCTGTGATCTTCATTTGTTAACGCCTTGGATCGTGTCGTTTTATCAGGCGGACAAGATATCGTGTAAAATAGGTCTCGAGACGAGACGGTACTCGATGAAAGACCCATTGGAAATGCAATCTCTTTTGTCCGAACAAAGTTTAAATCACATCGATGGGAAATCTTAATTGATACGACATAAATATATGTTCATGGTCGGTAAACGAGTTACATCAGTATCGAAAACGTGATTCGACAATGCTACTTGGGAAGTCACATCTTAAAGCGTATTAACCGACCAGCGGGAGGAAAATATGCCATGGTCGGATGTTCTGTGAATGGATAAATGAGTGGACAGGACAGATTAAATTATAAAACGTTCATAGCGTAATAGCGTGTCGCGAATACGAGGTTATTGTTAAAGATGATCATTAGACGACTGATAATTTTATTATGCATCTCGGTGAAAGAACGCGACGCGAGCTTTATTGAAACGTTGAAAGAATAATATATACATACGAATATGTAACTTATAACCAGACGTTATGTAAGAATTTCATTTAATTCGTTATCTCGATAGTCTCCTTCCACAGAAACTATTTTGAACGAATGTATAGAAAGCAAGAGAAATCAAAGAATATTCAAAGTTTAGACGATTTGGAGATCGTGTTCGTGGTGTGCGTTGTATTCGTCGGCGACAGAAATAAGTTAAATTTCGCGCTTCGTTACGTCAACAAAGATGGTGGTGGCACATTCGTGCAAAGCGTGTTCCTTATATAACGTAAAAGGAACAACAAGCAAGCTCGAGTGACGCAGCACACGCAAACGTAAACTCGCTAGGCGAATGCACTGGACGAATGAGACGGCCACTTAATTAACGCGATCTTGTAAAGCAACTTATGGTCGATTTAAACGTCGCGATTTCGTTCGGTCGGGGAGGTCTATTTTTTAATGGGTTCTGTTCACGTGCCAATATGTCCTCCCTGGCCTTGAATCGAGACATGACACGCGTGCTCCGCATCTTTCGCGCTTGTCAAACAAAACAAATCGAGTTGATCGAGAAAGATGAGACGTATTACCAAAAGAGCGACACGATCATGATAAACGAGCACACGCGTACATTATTTACACGACCACCACTGAAAAACGATGAAAATCTCTTACCTGCTGCTGTGAGAGTACACGTTCCAACGACTGCTTTCGGCCTGGTTCTTTCCGGGAACGATAAACCGGTAAATCTCTGTTAGCCACACCTTGCACACCTCTCGATGCTTTACACTCAGACAACGACACATAAATAGCACAGAACGCACGTGAAGATATCCGCGGAGATCGACGTTTACAGCAGCGCGACGTATACCTTTCGTGAGTACGAGTTATCGGCGCTACTGGCGCACCCTCTGTCGGCCATTCGTGTAAGCTGCCGACTGGAGGAAGGGAAGCACGACCACACCACGTTCCGTATTTTCTTTCTCCTTTTTTTCACATTTTTCCATTCTCTCTACGATATTCCGTACCGTTTACCTGATACTATCATCAAGACAAGCCAGACAATGAATAAGTTTTCCTAATCCTGTCACAAGATCAATGAATTCAGAGTAAAATGTAAGTTGTCTCTACCATAGCCTTCTATTTACGTTATATTCTACATAGTGTCAAAATCGAAATTTGCATTATTAAACTTTAATTTGATCGAATTCGCCATGTATGTGGCATTTGAAATAGAAAAGAAACTATGAGATTGTTATTTTATCGTTCAGTTCGAATGTTATACCTGGCGGTGTTATAATATCGGCGGGAACGGAACGTTTCGACTAGCTGAAATTTGGCGCGAAAACGTGTATAATGGCGTCACCATTATATTTTGCACACGATGCTAATTCAAGCAGATTAATGGCCCCTAGTGAAAGGTGACTCTCACTCCTCGAATTTTGTAAGTACATTTTCAATAATTGTCAGTCATCTTTTTCTCTGTAAACGTTTGTTGAGATCGATGTTTTAATATATCCGTCGAACTTTTATTAATTACGATTATTTTATCGCGATTATTTAACGAGAGGAAAATGCTTCTTTGAATAAAGGATATATGTAATTTGCTGCATGGAAGAAATCATTTTATGACGAAGTCATTGATACTGATGTATATTATGATGTATCATGATAGCATTCGTAAGAACGAAAGTCGTTTGCCTTGGACACTAAAGTATGTGAAAATGTGAAAATTAAAAGACAGGACTTTTTAGTAGTAAGTAATTACACAATGATGTAATTTATAGTTTGAACGATACACATGTTAGGAAAGCGGTTACGACTTGTAGAAGTTACTCGAGTTGATTTATGTAACAAATCGAATCTACTGTGTTCGATTAAATGGTAAGGCTATTCACGCTTCACATTGGTTTCCAAGTACTTTAAATATACCGTGGCTGCATCATACAGGTATTTAATATGTTCCTAGAACAAAAATATACATTGTATACCATTGCAATCTTAACATCATCTAGAGATAGTAATCTTTAGTCATTTTTTAATAAATTTACCGAAGATTTGATAAAATCGGGGTTCAATGTTTCAATCGCGCGAATTGCCAAACAAACGTCGCATTCCTTTTCTATAGTCATTCTCTCCAAAAGGAAACTTAAGGCTAGGTAAAGCCCACAGCCAGTTACGCCGTCGCTAATTTCAAATAGATTCGACATAATAAACGATAATCGACATATGTGTATAAAGATATTTATGAAGTTTCGACATAGCCTTACTGGCAAAGAACAGCGATAGGTCCGTCTCCTTTTAACATTTTTTGCATTGCTTGCCACAATGTCACTAACGCTATGGTTTCAGGTGGGTCTTGGTTTCTGCCAGGTTGCCATTCCGTGGAACACAAGATTGTTATCTCTTGTTCGATAGTAGGTTTCTGAATGAAATAATGTACAAGTTGATACGTTTCGCTTCAGACGAGTGCTATACCGTTCTACTTAAGTATCCTACCTAGTATCTCTTTATTTATAATAACCATGGGCTGTTATGAAATAATGTGCAATTATTATAAATCGAACGAGAAGAAAGCGAAAATGGCGTGAAGAAATTATCTGTTGATAATTAGTTGATAGATAGAAGATTTTAAAAACAATAGCGTAACTCACCTCCGAATTATCGACGAGTGTTAACTTCTGCAATATATAGTGCTCAAATTCATCGAGTTCCTTCGTTCGAATGTTTATATATGGTACTGGTTTAAATTCACCGTTTCTAACAATGGGACAGCACGTCTATAAAAGAGTTAATTTTAATATAACTTCTGACTAATTGCCTGTGCCTTTTTAGCGGTTCGATAGTATACCGTATCTTCCAAATCTGGCGATTGTAACATGACGATTAGCTCCACCTTATACTCGGCCACCATTCTCCAGAAATCGCTAAATGTCCCAGGCAATGGTAGTTGCGTAGCTATATACTGATTCTGTAATCTTACACCGTCCACATAAACAGCGGATATGTAATCGCTGTTCTCATCTGTCGGTGGATATCTTTTTAAATACACTCTGTTGACTTTCGCTGTGAAAGAATTGTCGCGTTATTGCTCAGGCGTTGAGAAAGTATGGAAATGTATAAGAAGCGATGAAATTATTCCAAACCTGGAAATAACTCTGGAAATCTCCTTTTGGCAAGATTGCGTTCCGATAGCAACGTTTCATTGACCGGTGATCGAAGTACTTTGTCGTGCCAAGCCATTTTCTCTAAACTGTTTTACAATATCTTTTTATACACAACGTTTATTCACCTTTTTAAATCAGTGTTTGACTAGGTTTTGTATATCTTTAATGAAATCGTTAGCTATCGTTTTAAGTAGAATGAAACATGAATTGTTCAGTAATGTTATTAAAGATGCTCGAAATCAAGATGAAAAAGATTTTCATTATACAATGTTCGCTTTAAATTATCTATAATGGTTATCGATAACCATATAAAACCTTGTCATTGATAATGGTTACAGATGACCAAAAACAATTTCTATCACCAATACTAAAATACCGTTTACCAGCAATGAAAAAGGTCTGAATCATTTATAATGGTTATTTCAGATCAAAATCACTTAAACCAACTTAAATGTGAATTTTTGTACTATAACTATTTTACTTTGGATTGTAGCAGACATAGACCCTGAAAAATACCTCTCTCGTTGAGTCACCAGTTGTTCTTTAACTTTTTTAATTTTGAGTGGTAGAGATTCGTCGCATGGTAAAGATGTTGAAGAACAAAGTAGACATTCGACGAGTACTAAATGGGCAAATAAATACTGTTGCTTGTTGTTTACCATATTGGGCCGTTGAGACCTGAGAGCTTTCATTTCGGCGAACACGTCTACAGCCTGAAAATATTTTTCAAAAATATTGCTCAGCTTCCGACAGATTCGAGAATATTCTTGAAAGATATTTTACCCCTTCTGCGATCGCACGACGAAGGCAAATGTCGCATAAAATTACAATTCCAGTTCTTCCGACCCCTGCGCTGCAGTGGACCACCACTGGTCCATTTCCTGGTGGTGTTATCAAGAGTTTCTTTAGATATGTTATCATAGAATGTGTGGACAACGGTATGTCATGATCTGGCCATGTTGTGTAGTGCAAGTGCTGGATCTAATTGTTAAACATCGTTCGAAAATATTTCAATGAAATATAGATTTCTAAGATATTGATCTTTTCGTTGAATATCGTTTGTTACCTTACGGGCTTCGTCTTTATACGTCACGTATAAGGTACGAAATGTAAAATGTGCAAACACATCCTGCCTGGCGTTCAAAACAGTTATATCGCCGTACGTTTTCCTTTTTCCAGTGTCAGGCCAATACTGTTCGCATTTTGTCTGTGGGAATTTATGATATGGAGCATGTTGAAATGGATATGATTTGTAATCGAAGGAAAAGGGAGGGAACAAGTTATTAATATATAAATGTACAAAGTTTTAGTGATCAATAAATTCTATCATTAGGATTCGCTCTTAATTTTACTAAAAAAAAATATTAAATTTCAAACGGTCCTAATTCGATCTTTAGCCACTGAAAGAAATGAAAGCCAAAAAATCAACAAAAGTGGACTCGTCGTATTTTCCATGTGTAGTCTTCGTGTGTCACAGACTGCCTTTCAGTTTTGACACATCTTACCTTTCCTTCTTCGGATAAGTTCGTAACCATGCAAATTATGTAACTTTCTTTTTGCCAGATCATTCTCCAGAAATCGATGACCGTGTTCGGCTTTGGACCTTGCGTAGCTATGTAAAACTTCTCTTTGCAGCCCTTTCACAATAATTCAACGTTTATCGTTACAATTTTTTATGAAGGTAAAAATCATGTGTTTTTATCTTATCAAAACTTGCTACCTTGATGTAAGTGGCGTTAATATAATCCGAATAAGGATCGTCTGGAAGTTTTTCCAGTATCACCCGATTTGCATCGTCTGCAGAATACCAGCATTGATTAGCATTTTAGCTCAGTTAAACAGTGAAATATTTAGCTTGGTTAAACATGTTGAAACAGTTTACGTACATGCTATGAGATTTCCGTATCGATTCTTCGATTTGTTCTGCGGTAACATCCCGTACTCAGACGGACTCGTTTGGCCTCTTGGAAGCATCTTTCTCGCGATTTAAATATATCTTTACGATATTTGTTACATCTCTTATACAGTGATTTTTATTAATATTCAGGCACCATGATGTTCGACGTAAAATTAATGCAAATCCGATGTAACTTACTCGCTCCTCAAATATTTTTGGGACTTTAAATCTCGTCTTTATTTACTTTATGAATTATCATTTAAAAAACTACATGTGTTAAATAAATATTATAAAATGTATGTTTCTACCAACTAGAAGAGATGTCGTGATTAATTCAATAAGACTGTTGTAAGCAATAGAGCAATAATACCTTGAAAATCGTGCTGTCTGAATATCGACGAGAATCATCGTAAATCATCTAAAATATCGAAAGACTTACATCGAATTGTCTATCGAGCAATCCAGAATCTATCGCTCGTTTTACGTAATCCTCCAAGTCCTCCACCTTTATCAGAGACATTTGTTCTTCTTTCTGATCAGTGTCGATGATATGCACCGTGTCGCCGTCACTGCAAGGTGTGCTTCCACGCGATATACAGTGTTTAGCATTCGAAGCGAGCGTATTAGTTGAAAATTGCTTAGAGCCCAACGACATTGACTCTATATCGAGATTTCCGGTTTTTTGTACGAAGGATATTTTCTCTTGTACGATAAGCTTCTTCAAAGATCTCCTTCGTCTTCTAAAAGGAACGCGACAAATTACAAATAACGAATCTGTCCGTAAATATCGGGAGGAAAGTTGATCATACCTTCGACAAACTCGAAAGATTTCTAAAATCCCAATGGCAAGAAATATCGCAATGATAGCAATAAGCCACGCCTCGTCGTATCGCTTCGGTACTTCACGGATATAAATCGACGTTGTTTTTGTGACTAGAATCTGATCGTTCGTCCATCCTTCTTCAGGTAATACAATAACCACTATTACGTAGGACTGGAGTGGCTTTAGTGGACAATTTGTGACATTACCGTAAAGCTTGTTATCCCCTATCGTGAATTCTTTATTGGCAAACTCGTCGGTCTGTCGCGGCAGTGAAAGTTTGTTGGACGAAAAATACCTTTTAGTATGATTGTACGTGTGATTGGTTTTATGGAGACGAAAGAAGCATTACGATAAAACAGTGGAATACTTACAGAAAACCTGGCGGCATACCACGCGATCTCGTTAGGTTTGATATCCGCTTTCTGACGTATATATGGACTCAATTCTACGTAACTTTGACAAGCCTGTGAACCTTTTACAACAACGTTTGTTATACTGTAGCGTGTGTCGTTCAGAACGGCAGGAATGTGCAACAAGATCGTCGAGTCTACGTTAGACACTTCCATCGTTAACTCTCTCTCGAATCGCATGGCTAAAGACGTATTCACGTCTATCACTTTTCTCTCACCATACGTCTCTGTATTCGTAACAGCTCGAATGGAAATTTTGTAAGTAGACGAGGGCAATAGATGCAGTTTCTTGTTGTACTGTAATTGATATTCTACGATATGATATTCATAAAGCGTGCTCTTTTGCGATCGTTCAATTAGCATTCTCAGATCGGACGATGTCATTTCCGCGCTTATCACGAATTTCTGGATACGCCCATTTGCTTTCCAAGGGTGGAACCAGGTTAGGTTCACCGCTCCTTTCTCGAGAGCTTCGACGATAATTTCCGGCGCTTCTGGCTTAATCTCGTTCCACATAATCGATACGGACGATAACGGGCTAGGAGTTGACACATTTACATTCACAGCCGAAACCTAAAACACATTAGTTGTTATCGCGTCGAGATTAATCATAGAGCAACAGGTGGCATCTCTGCATACCGTAATGAAATCAGCTGGTTGATGGGACTGATCGATGATTGCGCAGATGTATTTATCCCACAGTTTACAATACTCCGTTGGCAGTATCTTCAATTTGACCTCGCAATTCTTATGACAAATGCTTACTATGTAATGTCGTATTTCTCCATTGGTCGGTGGTTCTGGCTCTAGCCATCTCAAGTGCACGTTCTTCGATTTCCAGTCGATTTCATAGATTTCTAATTGCTTTACGGACGGCGGAGCTATTGGAAATTAATCTTGGTTATTAATATTATTTGAAAATACTGTTAGGACGAAATGTTCGTGCGAATTCGTGGCGTAAAATTTAAGTTAAACTTTGTGGAAACGCGATAAACTAACCTTTCGGTGGAGTGATAAATATAAGCTTCTCATAATGCAATCCGTTGTATTTTACAGTGTAATTTCTGATAGCGTAAATTCGCGCTTCGTACATTTCGCCACCATATAACGTATGTTCCAAGTTGAGGGAGTATTTCACAGTTTGCTCCGTGGTTTCGAAACTCGATACCGCTTTGCTAATACCAATGACCAGAATCTTTGCGATGATAGGGCCGGAAATGGTAGTGCAATCTATCGGGGCATCCCATGTCAATGTATAATTTTGAAATCTTAAATTGCTGTACACTGCACTCGGAGTGTCTGAAAGTGAAAGGCTGTCGTTATCTTTGCAACAGAAAAATTTGAAATTCGTCAAAAATAGCGTGTTTCTTTTACCCGACTGATTCGTAGAGAATTCGACTTGCGTTTCTAGGCCACGATAAAAAGTGTAGGCTGTTATTTTTCCAACATAACGCGCGTAAGAAGTCAGATTAGAGAACGTAATATTGGTGGACGTAGTAGAGGCAGAAACAGTGTCTTTTTTTAGCGATGGAATTTTCAAATTTTCACAGCCGAAGTATGTTTGGACCTCGAAACATATTATCACGTTGCTAATCGGTCTTTAATTAGCTAGAATCGCGTCTTTTAGTTACCTGTAACACAACTTCGTATTTCCTTATGATCCCATTTGCGTATAGAGGAGGGTCCCATTTCAATGCCACTTCCTTGTTTGATAACAATGTCTTTTTAACATTCCTTACTTGTGACGGTACTATTGATGTAAATAGAGATATCATAGAAGCAATAGCGTGAAAGGAATGAAATCAAAGAAATTACTCTAATTACCTCCGTCAGAGGTCTGAATCACTCGTGCAAAAAGAAGCTCCAACTCATACCAGATTGTAATTTCGTAACTAGTATCAGGTGTCAGTTTTGTAAATTCGTAGGGCAATTTGGGTAGCTTTCCTTTATCAATTTGTTTCAGTCCATTTTTTATTGTCAATAGGTAGTCGTAATGCTGTGTATTATTTGGGCAAGGATACAGCGTTTCCTAAGAATCAGTAACACAAGACATTTTCAATCAATGGAGTATGTTTGTCAGGTAGTTGATCTACGTATACGCTGGATGACATGATATTTTCATTCAACCTGATAGCTTAAGAAAAAAGAAATGTTTCCAATAAAAATTCGTTGAATCGAACAGAGAATTGACCGATATAAAAAAATCTTGTGATAACGTAATTTCGTTCGAAACATTTCTTTGTTCCAGAAGCAGCTGAAATATTATGCAATAAATATTATACGTTACTTCTCGATGGTTCTTTAATATGAAACTAGTATTCCTTATTTCTATGTCGAATGTGGGAGCCCCTGAAACATTTCATGATTTATTATCTATTGTTGAATTGATAATTGTTGAGGAGGGGGTGTATTAAATTCAACGATAGCTCACAAATGCAACGTGTTGTGAAATTCTTCCATCCACCGGTTATAGGCGTGGAATCATCGTTAACGTACAGTGAACAAGAAATTCTGTAAGAAACGCCGGGTTCTAAGTCATCGGTGTAGCCAACTATCGTTGATGTATCGTTAACTATCTTGGTATAGTTTCCAATCGGATAACTTTGTCCCTCTTTCTAATAGAAACAAAATACTACTTTCCTATCTTAAATTGAAACGAAAGCGTAGTATATTCGAAAGCATTCTAATTACCCATATAGCAAATCGATATCTAGAAATGATCGACTTGTATATCTCTGGCACTGGCAGAGTCGCGCGTACGGTTGTTTCATTGACAAATTCGATGTTAGGTGGTGGAGGATAATCCACGGCTTGAACAAATTCATTGGTATTTATATCGTTGCCGCATTGCGAATATCAATCGCTTACCTGTTTTACAAAAGGGTGGCAAGTGATATCGTATGGAATTATCGCAACCAGATTTACAGTGTCCCGTTATAAAACTACAATTGCCTGTAGAACACAAACCACAGGTTTCCTTGCAATTATATCCGTATTGACCGATAGGACATTCTGCAAATAAAATCCGTTAAGGAAAATTGTCGTCTCTCGTTACTTATCCTCATTACAATGCGCAGTCTTTACTAGCTTCGCAATTCTTCCCCATAAATCCTGGTGGACATTTACAACTCGTTGCGTTGCAAATTTTAATTCCTTTGCAGTCCACACTGACGTTTAAATGTTGTTGGCAACTTATAGAACAATAGGGCCCCACCCTGCCCTCGGGGCAATGCAAATTCTCTACGAGATCTTTCTTGTCCAGCAAGGAGTTTGGCGTGTACGGTATCAGTTTTTGACACAGTTTGTTGGAAACGATTGATTCGAAATTATCGATTACACTATATCGTATAGCGTCTATGAACAAGATGCGATGGTAATTTAAATTTAATATGCATATCATTGACATTTTGTCGAAGTTACTGGTCACAGACGTACCTACTGGAGGACACATGCGAACATTTCTCACAGCCCACGATGGTCTCTGACTTTTCTGTCTAAGTTTTGGTATTAGTTTAAGTTTTACAAGTCTACCAATGTCGGAAGAAACAGTCTTGTTAATTCGAATATATTGCCACATGGGAAATTTATAGCTATCAGCTTTTGTAGTAAATCCATCGGTTGTTTCTAAACTTTCCTTGTTACTTTCGTTAGATGATTTGACTAATGCTATTTCCATTTGACATTCCTCACACAGGCCAACTATCATTTCTATACAAAGATTCGCTGTGTCCAGATGTAAAGTAGGACTCGTTAAAATTGCTTTTGAATCGGTTGTATGGAGAAAATTGTCTAAAATAAAATTACACGGTCGTAGATATTTTTTATTCATCGATTAATTCTGATTAATCAAGGTGAGCCGACTAACATAAGTGAAATCGAAAATGCAAATTTTTATCACTTATTAAAAATAAGTGATAGGAAATAGCTGACTCTCGCCTTTTAGTATCATGATGGTAATCCATAACTAATTTTGGTAGATAGGTGTTCCCATCTGTCGTAGTATAAAAGTTTATAGCAATTTTTGTATCATTTGTAGTCCACTGAAGAATATATGTATTCCACTTATCCTGGAAACATATTGGACCCTATGCCGCAATAAATATAATTACGCTATAATTATTTATAAAAAGGAATCGTGATACTAAATAAATACGCATAATGAATTACTTGCGTTATGTGGTATGTTTGCTCATTACAGCTGAACGGACCCATTATACATCGCGTTAGTATAACATTAACTTTGAATCCAAGGTCTAGGAAAGACATCCTATAACATAAATCTTTCTCGTAATTCGCAGAGCGACATAGTAGTATCGTAAAGTCCGTATTACAAACACGGAGAGAAAATACAAGAGCTCCCGAACTTTGAAATTCAGTAATCGAATGGACATTGTCTGGTGTATAAGAATAACCGTACTCTCTGAAATCTAAAAGTTTAGTCAGTAATTTGAGCACGTTAAGTAGTATTAACTAATTTACGTTGAAACTATCGGATCGAACCTTCCCATTGACGATCAAACACTGGACCCATGGGTGTTTCTTTGGAATCTGTTAGATGCCAACCTTCAGTTTTCCACGTTAACATGCAACTATCAAACGAAGTTAGATCACAATCTATTTCCCTTCCTTTGTACGTATTGTGAAATTGGAACTCTGTACGTATATGCCAAATATTATAAAGTAACTGCGACTTTCATTCATGACACTGTCGTTGAAAACTTACTAGATGTACTGTCAAATATATCACTATCTATCTTCCAGGATAAAGCGCTACCATCATCCTCTGATACGCACATTAGTTTCCTATTCCCCTTTTCATTCTGGTATATGAGAATTGGCTCCTGTATCGACCATGCACAAATGGTAACTGCCTGTACCATGAGGTACGATGAAGCTAACACATTCATCGTAGATCGTTATGTGTTATTCAAACTGGTGAAATAATTTTCCGTTTCTTTCTTCTTTAGTGAAACGAAATTTTAAAATCACGCCTCATAGCATAGGAAATAAACGTTCGACACTGTCACTTTCGCGTTGTTAGCGCATCTGTTACAACGAACCACTGTTGTGTTTGAACTGTTCGAAATGGAAGATTTTGAGAGGGACGAAGTAACTCATCTTCCTGTTGGTGATATTGCGATAATAACTGGACTCGTACGATAACTTCTGACTATAGCGGATGTAATGAGATAAATGTACCTACATATCGCTGCTTGGTTACTAATAATTTTAGTTTACTAATACTATGACAGGACTCGCAAATTTTTCTTTGCTTTTACTGAATACGGCCGTTTATATTATGTTGCTGGTTTTATCACGTAAAACGGCATATTTATAATTCCATCAGTTTCGCGTCAGAGTGCAATTATAGTAAATAATAAGGCCTGTATTTGGTATTTTCAGAAATCTAAACTTTAAGAAGCCTCTCCTTTTGGCATTTTTTAAATTGGCCTATTATCAATGCTAAGCAGCGATATTATTATAATTGCAAGTAGAGATAGACCAGAGAAGTCAGATTCGACTACTATACTCGTCGTAAACAGACTGATTATTTTTCGTTTTATCGTTTCTTCGTCAGCGCACAGTTCAGCAAACGGCTTTGCTGATTCGACGCTAAAACAAGTGAACTTTGCCACAATTCGATCATTTCATCGATGAATGTGAAAATGGTCGGAAATTTGATGTAGAAATTGTTTTATTTAAAAATCGGTAGAAAATATACAGGGTTTTACAAAAATACAAAGTATCGTACTTGGGTAATTGTTGCGAGCACATATTATCAATTTGTTTCACTTCAGATAACGATACGTAACTATAGAACGTAACTATACGTAACTATAAAATATTCTTGACAAAACAGCAGACTAGGATTTCTATGCCTGGTCAGACACTTTTCTGCGTTTCACTGCGCAAAAATAATTATAATTACAGAATAAAGAACAGGCTACAGCTCAACAATTTCTGTGACTTTGAGGTACGTTTCACCAATATATGTAGTAGCCATCTTTGGTTTCAAGGATTTACGCAAAAGTATTTTGAATACTGCATGCCATATCCCTAAATTACAAATATTTTTAATGAAAATCTACCGCAAACCTATGTTAAATCTGTCCTAGACCTTAGAAGTATATGTAGAATGGAAAATACCTTTGCGTATATCATTGAAACTAATTGCATGTATTGGTGAAATCATCGAGGACCTTGACCCTGACATAATTTCAAATTGTTGAAATTTGCCAGGTGTATCATATTCTATATATATCGAGAACACGCGATTAGACAATCTGAATGCGAAAATCAGGGTGAAAGCCGAGGAATCCAAGAATGCACCCTTCTGTGTCGTCCTAAATTGCACCTTGGTGACAGAAGCGCGAATAACGCCAAAATAGCACCTAGTAAGGAAACTCCACACAAAGCACCGGCCGTGACATCGTGGAGAGGGGTGCCAGATTTAGGGGATTTGGCAGCAAGTAGCAAAAGTCCTGCACAGCTCAGTGCCGATAATCCTGCAAGCCCGAGTCCTGTCCAAGTCTTTCGTAGCGTCCTACAGGCGCCAGCTAAGGCACAGCAGACGCCGCAACCCGCGGCACTGTCGTAATAATATCTGCAAATGAACGTCAACGTTTAGAACTTGACAATATTTACGACATTTTTCGATATACAGTGGCTGTAGAAAGTCTTTCAACGCCATTGTATTTATATACCAGCATTTAGATGTTTACTTAATTAGGTTCAAGCATATTAAGTAGCGTATCGTTAAGCGATACTTTCGTATGACGAGAAAAATTTGATACTACGAAGGTGAAATGTAGAACTTGAGAAAAAGTCGCTTCATTGGAAAATAAGGATATGTGAAAACACTTTTGTAACTTGGGATTCCTTGCCCGTGCGTAATTACCTTCTTCCCTGCGTCCAAGACAAGTACAGGGCCAAACCGCAGGTTAAAATACCAACCAAAAGTAATAAGAGCGGCGCGTTTTTTCTGTCGTTTTTCTCCACGCCGCTGGCCAAGGTTGTATTTGCGTCACTGTTGGGTGGTGACAGTGGTGGTACCTGTATAAATAAACCACAGGATCGTGTCATTCTCTATTACGTGGTTACGCAATCGGTAACGTATTTTACTCACCACCGCGGTTCTAGCAATAAAAGCACTTTCTACGCTTTGGTATCCGTTCCTTTTCTGTCCTGTAGGTATCACTTGATACCTAGGTGAACCGGACACCATCGGCATAGATTCTGGTCCATTTTCCACGTACGCGTAACGAGGCGGTGGATCACCGTGACCCATCGTGACAAGGTCGATCGGTGCCGTGCCAACGTATCGTAGTCTTCCACAGTTGCTGGCTGGACAGAGTTCCTGTTGTCGAGTCGGGTTTTCCAATAACGGTAGACATCGTCGTGCAGATGGCTCCTTGTTCGGGGTGGATGTTTGAGGTCTCGTGGAAAACGTACGATTTTGTGGAGTTCCTTGAGGCGTGCAACGAGTAGGGCTGAACGTTCGACCTACGTTTCCGTGGAATACAAATTTATTTATATCTACAGCTATTGATAAGAAAAACTGGCGATCTTTTACGACGCAGTCGTGCGGAGTGAATAGTTGTCAAAGGTATGCGTACCAGTCGGGGAACCACCTGGTGTGAGTGCTCTTCTTTGTGGCGTACCGGTTTGATTGAACGACTGTTGTCTCTTTGGAGATAGAGTCCTCTCCTCGGACCTGGATCGAGGCTTCCTCGGAGTAGTCAATATCTCGTGCAGTTTTTGCGTGGCTAAGTTATTTCTCGGGGAAACCGACAGCTCCTGGGCGTTTCGTTCCGGTAGAGCTGGCGGGTCTTCTTCTTGCAAAGGCACTCTGGTATAACGACCTAATAACACGTGTTGCTATTTTATTGCCATGGCTGCGAGAAAATTGCAATAGGATTTCGAGGCTTCGTACGCCTGTTAATCTCGCCAAACTTACCCTGTGGCGTGTTAATATGACTCTGCACCGACGACACGCGCTTTGCGCTGTTCCACTCGATTTCTTCGTCCTGGTAATCCTGATCACCCGGTACAACGGCGTATCTGCCGCCGTTGTTCCGACAACTTTGCATCTGCAGTTCCCTCCCATCGTCTTGGTTGGTCGCCGGTGCAGAACGTTGTTGCACCTGCTGGTGTGGAATGAACTCGTACCTCAAAGAACCCCTCCTCTGTATCTGATCCCTCTGCTCGTCCTGTATGTACTCGTACCTTGACCTTTGGCTGTATATCGCGCGGTGTCCCTCCACTGGAACGCTTCCATATCTTCGATGCGCAACACTGCTGTTACTCTCGAGGTAACAATATCTGTTGTCTTTACCGTCGCTGTTTTCGACTCTACCCTCGGTAGGTTCTTGAAACGCAGGGTTACTTTGACCTATGTTGCACTGCAATTGCAATGGCGGAGGTGGTGGTGGTAAATCGTCACCACTTTGAAATTGAGGTGGTGGTGGTAGGTCATCGGAATGATCCTCGGGTATGTATTCCGATTGGCGGCAAAACGAGGGGTTCGTGTAACAATGCACAGGAACTAGTTCCGTTATTTGATCCATCATTTTATCCTTTCTAGGTTGCAACTTTGCTTGGTACCCGTTTCACTTAGTTTCACGAGGCACGCTATCTTTAACAGTCCGCGTGCGACACTGGATGTAAACGAACGAGTATTTATTGAGACGCGCGCGACGATCGTCACGCGCATTTAGTATCTCTAATAGCTGTTGTTTATTGTTTGTACATAAACCGGAGGATTATATCCTCCGATTTACGATTTGTTTCTTCGATTGATGAGAATCAGGAAAGCGCTGCTGACGTAGGTAGGCGATGTCCAAGTTTCCAGGGAGAATGTT
This sequence comes from Bombus impatiens, assembly GCF_000188095.3. Taxonomy (NCBI): domain Eukaryota; kingdom Metazoa; phylum Arthropoda; class Insecta; order Hymenoptera; family Apidae; genus Bombus; species Bombus impatiens. The sequence continues at coordinate 2,620,195 of NT_178641.1, read as the reverse complement.
ACCGTTCGCCTAGGTGGTGAGACGATGTCTTGGCTCGAGATATGGTTTGCCCTGCACATTTTCTTCTTTCAATTTGTTCCTCCTTGCTATCACGATTTAAGACACCTCGATCTTCAATCTTTCTTAACCATTTTTTTTTATTATTCACAAAAATGGTAAGAAATAGTTTGTCCAAAGTTTCCTTCGTAACGGTAAAAAAGTTTGTTGGTAACTTGATCGAAAAGTCGACGACTCCGTTGAGCAAAGTCCAATGATGAAACGCGTTCGATCCGTACGCTACGGTTGCTTCCAACGAACTGCCACATGAGTTCCCTCAAGAGCAGATGTGTACTATACGAAGGGCGTTTCTTCGACCGTTCACACCATCACACAAGCGTGCATGTATGCTACGTATTACCTGAGGGGTTGTCAGAGGGTTCACATAATGCGAACCTGGTGTCGCATCACAGGGTGGGGACTCTGATGCCTATAGTTCCTTCTAACGTTTTCTGTATTGCTACTACCCCCGATAGTGTGTTGCGGAATTTATACGACCTTTCCACCTCTACCGTGACATTTAAATTTTAAATACCGCTGCATATTTTAATTTCAATGGTTTAAAAATCAAATTTTTCGATGCTTTCACAAAATATGTATACGATGTAACTTTTATGAACATTACTTTGTGCACATCTTCATTAGCACCGCAATGAGGTACGATAATATCATTGTTTTATTGATAACGTTCCAAACCAATCCTGAAATGTATATAGAGGTTGCAAGTTATTTATTTATTTACTTAATCCACATACGTAGGATTTTTACCAAACTATTCATTTCTCAGCTTATTATTAATGTAATTAATTACGTGTCAGGTAATTTCGATGATCTCTGTGAAGTAAATATTTTCTAACTTTTGTACATTATCGTATGTAGAATTATGTTAATCTTTTAAGGTACCTATATATCGTAAGAGATTACAAAAAATAATATCATTCATGAAACGAAGTAGTTGCTTATCATTGACCGTTTGTTAAATCGAAATTTGATTCTTTTTCGTTAAACCGACCTTTTTGTTTTCTTAGGAATAGAATATTTGTTGTAAACGTATATAAGACATACGGTGAATTCATCACGTGAACATCATGAGAGAACTTCAGTCGAGGTTACTATAGATAATTTTCTGGGCAGCTGCTGCGACCGTTGAGACGCGTGCCCCAATCGTAACAGCTGCTCCAACACAAACGCGTATCGCTCACAAACACGCTCTTTATCTTTCACTCTTCATGCACCAAATACACTGTTAGCTCATACGTACTACCGAGCGTCATGTTAACGGCCGAAAAGTCATTTCAAGGAATAGGGAGGAAACCGACGTTTTAAAATTCCGACTGTATATTAGACGAGCCTGGGCGCAAGTTTTTGGAGAAATTACGTGCGCGGAGACTTCAACGCCGGGTAAATGCGCGCCTACGCGGATCATCGATTCGCTATTATGTAATAACGTTTAGTTTTCGCAAAAAGTTATTGCTTTCATGCTCCAACGAATGGAATTAGTTCTTTCATAGTAGTTAGGGTAAAAATGCTTGGGAGAATGTGCTAGAACACGAGGATAATGTTCGTCCTATATTATGAATCGAGGACAGGAAAAGTACCGATAATACGACACCCACTTTTTTTTCTAATGATGTGCCTCATCGTTAATATAGTTTCGTTTTAATAAATGGCAAGAAAGTGAATATACCATAGTCCGGACACATGACAGGTGTATTTTCTCGAGAATCGATTCGAACGTGTTTCTTTTCACCTCCATTAAGCGGTAATTCGTCGTTATTCTCTGGGGAATTGCGATCTGTTTGCAGGAAAGCGTAGCAGATTTTCCGCCCGAATGATTTATCAATGACAGAAGAATTCTGTTCCGGAAGAAACGAGAAAGTGAACTTTTCCCCTTTCTTGCGATATGTACCAGGTTTACATAGTTCTCGTCCGTGTTTTATATATAATTTTTTCCATCGATCGAAACAAATAGTCATCTTTCGCGTTTGAAAGAAATTCTTTCGTTCGAACGTGTATGCTTCGTTGTAAGAAAATATCTGTGTTACGTCCGGTGACTCTTTACGTTCGAGGCGGCTACCAGCGAGCACATAGAATTAAGCGGATCGCAATAATCCTAAGGAACTGTCATAAAACGAGGCTTTTTGATTTATCGGTATTTGGTTTAAATGGCATAAAACACCTACGAGTCAAGAGGTTCCTTATGGTTATTGCTCCATCAGGTAAAATTTGGGGAAACGTGGATTATCACATGTTCCGGCACAAAAATGTTTATTTTTATATCTTATAAGTTTTGTTCAAGTTAAAACTTTTATTTTCCACGACTTTCATAATGTGAGAACTTTTTCTGGAAATGTTCCACAGCCCATGTTGTAAATAGAATCTATTAAAAAGGTCCACAATTTTTTCGGCTCTTGGCTTTTTCTTAATTCTGCGGTTGTCAAATAATCGATATGCATTGTGCGTATGCACTATACATATACGAAAATTCTCTTCCCTACATACTTTCTTTTTTTTCTTAAGGAATATGACGTTTGTAATTTCAATGTCTTGTTTGTAATTGTAATGTCTCAAACAAATTTATTATATGAGGAAAAATTATGCATTTACCTAAAGGTTAAACGTGCAACGAACATTATCAATGCATGAGTCAGTACAGGGCATTAAAATTGTCCGCGAGGATATCTTTAGAAATTGATTTGGAAAACAGAGGTATACACGTGCCTAGTTATTCACAGGCCACGTTTCGGCACGTGTCATTTTTGTTCCTCTTTTGTCGCTCTTTTCCAATACGCTATGAATCATCGAACCTTTCCCCGCTGCCACTTTGATGTTCACCCATCGACGCGGTATATATTATGAAACTGCTCTACTGTTTGTAGAAGGTTGAAGAATAAAGTACAAAACGTATCTGAAATATTTTAAAAATACTCTGCCGTCAGATCGTAATGATCTCTGTTGACCTTTCTTTCAGTCGCTCGGGTGAAACAGCGCGATCAAATTAATTAATCCCTGTTGATGGGAATTGTGTTCGTATGAAACGCTGTAAACTAGCATCGATGGAAAATTTCTTTCTAGACCAAACTCTTTTTTCGAGCTAACACGTGCGTAACGAAATTAGTTTCAGATTATTCTAAAAACGCTCGTGCACAATCGATGATATTGTCAATTGTTTTTATAATACTCTACAAAGTAACATTTCGTACGATTTATTTTTATGCGTTTTATAATATTGTCAATATTTTTTAATTTGGTTTATGAACGATATTAACATTGTCGCAAGATATTAAGATATAAAATACTGTTTCGTCCGGTGACTCTTTGACTAGCCCTCGATCGAGGCGGCCGCGTCAATATAATTAGTTGGACCGTAATAATCATAAGGAACTATCGTAAAACTAAGCATTTCGATTTGACCGTTAAGTGGTATAAAACATCTTCGAGTCAAAGTGTAACCATATGGTTATTGCTCCATCAGGCAAAACGTGGGGAAACATGAGATTTCCCATGTTTCCCAGAATTTTCACCCGCAAACGACCGGTGGTGGGGCGACCAATACCCAGCAAGAGCTTTCCTTTGCGACAGCATCGTCACCGAATTTTACTGGTTCTACGACTACAACAGAACAGTCAACATCTCTGCACTGGGTTCACTACATTAACTCAGTCAACATTTCTTCGTTATCTACATCTACCTTTGATCCCTCATATTGTTACGTCCGGTGACTCTTTACGTTCGAGGCGGTCACCAGCTGCACACATAGAATTAAGCGAATCGCAGTAATCCTAAGGAACTGTCATAAAACGAGGCTCTTTGATTTACCGTTAAGGCCGTTAAGCGGCATAAAAGATCTACGAGTCAAGAAGTTCCTTATAGTTATTGCTTCATCAGGAAAAAATTGGGGAAACATAGGTTTTTTCATGATTTCGCCCGCAAGCGACCAGTGGTGGAGCGATCACCACGAGCAAGAGTTTTCCTTTGTATCGTCACCGGACTTCACTGGTTCTTCGACTTTAGAACAGTCAACATCTCTTTATCGGGTTTCCACCATTCGATCATTCGCCTACTTAACTTATACCTTACGTATCAACGTAACTATCTTCTCTACAAAGTTGTTGGAAATATATACTATCATTGAACTGTTAATCGAGCATTATACTCATTAAACTACCTCTATTATCTTAAACGAAGTAGGGGATCGATCAATTTCGTGGCGTCGATTGTAAAATCGTAACGGGAATTTACGACTGCCGTTGACGCGTTTCCTTGAGATCGCGTCTCTCCGCGAACGGTCGACAAAACAAATACTATTTCGATAATTTGATATCGTTATCAGTTTAAATACTAAGTTTAATGAAGTATTATTAAGAAAAGACCATTGGCAAAAAATATTAAAGTGACTCGGTACTATCATTGTCAAATTGGATTGATCAATATTATTAATAGCGTGCGGGCCTATTGAGCTTGGGAGAAAAGGTCGGTTGCCAAGCCCGTGTATTTCTATAGTGAAGAGTAAAGGTTAGCGTAAGTCCTTCGTGTAGATTCCAGGATGTACTTACTCTCACCAAGTTGCCTGTAAAATATTAAATGGCGAGGTATTTGATCCTGAGCCTTGACACTGTTTAACATACAACTTTTTATATAAAGAAACAAGATATGATAAATGGATTTTTTGTCTGCAAGCGTGACATCGTTTTACGAGCGTGGAAAGTGGTGTGAAGAAGGCTTAAAACAACGCGAAGGTTCATCTATCCGTCGTTCTCTGTTGTCCCTTTCACTGCAAACCGACCGCGTGGGAGGTCCGTTCAGGATCTCATAGTAATTTTAACACGAACTAGTCTTCGTTCGCGGCTCAGTCTCTACCGAGGTGTCTTTCGCGGACAATCATCTGCCCTCGTGAAATCTGCCCTCAACTTTTCGAATCGACAAACTCCTGTAATTAAATGTTAGACTTACACGCGTCCAAGTAAAATTCGTAAAGTGAAGGAAATGCGTGCTTCGTTAACATTTAGTGAGACGTTAAGCGAAAAGAGCAGCTATTCGATTGGAAATAATCGTCTGAAAAGGATCAGTCGCTGTCTTGCTTTCCGATCATGTTAATTACGTTAATTACTCCATTCATCGTGTGGACGAATGGTCTCAATTAACCGACAGACAACCGGTCGAAAGAAGTCAACGAGAAGAGTGATCTAAGTTCGAGGAACGATCAAGAGAACGATTTTATTGATCGCTCGTGATCGGCGACAGAGTAGACGGTTCTCGTGGATGGAAACTGGATCAGTGATTTCCCATGAGATCGAAAATCCAGAGCGGCTGGCACAAAGAGGCAAGAAATCGGTGAAAACGGTGTCTGAGAAAAGCCGAGCCAGAGAACGCCGATACGCGCGTGCAACGAGATAATTGCATCGCTTCGTAGTCAACTGCTATTGCGTAATGTTCGCATTACCACCATAGACGTATGAGAAAAAAAGAAGTTGTAGCAACGACGACGCGTCAGGTTGTTAAACCTATTTACCGTTTCGCGTTCACGCTTATTGGATACAGTCGCGGTTGTGTGGCTCTTCCTTCTCCCTGAGTTTTCGTCCTCGTTCCATTGTTCCAAACGAATTGCATAAGCGTATTCGCGGTGTTCGTCGACAGCCAGGAAGAAATTCACGCGACGCTGCGACGAAGATTTCAATGAAATTCAAGCGTTTAGCATAATTGACCGGCTGCTTGCTTCTACCCGTACGGAAATCGTCGTCGATTTCCACCGAATTAACGTTTCAGCAATTCTGAGTTGCAGTCATCCAACGACCACGATTGCGAGTTAAGATAGCGAAAGAAGCAGCAATCTTCGCTATGAACGTTCGCCTGATCCGTGTGCCGTCTTTCAGAGCTTTGCCTTTCAAACACCATTGATATCTCTTTCGTGTCTTCGTAACAGTCGGTATACATATTTCGTTCACGGTCAAGTGCCTGTGGTTCCGAAACAGCAGGAAGTACAAAGCAATTTCCGTTCGAGGTATCCAGGTTAATATCGTAGTACATATTCACATCTGGGAAATACAGTGTCATCGGCCATGGGTCACCATGGCAGATACAATCGAATTTTCACTAACCCTATCGGAAAGTTGTGTGTGATAACCTTTCTAACGTGAATGGTCTCAGCTCTGTTTTGCGATAAAAAACCGTTGACATAAAATTCGCCGAGCAAACAATGATGGAAAACGTGTATGTGATAAAGGTGAAAACGAAGCCAGCTTTGTCTTCTCTGTACCCATCCGAACGACGTTATTCGGCATCGACCGTGGGAGGTTTGTCCTTCGTGCATTTTGGTCTGGGTGCACTTTCCCTTCTGCTAGGCAGCTTGGCCTTATCTCTTCAAGGTCCGATCCTATCGGTCGCGTGTTTGGTTCCTTTCGTGACCGGTCTACTCGCCTGGAGAAGATGGTACATCGATAGGAACATCGCTATCTTCTTTTACGGAAATCTGTTCTCCTTGATAGCAGCGATCCTCTGCTTCATCGCCACAGTGTTCGACATCGCGGCCGCTGCGGAGAGTAGAAGCTCTCTGTGGTCGCTGGAAAGAATTCTCGAGCAGCCGCGAGATCATTCTGACCTGAAGAACGACACTCTGTTAAACGAGACGATGCCACTCAGCGAAGACAATTTCAATCTCAGTAGAATCTATGATCAATCTGCAAAGATTCGTCTTTACTCTCCCATGCCTGGCATTGTATTTGATAACATGTCAAACATATCTGGGTACATCTTGAGAACTTCGACGATTGATCCTGAGAAAGGTGAGACCGAAAGTCCTAGTAGATCGTTCACTAACAGTGATTCTAAAGACGAAGAGAATTCGCCAGATTCGGATAACGTTACCGAAGAATCCTTGAAAACGATCAAGAGCAGAATGATGTCATTCTTGTACAGGGATCATCACCAGTCCTCGCATACTAGGATCTTACTCACAGTGAACGTGTTGGTGGCGTCTCTTCTCGAAGCATTTTGGTCTGCACTGAGCGCTAGAATAGCGTTGCGGGGGATGATGAATCGGTTGCCAGAAAGCGGCTACGTGAATGGAACAGTTGGAGACAAAAAATTGGAAGGAACAGCAGCGGGTAAGAGAAAACCAGCTCCAAGACCGGACATTTTGGATCACGATCGAAGACTGTCTGAAAGTTTGCAAAATTTAACAACGTTACACAGCCTGAGGAATTCGGGACCAAGGTTACCACTGCCAGAGTCCAGCAGGGAATTCAGGGAAAGAGTAGAAAGATTTCTGGTGAATCAGGCAGCGCATCGCGTCGTCGAGGGATCCTGTTCTTAAAATGAAAATAACAGAGACAATTAAATTGCGAATTACGATATTTAATACCGATAGCAACTTTGAATATCAATATTCCTTGTAATATAACAGTTTACGCGTAATCTTCGATCTCAGAACGTATGCAAGTACAATGACTCGCGCAGGTATTTCAAGTTCGGTATTATTAGTAGTATGTTGATAAAAATTGACGATGGTCGACATCGTTCCTGGTAACAGGAACAAAATTTCGCTGTCGATAATATTTGCCAGTAACCAAACAATTTTTAATCATTTGTAACAAATAATCTGATAGATTCGAATGTGGAAGGTACATAAGCCATTTGAAAATAGGCGATGAACAATGTTTTGTAAGAAACGAATAATATTAGTCTAATTGTTATGCATGTTGGTTGCTCTTAATTAATATGTTTAATATTTTTCAAATTGACAGAAATATATATTTTATCCGAGAAATAGTTTCGACGTGGAATTGACTGACAGCGTGTTGAATTTAAAAATTGTTCTTTCATGGGTGACAGGAAATGCGACTCGTCGTGTTTTTCATCTACGATCTTTATGTTCATGAAAGGTTTCTATAAGTGAGCCATTGTATCTTTGCATTTATACGAGTACTACAGTAGATTAGTAGTATGACCTGTTTGATATCACAATTTTAATGATTATCACGCGCTATATATCCAGCTGATGTAATAAAGTTTCACGCAACGACTACTGCCAATTTCTTTCATTGACGGTTTCATTAATTAGTTAAACTCCATAGATACGGATTGTTAAATGCGAAGTTCGTAACGATTGCGACACAGCACGGATGATTCAAACGGTCGAGTGGCTACGGTTAAAGAAGGGTAGCCACTTATAGCGTGTTTTCATTCTGAAAGATCGTATCGGGCAAGACGCGAACCTAGAAAACACTTTAATTGCGATTTATTAACTTCAATCGCCACGTTCCTTTACCTCTGCTAATTAAATGATTCAGCTTACAGCATCAAACAATTCTGAACTCAGCTAGATAGAATCTCGAGAATATGGACACGCTTTTCAAGAAGATTGCATTGTTCTCGAATTATATGGAACGTTCTAATGGAAACACTGTAAACTTTGTTGTTTCTGGTAATTGATCTACGCTAGCAACAAAGAGTATAAAAACACCTGTTTACTTCCGACAGGATGTGTAGCTTAATTGCAAAATTATGGATAAACTTCGAAAAACCAACATCTAATCTTTGCTTATTAATTTACCATCAATCGTACGCACTTTGTTAAAGTTTATATGCCGCTACCACAGATCTATGAAAGCGTCCGGCTACTTAACGGATAGATGCAAGCGTAGATGCAAGAAAATGATAAACGAATCCTTCTTCCGTGACAGATTTTCTCCGATATGATTCAGAATCGGGAATAATTCTCGTGCGTGTTGCACTAATCAAGATATTCTATTTCTAATCTCGTGTTCATTCATCGTCGTGGTTGGTTGAACTTGAATATATCTAAGTATACACAAATGCTGGTAAGCTGTATAGATTCGTTTCTATCCCGTCGAACGATCAATCTAGATTATGTGAAATTAATGTTACGTACAATGGTGTGAGCTCTCGTGTGTGCGCGCTGCACACGTTATTGCGAAAGTTCAACGATCGTGCTGTCTGTTGCGAAATCTCATAATCTGATATTAGCCAACGCGCACGGAGCGCGGGAGTTCACTAAGAAAATTGCTGACAATAGCGGTGCTCGTTATAGATCCCGCATTCCTCGTTAAATGCTTACCTGGGCGTGTTTCAGTGACATATCGGCTGTGATAAAATCATTGACCTGGGGACAGTCAGTGTCGTGTTCGTATCCGTTTCTTTCATCGATGGACCAACCGATGAAATCAGCAACCAAAAATAACAGTTATTTCCAAAGTCTGTATGGCACGTTCCTGACAAAGCCACGTTTCACGAAATATTACATATTGTGTCAATCGTTTCGTTTTAACGCGCAACTTACGAAAATACCAAAATTATCTTAGGATTTAAATTAGTTGACTATGAATTTGCAGGACTTTCCAAAAACTCATTCGATTTCCATTGATTCTGAGTTGGTTTTTATTTGTTTACTCGAGTTAATGGAAAAAGAGCAGCCATCCTTTTCTATAGCTCCTTAAATGTAGTTTTTTTAGGTACAAGTTATGATCCTTGAACGAAGCTTGATGAAAGGCGAAAGGACGTTTCGTATATTAATTTCTAATTGTTTTCGTTTTTTTCGTTTCATTGCTCGAAAGAATACGTATAATTCATCGAGCGACACGTGGTTTCTTTACAAAACAAAGCTTTATTCTTAATCATTGTTAGTTACATCGTTCGACAATGTATCGGACTTGCTACGTATCGCTCTTAAGGTACACTTTATCGAGTAAACAACGTTAAACTACTCCCCTAAGCTGGCCTTGTCTCTTTCGTTCTCGAATGTCGATTATAAAATATGCATCTGTTTTTATGTGCTATCTAACGAACGGTTGTTAACGGCGATAGATTTTACTTCTAATTTGTAATATTCACTCATTGTCAGTAAGATCAATCTTCTTCTTTATATCGTTCTTGGTCCACTAGGATTGTATGTTCGAAAGCGAATGCGGCCCTACAACGTAAAAAGCTCGACGAAGCTAACACAGACCACGAACACGGTTACTCGTTTATTCGTATACTACGACGCGTGATAAATATCTTCCTTAAAAGAATCGTAAAATTCCGGGTGTATATATAGATTCATAAAACTCAGACTTCGTGCGAAATTATGGACGTGCGAAAACATCTTCTCTCATCCTTATGTGGTTTTGAGAATGGAATTGAACGTTCGAATGGCAGTGACCGAGAATTCATGGCGAGCTTAACGTGCCCAATTTTGAACTTATTATCGAATGGTAAACATTTTTGCGACAATTAACGTCTAAGTGCTAAATCCAGCTGACGTCTAGCGAGATATTGGCAAGAGTAAAGCACACGTTTGTACATGGACGTTTCTAACGAATCGCCAAAGTAAAAGTCTCCGTCGAGGGGTAAATTTTACGAAACAGAACTTTGGAAAATGTATCCCTTTCTTTTCATTCATATTTTCGCCTTCTCTAGAGACCTTTTCTTTGGCATATTATCTATGAGACTAATCTCTTCTCCCTTTTTCTTCCTCTCTCTCTCTCTTTCTCTACATATATACGATCGTTTCCAACATACATTAGCGATTAATATTACGAACAACATGGGCGACATCGTTTAATTAATAAAAATACATCGTTACGTAGGATTTCTCACATATAGCGTACTCTGACGTAGAGTTTACTCTTCGTGATCCTTCTTCAGACTTGTAATAGTGCGTGGATCGCTGGAAAAAAAGTAATCCGACGCGGACATTTCTCATTCACTTACGCTCTAACGATTAAGGTTTACTTATACTATCGTACCACAAATCACATCACTTAGGTTCTATTACGAATATGGTAATCATAGATTTGCACTCGTATCACCATCTTTGTATTCTACATGGACAATTTCCTATCTAGTGCACACGGAATAGTTCGTAGATCGAGTCCTGAACTCGCAACATCTCCATAGTAAATACGAAACAACAGACTACGGGGATGGCCACGGTTCTCTCAGCGATTCTTTCTCCTACGTATCAAAGCATCAAGTTGTACTGAATCGAGGTTCCGGTCTTTGCTCTCCCCTTACATCGTTTACCACTTAATATAATACTACTGTTTCTCGACAACTATCTCGTTATTGGTCTAACGATAAACGCGATCACACGTTAACCGGTCTAACGTTGTCGTCGGACTGTTGTTGTTCGCCACTTTGCCAACCCGAGTCCAACGTCGTCGAATCACTCAAGCAACACTGAGGTGTTTCTTCTTCCTGACTGCTTCTGTAATCCCTGTAATCCCTTCCCCTTTCAGTCTCCTCCTCCCTGAAGTATCCAGAAGTCGCTGGACCTTCTTGAAGCTGCTCGTCGTCCTTCGACGTGTAGTAAGAGTATCGGCCTTGTTGAATGACCTCGTATTGCGCATCAGGCGCTAGAAAAGGTCCTCTGGCGCTTCTGGGCTCGTCACTGTTCGCGTAATTGTCGGATGGTATGTCACCACCGTCCGATGGCAGTGGCAGAGGCATTCTGGATCTCTTTGACAGCTGTCGTTTACCTAGACGAGCTGCCAAGTAGTCCACGCCCTCTGAATGCTCCGTACCTATGAAAATCGGGGTGAATGATCAATGGCAATGAGTGGCGAGCTATCTTAGTTCCCTTCCAATTGTTCAATCTTCAGAGTGTCGTTATATACCTTCTTTCTCTACGGCCAAATCGTAGAAACTACTCTCGGGTCCGCAACACGAGGACACATCACCGAAGTACAGTTCACTTTCCGACTGTTTTGGTCCAGGATTCGCTTCCTGCTGGAACGCATTGTTCTCTACGCCCTTCAGAGGCTTCCTGGTTCGTCTGCCTTTCATAGTGCCCTCGTTTCCTCCTTCTGGATCGGTGCTGTTCGAGATTTCTTCGGCGTTTTCGTAGTTATCCGATGGCCGTTTCGCAGATCGTGATCTGTGATCTGTGAAAATGGTGATTTTTTTTGTGTGTGAAAAGTAAAACCAAGGAAGTTGAAATAACGGTTTTCACAACGAAGTAGAAATAAAACGGCGAAACGATTTAATTTTCCTCGCGGACTAAATAAAAGCTTCATTCTCATTATCGATATAGTAATATAAACGTTCGCTCAATTGTCCGTTACCCAGCCACACGAATTCATACTCCTACGATTATCGAGCGTATTTCTCTCTTCAAACTTCAATCTTTAATGAACATTTAATTGCTCACCTTCGTTGTTCTCGAAGTTCTCCATCCGTTTGGCAATTCTGGGTCTTTGTTCCGCGACTTGTGGTCGCCTAGCTGGGCTGTTAGGGTCGCTATAAGGTGGCGGAGGACCCCATAACGGCACTGGAGTCTCTAAAACACTGTAAGAAGCCGTACTAGGGGTGTACGGGCCGTTCTGCGTGTTTAATACAGAATAAGGGCCACTCGATTGAGAATTAAGAACGCTATAGGGGCCATTCGTGTTTTCCACGTTGGCCTCGGTTTGTCTGGTCTGAGTGTGAAAGCCATAATTCGAGTCTGGACTCGGAGCTGGTCCTCTGGATCTAGACCAAGGTAGCCGCCATCTTCTGCAAGGTAAAAGGAACGATCTTTGAATTTGCTGCGACAATTAACATCCTATCGACTTCATTATCTTATCGCGAAAGAAACGAATTTCAAGCACACCGAACGTATCTTCTATGCGCTGGAATTTCTTTTCCCATAAAGCTGGATATTTCGTAGAAAATGTTACAATGGCCGGCGGATTAATTAGAAGGCACGATCGGAATTTTTCGTTGTTAATTTGACCGAAAGCGAACTTCAAAGAACGGCTCGTCGTTCGTCATAATTTATTTCTGAAACGGAGGAATCCCTCCTCTAAATGTCAGAAGAACAGAATGGAATCCCAGCTTAATTAATGCCATACATTAGCGGATTACCAGAATACAATGTGTCCTGGGAGCCTGGAGGGAGCGTTGCCTCGTTTACGGGTTTATTGCACTCCGCTACCGATATTCGTGACATTCGTGAATGAAATCTATTGAATATGTATCATTACTCGCAGACAAATGCACCGTGCGCATTTGAATCGCATCAATAATTTCTCAATAAAGTTCATCGGCCACCGCGTCCCGGTATTGAATTCGTAACGATTCCATAACAGTCCTCGTCACGTGTGCTATTATTATGTGTAGTTTTACGAAGACAATTTAAACGACGTTAATTCACTCAACGGTGTCATCCGATGGTTTGACATCGAGTCAATAAAACGCGGCACGTTTTCAAGGTTAGATCGATTAATATTTCGAATGTAATTTCATAACAAGTATTGTACATCGTAGGTTTATAGTGTACGTTCGTGTTCGTACCAAACGTGACGCTTATCTAAAGCACGAGAATATCAAAGAATCAATTACTCGATTACAATTTTATATTCGTGCAAGATTTGCGACCCAATATATATGCAATATATAAACACAAGAATCAGAATGATAAGTAAACGTATAATAATTATGTATCGTTGTTTCGACAGTTTTCTAATATAAATCCTATTTAATATAAATTTAAATGCTTTGAAATTGGAAATGCCCTATAAATGTGATCTTCAGGATTATATCGTTCTTCGACTCTCCGGATTTTATTATACTGCCGACTTTCTCAGAATTCGATTTTTCGAGTGTACGAACCTGGATGGCGCCAAATCGGGATTTGGCGTGTAGAGATTTCCTGGGGTCTGCGCCCACCAAGGACTAGCACCGCCACAATCGTTGCAACATCCGCAGGAACCAGTCGTCGGTCCCACGGTGCCTCCTTGGCCGTACAAAGATCTGCATCTCAGTTCCAACTGCTCCCAGTACATTTTCTTCTTCTCGTGACTTAGTAACTGGTACACCAGCATGCACGAGAATATGCAAGCTAAGATTCCAGCGACCGAAACTCCAAACAGAGCCCTGAGACAGGCGTGTAGAGCGCCGTGGACCGCCTCGCAGTGGGGAGTACCTTCGAAGAGAACTCCAGGATCTCCTTCTGGCGCTCCGTAACACGTGCACGACCTGTGGTGATAATTATCGAATAGAAACTATCGATCTCGCCGCCGTGTAAAAATAGACGAATATACCAACCTCGCTTTCACGGTATAAACGCATTTTCGAAGACCTTGCAGCCGGGACATGTGTATCACTGTCGTCGTTACGGTGACTAACACGCATACCAACGCACATACCACTCCAACAGATCCACAGACTTTCATCTACAAAATATTAGCGTTTTAAGGAAGGGATTATATAGGCGAGACGATATTATTTCGATTAGGCCATCCCATAAGTAACGTAGTTTACGATTGGGTTAAGTTCGAAGTAGTGGAATTTGTGGCTATCAGATATTCATATGATTCTCATCTGCGTAAGTTAATCTATCACAAGGATTCTATTTATAAATAGGAGTAAATTCCAAGATGTCTTCAAAGAACAATGTTATAAAGTCATCGTCTCATTCTGCCTTGCAATCTATAGAGTTGATCGTATGAGGAATTAATAGAGCATATCAAATAGAAAAATGTAGAAAATGATATAAAATGGGGGAAAATTAATTTACAGCAATAGGTAATTTTTGATCTGTATCCGATATAGAAAAACCAACGACCGTATTATCTGGTCATTGATAACGGCTTACCAAAAGTCCGTATCTGTGCTTCCGTCTGGCGAGTAGCATCGTGAATAGACCCATTAGAATTAACTGAAAATTAATACGAAATTTGCAGTAGTTTAAATACCTTGTGTCTTCATTGTTTCCGTACGCGGTCTCGTTAAAGGGAGATCGGTTGATAGACTCCGATCTTTGCCTCTTACCATTATGCCAGGAATGTAAGATGGTACAGTCTCAAAGAGAGCTAAACTGGCCGTGTGGGCTGAAAGGACCGCGTGTACCGCCAAAAAGAGACTACCGACCGCAGCGCTCAACCCACCACAAAGGCAACAAAGGACAACGTACTTCTTGCAGCAACCACCTTCCCCCGTGTGGCCTGTAAAATTAAAATCGGTCACAGCACTGATAGTATGGAAGCGATAGGCGAGGAATTAAAAGGGAAAGGAGTATTCGGTAAAAGGGGACCGGAATGGTATGCCTCGAAAGTCCTCAATGAAACGCTTCGAATATTTTCGTCTTTGAAAAAAAGGAATAAGAAAAAAACGAGAGAGTGTTAAGACGACGACGGTCGTAATATTTCACGTCGAATCTTTCCGCTACGATCGCTTCAAAGGATGCCTCTAAGAAACACGTAATAGCTGGAAGGATATCTTTCGGTGGCCAAGCGGAATCTTTTGTACGACTATCGACCCTTTTCAGTCAAAAGGTCCTGCAAGACTTATTCCCATCGTGCGTTGGCTCCTTCTTTCACGGGATAATGATTGTCCTTGCGTGAGAACCCAACAACGGGAGCTTTGATCTGAGTACAATGGGAAACGTGCCTTGAGCGAAATTCTGCGAATCTTGTTAGTCAATGATTAGCCCTTAGATCACCTTAATTCTCTTCCCCTTTTAGCTGTATGGATATTTTAGAAAAAGGAAATTATTGATTGTCCGACGATGATTATGTTCATTTCTTTCGAGCGTTAATGCGTTAATGTACCGAGCAATAGTGCGAATAACGAAGTATCGTAGTAAAACACAGCCTACAAAATTGTCTTCACACGCCGCGGCGCATCGCACAAATGCTATTTTTTACGATATGTAGCCGAGGTATTTCATTCTCAATCAGTCGGGCTCAACTCTTGTCGTCGAAACTCTCAATTGAGCCGACCACGCTGTATTGGAAATTCCTTCAATGAATGTTGAGCGTTGGGAGCGTCGACGCTACGTCGCTTCAGAGACAATAGCAGAGTCTTTCTCTCTCTTTCTCTCTCTTTTCTCTCTCAAAAGAGAATCGACAGAGCTGAACTTTTTAATCAGGTTTCCCATTAACAAAGAAGGGTACTGTGCCCTTCTGTAGCGCGGATCCGGAAGACAAGTGAAGAGATCATCTTCTGTAATTAAAAATCTAATTATTTTTCTGCCAACGAACAAAATCTACGAAGATCACGCGGCTCTGGCGCCAAATAAAAAATCCTCTCAACCAGAAACTGTTATTCTCACAGTTCCACGCGATTCCCAAGAGTACAGCAGTTTTGCTATAACGAAATGGTCAACGCAACCATTCTCGTGTTTTGACATACCTGGCCATTGTCGAACTTCAACAAATAGACCCCAAAGGCAAAAGACGAATTGGAATGCCGTTCTTTTTCTAGGAATCTGCTTCCCTTTAGCTTTGTCAAAGAAGGTTTACCGAAATCTCGTTCCCAGTGACTCGTAAATCGTTTTTCTCGAATCGAACGTGCACAACCTTGCTTCATGCTTGTTGTGTTCTCTATTGAAACTACCACGGAAAATCGTTTTACCAGATTCCTCCGAATACCTGCTACTTCTCGTGAATACGGACCAAGGTTTAGGATTGAATTGTTAAAGTGTACCTTTGCTACCTGGGCTGTTAGAGTTACGATCTGGTGAATCGTAGGTTTCGAAGCAAGCGGAGCGAAACTGGTATTTAAATGCCAGCATTCAACCACAATGTGTTTCAAGGGTAAAAGGAAATGGCTGGTTCCCTGATTTTCCTCGAAACGCTCTTTCAACAGACGAGCTTTTCTGTGGATAAAATGCCTTCGATTTTTTACTCCCAGTTCAAACCACGCAATCTTTCCAAGCTTGCTCTCTAGCTGAATTCTTGATTATATTAGAAATTCTAAAACTACTTAATCTACGATGTATTGAATTTTAAAGCTTTTTATCGAGTCAGCTCTTATAGAAAATCAAACTGTGTTTTATTAAGAAGCCTGTCGATATCTATTTATACGGCAACCTTTTGTTATCCACGTGACCTTCCACGAGGCTATGCAACATATCTTCCCGCCGGTAAAAATAGAACGTGGATGCTAGAAAATGCACATTCCCTATTCGGAAATGTAGTAGACATCGGTGCGTTTAAAATTTATATCGCATGGAAATAATTTAGAAATATTTCAAAGACGAAAGAACCGGGAAGTTGAAGATCGTGACGCGAGTCAAGGTATCAGGAATTCGAAATTAATCGCGTATTTCCATTCTTACAAACATTCTTCTCTTTAGTTTTGTAATTAATTAAGTCGTTAACTTAACTTTGCGACATGTTATGCGCTCGTGATATAAATCGGTATAACAAATTACTTACAACAATAATATAATATGATATGATAAAATATAATAAATAAACAGTATATCTTTGAAATATGTAAGAAGCGCGTTTCTTCCTCTACAGAAAAGAAACGAATGTTTGAATGGATTACTTTAATGACTCATTGTACCAAAGGTAGCTTAATGGAGCAGCTAATATCAGATTATGCGGGCACGTAGATCGGTGGTACAGACTGGGGTTGGAGGGCCGATTGATAAATTAACAAGAAGGGTTAATCGGCATACCGCAGGGGTGAGGGTAATGCGATCTCGGGAAGTGCGCGTGGTTTGTCGGATGTGGCAAGTGGGAATGCGAGTGTGCCGCCATTGTGAATGGATAACCCTGGTTATCCATCTCCATTTCCATTCCAAGTCGGCACCGGACTATCTGCAGCACTGGGTATCCGTCCATTTTCTTCTTTACAACTTGCACTTTAAAGGAAAAGTTTCGTGGATGTTTTCGTCACTCTTTTGTCTTTCCAAACCAACATGTATCAGACACAGTATCCTTCGTCATCGAATATCCAACGTTATTAAATATTTACATCACTATTACACGGTTATTTCTTCGATGTATTTAGAGTTTAGATCACAAAGAAGAAAAAAAGAAAAATTGTACCAATTTGCGTTAAGAAGAAATTACAACGCACATTATCTTCCTCGATAGTTTATGAATCACGTTTACGCATCACGCGAGTTTCTCCACGAGGGGATGTTTTTCTCAAGGTCAATTCTTCATCGCGCACTTTCTCATTAATCGGTCCACCTTCGCGTATGACGATCACCAATGTCAATTATTTTTATATCCGTGGGGTCGACATTCGATCTATTCTTGCGGCAGATTCTTGAAAATATTTTGGACAACACATATATCGATGCTAGTATATTTCCAGCTATTCCTTGCTCTTTACACTCTCCGTTGAATACTTGGAAACGAATGCGAGAGCACAACAACTCGAGAGGCACTCCACGAGATCTCTGTTGGCCCGCACGTTGGCTGAGGTGTCCCACAGGTGGTGGTGGTGATTTGGGAACGAAGCCGAGGCTTGGGATTCCTTCGAAGGAACATCCAAGATGGCATTCCTTGCGCGGCCATTCACCAGCCAGCTTGGATTAATAGCAGAGAGGGCAAAAGTATCCTGTTGTTCGAATCACAGCATTCTTCGTCACGATGCTTCTGTTCTCGGTTGCTGCGAGCATCGACTGGTCGATATACCGTGACGATTCGAGCGACTCGACGCGGTCGAGGGTCGAAATTCCACGGGGGTTGCTCCTCGAAGCAAGTAGAATCGGTCAACGATGCGTTCCGGTGTCGATAACGCGTGGCCGCTATTGATAAAGGGGACAGCAACGATGGTAGATGCGGCCTTGCTCGTCATCCTGCTGATACTGCAGACATTCTGACGATCGTCAGGCGAGATGACTAAGGGTGGAGCTACGGGCTACCATCCCCGTCTACGTCTAATTTCAACCGAGTTTCAGGAAATACTGTCCAACTGCGTGACATGCTCGCTTTAAGCGGAAATCAAACGGGGATGGGAAGAGTGTTTGGAACACAGGCGATATTGTATATCCGCCATTCAAATTGGCAAGCCAACGTGGAAGAGATATTGATTCGGTGTTGCGAGAGATACAGTGTTCGAATATTGCTTCAAGTGTTTCTCTTTATATTCGCTACTTATGTAGCATGGTACAATTGAGGAGTTTTTTGGAAAAAGGCTTCATCAATCGATGCGTTAAATCGACTAACTCGCTTTCGAAGCTTTACTTCTGGTTGTTTACTATCAATTACGTTCGAATTAATAATTATCGTGGCTCTCGCAGAACTTTGCCATTTCTATATTTGCGAAATGAAGAAAAATTTCGAAATTATTTCGTTAGAAAATACACGCGCCACCTTTACATATCTATCACATACTTACAAGTTAATTGAATTCAAATGACTCGACGAAAAATGATCTGAGCAACGAGAAGAAGGACAAGAACTCGAGAGGATATTTCCAATTAATTAGAGGAGGGTTTCCAAGTTGCGTGAATTCAAATAATCTGATGAAGGTTATTAGACATTTTTCCCTCAGAAATCTCGTCAATTTATTACAGCGTTTTGAAAGAATACCCTTTCAAATGATTATAGTTGTTACCAAGATAAAATAAGGGAAATACTTACATTGATTGACGGACGTAGTTTCGTATCGTCTAGTTGGCCTAGGGGGTGGTCGCGGAGGAAGCGCTGGAGGTTGATGCGTTCTTGATGTCACTTCAACACCTCCGTCGCTCTCCCCCTCCTGCCCCCTCTTGTTCCCACCGGTTTGCACCACGTGACATTGGCATTTACTTTTCGACGGAGCGGAGACCTTAAATGTAAAAACTGTGTAAGAAGTTCAAAGGGTAAAAATGATTTTGAGAATGACACGAAACTGTAGTTACAGAACACATGCAACAAAGTTGCCTGTCAGTAGTAAATAATTAAATTATATTTATCATACTGTTGTCACGCCAGTAAATTGCGTAATGAAACGTTATAGAAGTCATGCGAGTAACAGTTTTGCATCAATGGCTAAACGAGCTAATGATTAACGATCGTTGTCGTCTACAGACGTAGTTAGATTTTGGTAAAATATGTTAAATTGCTTAAAAATTTGAAATCACTGAAAATTGAATTTTCTACATTCAGATTTTACCCTATTGTTGCACTTGCATCTATATGACCTAATTGTGTCGAAAATATAGTACTTATTAAGGTATAATAGCCAACAACCGAAACAGGATTCTATTTAGATTCATATAAAAATTTGAGTTTTATAATAATAACTATTTCTCGTTAAATTCTAATTTTCAAATCTAAATTTGACAAGAATACCTGTATCGAGTCGACTCCGATAAGAGACGTATTTTTGGTATCGTTATTCTGCGTGTGTTGATGTCCATGAGCATGCATGTGCGCGTGATGATGTCCATGGTGCTCCAGGCTCGACGGAGCTCTGTCTCTTTGCCTGGTATCAGGGTGGCTGGAATGCAACGAATGCACTTGTTGTAAATGGTGATGATGATCGTGGACGTGATCTAGGCGACTGTGCGTTCTCGTATTGGCGTTCGACGAAGAAGACTCGCAGGATATGCCAGAGCTGACGTGATGATGATTTACGCTCGAATGTCCGGTCAAACTTCCCGACGAACTACCGTGATGATGGCTAGCTAATGGCGTAGTCGAGAGACTGCTATTCGCATTGACCACGTGTCGATGAACCGCTGGCGAACCGCCATGATTTAACATGCTCGAATTCGACGAAGCCCCGCTCATTGCACTGGAAGTGCCGTGGTGATCACTGGAGAAACCTGAGTTTGAAGGGTAGTGACTGGTCAAGCCGGTGCTACCACCGAGACGATGATGACTCGTCGGTGAGTTTCTGTGTACCATGGTAGTAGATGTCGATATTGGATTCGAATGGTGATGAGTATTCGGATTTCCGGCTGCAGCTTGGCTTCCATGATTTGCATTGGGGCTACTTAAAGGACCAGAGTTTCCATGAACGTGGCTGGTTAAGCTTGGCGCCAGATTTGCATGATGGTGCGCTGCTATTCCTTGTGGACCATGCGGATGATGCACGGTTGCCGGACCGTGATGATGGGTCACGTTCGTTGCCTTGGTGTTCCCGTGATGATGATGAGTGTGTTGTCGCTGGTGCTGCTGAAATCCCATCAATCCATCTGCAACGTCCAAATTCGTAGTGCTTCGGAAATTGTCGGCGTGCTTGTGCACGTGCGCGTGGGTATCACCGTGGAAGTGTCCGTGGACGTTACGTTCCGGCGACGTCGGCTCATGATGGTGTTGATAAGGATTCAGAACCTGCTGAATATTCTTCAGCTTATCTTTGCCCGAAGCGGTTGCTTTCTGCGATAACCCTGTGTGATCTTCGAGCTGCTTGTCCAGATCTTTCGCGGACGTCTCGAGCAACGCCGAGCTAGACTCCAACAAAGGACTCGGGCTGGAAGTTAGGCTGTGTTGGTTGTCCTGTAAGTTGCCGGATTCCTGAACTCTTCGCGCAGCCTCGAACGCCAAGTTTCGGGAAAGATCCAAGTTCCTTGGACTGCAGGAAAGATTGTGACCGTGTCTCGATAGAATCGCGCTTTGACCTTCCATCGATCTCGTATTCGGCGATAAGCCGGCCTGATGCTCCAAAATATCGACATTCCTGGTATTCTCTAAATTGATCTGTTGGCTTTCTTGATGAGATAGCGGACTTTCGAGTCTTCTTATTGGTTCGAAAGCACTCTGAAGTGCCTCTAAACCCCTAGGGAGTTCTTGGTTGTTAGAAATTCTTGTACTTCCCACGCTCCTCTCCGCCCTGTCCCTCTGTGTTCTCATGGAATCCATGCTACTCATTGCGGAGCATTGGCAAGAGTGTTGCGGACTTTCCGGAACGTCCAGGTCGGTAGTTAATTGCGGTTGGGACATTGTAATACCTGAAAATACGATCGTAGTTGCGTGAACCGATTCGTACCAACGGACAATTAATTATCGTTGAAAATTCGAGTGGTGAAACGACGGCGTAATGGGCTTTCATCGATTAATCGTCTATCGAAGGATCTGAGAACTGGAGAGATACGCCGCGGTACGTTCGTTTCCGCGATCTCGATCGATCACGAACCGTTCGCGGATCAGTCGCATTTCTCACATCTCGTCGGGAGCCGATTCGTTTCCATACAGCCGCCTCCGTTCCACTTGATAAATCGTCTTGGATTACAAAACAGTGGAAGTTGGCTTAAGCGGTGTTCACGATCATGAAATAAAAGCATTTTCTTCTCTGAAAATATCCACAGCCCGTGGCTACCAAATTACGAATTTCAACACTTTTCGCTCTTTTCGTTTAAAAGTATTGGGGTATAAAGTTGGAGTATTTTTCCCAACAACCTAACAGACAAGTGAATTTTCTGTACGTGGTTCTAATTCTACGACCAGGTATCGTGCAGTAGCTGCAATGTCATGGAATCGGTCGAAAAAGAGAGTCAAGAGGTTCGCGACTTGTTGATTATCTGTGAGAAGATGGCAATCAGTTAAGAAACTAACGAATCTCCCAATTACGACGTAACGCGGTATCCGAGTAATGGAACGATGCTAACTGCGGATCTCGTATCCGTTCCGGACACGGAAATGCGGAAAACTTTCGCAGCCTATTAGCGCCTTCCGTCGTTAAAACTTCTCGAATAGCTTTCAAGGAACTTATATAAATATCTCGGTGAATATTAGACGATTCTTCTCGAGTTGTGAAGAGTGGCTTTCAATGGTTCGGCATTGTACTTATTCGAAAGAATTCCACCCAACAATTCGTTCCATATTACCTTGTTAAGAAATTGTTACGAGTTCCGATAATAACTACCATCGACAACTATCGCTGTATTTTTCTCAAGGTGTCAATTAACGATTTCGTGTATGTACAACTTGCACTCGAAAGAAAAGTTACATGTCGCGTGGTATACAGGTTCTATGGAGGAAGTAAGGATCACCGTCGCCATTATTACGATAGATAAATTTAACATCGTGTCAGCATAAAGCATCGTAATTTAACTAGACCCATATACCTATACTATCTCCTATGAATATTTGTACATGTAAAATTGTTTCAAACGTATCAAGTATATTTCAAATGGAATTCTTGATTCGATGATGACATTTCGTGCCTTTTATAGAGGAACAATTTAAAAATCCAATATTTTGTCAGTCAGTTTCACGTCAAAACTGTCTTCTTGTCTGATTTTACGTTTCTGTCGTTTTCTTGAATATTTCAAAAACGATGGGAATATCGATCGAGGAGTTGCAGCAAGGCCGGAAGAAAAGTATTTTTAAAGGGCAAGTCGCGAGACAGATAAATGAGAAAAAGTGTATTATGAAAAAATATCAACCTTCTGATGGAATTGCATAAAGTATCCAAATACTTCTGAGCAGTGGCGGTACACGAATGTTGAAAATCGGATCCTACATCGATGACATGTTATTAAAAATTCAACACGAAATCATCCTGTTATTAGTCTCCTTGTAAACCATTATCGGTGACAGTAAGCAGATCGACTTGTGTCTACTTTAAAGGAAAATCTGCTTAGGCTAATGGTCCCTTGCGCTTCACCTGCAAAATCGATCACATCGGTCGCTACCTTAAAGCATATTTGGTATCGAGCATCTAGTTGCAGGTAACCAGCTCGAAGTAGTTCTCGTAAGTCCAACCGGTGGACTCTTGGCCACTTACATTCCTCGTATCTCGTTATACGAGCGCAAAGGCTCTGAAGGCCATGGTCAAGTTCGATGCCGATGGCGTTGCTCGGACGCGGTTAAGTTTTTCTGTCGTTCGACGATCTCTCGATCGAACGAAGAATGGGAATACTTCGCGGCACGTGGATTTAATTTCGTTCAAGCAGAAAACCAACGATCCCCTCTTCCTCCTCCTCTCGAGTTGCCCGCTGTTCCAGACGATTCTCACGGAATGCTTGATTCGTCAAAAAAGTTTCTCGCGGTGTTTATATGTAAAATGTCCTGACGCTGATGTAACTAAGGAGGTTATGGTGCTCGATTGATAGGTGGCCAAGTGGCTGAAAATCGCTTTCGCTTGATCTTCTATTCGCCGAAAGAGAAAAGGAACAGAAAGGCAGAAATATAATTTCGATTCGAAGAGATAGAGGATCGCTGATGAAACCTATAACAGCCTTTATCTAAAGGTTAGAAGCTGCTAATTTCTAACATTCAGATAAGCTATCTGCTTTGCTCCTTTTGCTACGAATACCGGTTTCACCGTCACGTATAAATGGAACGCTTGTGTCAACAGCTTCGACTTCGTCACGAAATTTTCCGATATCGACACTTGCACCATCGTAAAGTTTAAATGACTTGTCGAATGTTACAGACGCAGGACGTTATTCTTTCGAGAAGAAAAAAATCTCCAACGAATCATGCGAATACCTCCCACTTCCGATCAATTTTTTTTCGATGTTCAGATTCCCTGGTCGTTTCGTTTACACGGGAAAGCTCGAGCAAATTGCGAATCCAGTATCCATCGCGTACTCGTACTAAAAGAAAGAAATAGTTGCGGCTCACCTGCGCGATCGAATATTCAAGTGCTCCCGTCTGCCGGATCCTCTCAATCACTGTCTCCCGGTGACGCTCCTTCCGCATGCCCGACGATCGGAGCTCGGATCTGTACACGAGGCAGAAATCTATTTTCGAAACGAACTCTCTGTTCCTTGGTCTTCCCACTGGAATACCGCGCTACGTAAGTAGGCGTGCGCATTTTTGAAACGTTGGAGCACGCCTGGCGCCAAAAACGACCACCGTATACCGTAGACCCCGGTGCACAGTACCACGAAACCTTTATCACATGCACGTTCCTCTTCTGGCTGGTGTCGGCGAAACAGTATTCTCGTTAATTCGATTCCGAGAGACGGTTCGCATCGCGTCGCGTCTCGTGTAGCATCGCAACGGCACACAGCACAGCACGGCACGGCACGGCTCGGCACGATCACACGACGGTCCCACGGGGACGGGTGAAAACGAGCGACGAGGCTCTATGGAAGAAAGGAAGCAACGGTGGATAGGAACGGAGCGCAATATCGTGAGAGACTGTTCTTGCCTTCCACCTTCACTGGCAGCCGTTCTGCCTTGGAATGTGCCTTTGCCCCCTCTAACCCCTCTCCGCTCCTACACCCGGCGCAGAGCTCGAATGAGGGGCCCTCAGGGCCCCGACTCTTACACCGCAGCCCCCGCTCTCGCTCTCTCTNNNCCCGCTCTCGCTCTCTCTCCCTCTCTCTCTCTCTCTCTCTCTCTCTCTCTCGCTCCCACCATTCGAAGCTCGACCGTCGATTTCGTTCTGAGGCCGCAAGTGTCAGGCCCACCCACTCTCGTTCGGGGCCTCGATGGGACTCGCTGGATAGGGTAGATCGTTTGGCGTTGTTAAACGCCAGGCTCAGGCCCGACATTAAATTCGCCAACATTCTTCAAGTATCGTTTGTTCTGTCCGCTTGAAGTTTCTGCATAGTAGTGGCTGTTGTATACTTTTTTTACGCTATATAGGAAAATATCGAGCAAGAACTAGGAGATATTCCCAGTCCAGGTATTACGGGTTGTATTTAGACAGAGGACAGAGTTTGCTTAGGTCGTACGAGAGATTAGGTACTGTCCGAGGTACTTTGGTAGGAGAGCATTGTTAGCTCACGATTCATAAGCGTTTAAAGCACAAAGGTATAATTTTCAGGCAGGGTACAGCGAAACGATTCTCGTGGGTTTCGAGTTCGTTCTTTCTGGCCTATTAACACAATTACTCCGAGCAATGGAGTAATTGTAGATAATCGCTGCTATCCTGATTATCCTTTAAATTTAGTTAGAAAAATTCCTGTTCGAGTACCGAAGAATGTAGGTATTATCCGGTGAGCCTCCTTGGAGGAATCCAACTGGAACGATCCCTTACCGATCGATCGTTGGTTTCTCCGCGTTTATTTATGGTCGAGTCGATTAATTATTGTTTATGAGTACGCTATTTACCGAAACAATCGCTGGGATATCGATGAGCGTTAACGTTACGCGAGAGTCGGTCAACGTTAATTGTCCCATTGTATAATGTGCATCGAGCGTATACACGAGATGCAAGAATATTCGTTCGGCCACAATTCGCCCCACTTAAATATTCCATGTCGCAAACAGTAGGATGCCAAAAACGATATTTATCGCTGTCCCCTGTAAGAAGTTCTGAATCGAAAACAGACAATAGATATCGTCAAACCTTCGCGGAGTTTTGGATATATAGATTTTCTTAACGACCATTGGCTTTCAATTGTTATTCTTATCTACAGTTATTTATAAATTATTGTTTCGCGGAACAATCATTTTTTTTTTTTTTAAAGCGATATCAGTATCATTAAATTTTGAATTTCTTATTTAGAAATTTTATATAGGGGGACAGATGTAACAGGGGTCAGAAACAATGATCGCGTGTATATAATTTATTCCTTGAGACATTCGTTGATTGCAATATGGTCTGTATTCTTTATTCGCATTCTCATAGTAGTCCCGAGAAAGAAAGAACTCTCGAAATACAATGGACAGCGTAATTAAGGGTCAAAAGTTTTTAGCTTCATTAATTACGCGAACACTTCAAACGATGCCATTATCATCCCGAGAATGCAGCAAGCAAAATGGTGCGCTATGCATAATGTAGTTTCATTTCTCCTCGGCTTCGGGGCTATTTTTCTGAATCAATTCGAGAGAAAAATAGGAAATGTGAGTGCTTTAATTGCGACAGAGCCGTAATTATATTAGAAACAAAAAAGTGGAGGAATCGAAATTGCAGTTCTATTTATTTTAATTTTCTGTCTAGACATCAAAATTATTTAAGCGATAATAACGTTAAAAAATATATTTAATACATACGCGTTTTACGATAACGTAACAGTTAGAGATTAAGTTCTTGGTACTTTCTGATCTTAGATTTAAAAGATATGTTGGGGTACAAAACAAATTAAAAGTATCTACCTACGAAGAGATAAGATTATTCTTCGAACAACGAAAATGACAAGTATTTAATTTGGCGGCACTCGATCACTGGCAGTGGATAACTTAAGTTGAAAGTAATAGTTCACGACATCGTCGGTAGGTGGCGACACTAACGCCCGCCGATCAGACCAACATTTGATTTGATGTTTTCTTTCGTAAAAGTGTTCGGTGAGGTGAAGTGGTGCACATGTTCGTTAATTGGAAGTTAATTTGTGTCAATTAGTTGAGAAAACTTGGTGTACGTGTTCGTTGGAGGTACAAAAATTGGATTTCCTGATACGATGCTACGAAATATCATAGCGCTAGCTAGTTCGGTAAGTGTAAATATATGAATAGAAATTATTGTTAACCACAATGCGTATGCATATGAAAATGGCGGGAAAACGAATTAGATATTTCTGCCAAATTGCAATCACTAGTCATATAAAGGCATATGGATTTTCTAGTCTTTCGATAAAATCGAATTAATTATTTCGAGATTAACTGAAACGTTAATGGATATTTGAGAGTAGATCGAATTTACGATTATTCTGATCCGCATCGTAATCGGGATTCAATATGTCAGCCATTAACGACACTTGTTCCATATTGCTAGCGAAAATTCGTTGCCTTCGCAAATTACTGTTTACGACATGTCGATATCTAACAAGCATTTATCAACGAATATTATTCATCAAATAATATTAAATTATAACGTAATGCGCTGCTACTTATATTTTTACTATTTTAAACGTTATATCTAGTATTTCTTGATTTTATATAAATTCGAATATCGTGTATTACATATATACGTCAATGGAAGGAAAAAATGTTTTGGATCATGCGATATTGCGATCAATTCTAGCTCTTAAGGGGGGGCTAAGGTTAATTCGTACAAAAATAAAGCATGTTTTTGTGAATTATTTGTGACGACACAGTTAAAATCTCTTTATTAAAACCAATAGTACATTAAAGTATGACATTCGAAGAATATTGTATACAATTTTCACGGAGAAATATTAAAAAATACGTCAATGGCAGCGATTATTCGGACGTGTCTCGGAAAAAGTAGAATTGCTCATAACTCGGTGCTGGATCATATGAAATCAAAAAATCAAAGTTCATTCATTAGGTAACAGTTTTCCCCAGGTAACGCTGGGAGGGTTTTTCGAAATTTCAATTGTTCACTTTTTTGGAACACTTTGAAGGGAAAATTGGCCGCGAGCTTTCACAAAATCTACTTTTCTCCGAGACACGTCCGAATAATCGCTGCCATTGCCGTATTTTTTGATATTTCTCCGTGAAAATTTTATACAATATTCTTCGAATGTCATACTTTAATGTACTATTGGTTTTAATAAAGAGATTTTAACTGTGTCGTCACAAATTATCACAAATACATGCCTTATTTTTGTACGAATTAACCTTGGCCTCCCCTTAAGTCGTCAATCTCTAAAGTTTACGTTCCTTTAATAGTAATCGACGCCGAGTAAGGTTAGATCGAACGGTTTGTATATGTTTAGAATATACTCGCAGGCAGTTTGTCTTTGTTGACTTTTTTTTCCTTACTGCGTTCGACGATATCGTCAGCTAGTGTTGCTGCTCGTGCCTCAGTCTTCTCTTTTCTTCCGTACGTACTAGAACGGTGTTTCCGTATTCATTCTCCATTTCGAGATTATGTTTCGATCGCCGGCCGAATATTTTAAGAGACAGTTTGATGGATATCGGCGCTCTTAATCGACCTATTTTTTCAAAGTTACACCGCGATATTTCGGTGACGCTGATTCTTAGCATCGACCAGGCCGAGGTTGAGGAAAATTGTGCGTCCTGCTAAAATGCTTTGGTTCACCTTTACGACAGATTTTTCTGGTAAGAACTTCTAATTTATATTAGTCTACTTGAATCCGTTCCAAATGCTAGAATAGATCGAAACGTAGACGGTATATTTGTTACATAAATATATATAGCACGGTGAACATTTCCATTTATACATATCGTTCTTCTAGTCAATAGCGTTTAATCTGCATATGCTAAGGTTTTTACTCTCATACAGTTACATAGGTGGCAATTTGAAAAATACTCACAATTATAATACGTATAATTTAACTAGCTTTCGAACGATGTAACGCGCGTAAAGCACTCCATGAATTTAAGGTCGAGTTTCACAATTGGAAAATACAAATTTGTATTTGGATTAGCTCTGATTATGCAAACGTATTTACAGTATCATTTAACGTATAAACATGGATGTTCGTGTCTGTACGTTTTTGAATGTATATATATATAATAATAATTTTTGTATTATTTATTATATTATATTACATATTCTGTTATATATAGTACTATACGTAGTAATAGTTTTCAAAGAAATTTGAACATTCATTCTTACATTCTCCGAACGTTCTAAACTCTTACAAATAATTTGTTGCAATATATTACGTAACAAATTACGTTCGAGCAAAAGCCCAACATCCGATACACGATACACGGTAAGGATGAAAAATTTTTCAACGGAGAAAGACATCACGGAAATGGAGAAAGACTCGATTGGTAGGCATTGATTTTCGAAAAGTAAACGGAGCAGAAGTATCGGTATTACCTTTGCCATTTGTTTGACCACGTCCTCGTTTTTTCCTCCGGCTTCTCCAGACCGAAAATGTCGGAGAATTATGAGCAAGTTATAGTTTTACGGGGGGGTCAACAATTTCGCTAGGAAGCCGCGAGTCAGAAGCTGGGTCTGGATCGGCAGGGGCTTTCGTATTCGGACCATTAGTCCAATACGGCAATTCGTCAAATCGGGAGAAATGTAGTATCAATAACGTCCCGCAGCTGCTGCCATCGAAGCATGCATTTTCCTGACGCGCAAATTGCGCGCGCACAAGTCCTCTCTTCGAACATACACGAGCGACAATTGTTTCCGATTTTCCCGATTCCCTCGTCCAACCCCCTTTCGCCTCCCCTTCGATTGTTTTTCCCTCGTCCCGATGTTTTTCCAGCTGTTTTGTCACCACGTAATCTGTGAACCGATTCTTCTATTGATACCGTCCCGATAAATCTTCGATCGGCTTTTTTCCATTCGGATTTCCCTCCGCCATTGTAACGTACTTTTAATGACGAACTCTTTAATGATTTCCCATGTACATCGCAGCGAGCATGCCTATTACGCGATATCGCGTAGTTGCCATCTGTACGAGATATTCTTCTGCAAATTAAAACATAGATCAAACTTCTATGTTCCTCTATGTCATCTGAAAAATCACGTCTGTGACGCGTTCACTTTTGCGATAATTTGTTTCTTTCAAATGCTCTGCTCTCGTCGCTGTACGTAGCCTGCTACGAACTGACCGACCTCGCCAGTCCTTTTTCTTTCTTATCACGCTATTATCTGTCCCTTTCTTTTTTTACACTCGCCGCTATTGCTTTATACTTTTCTATAAAAAGAAAAAATAAGAAGAAAAAAAAAGAAAGAAATGAAGGATTTATCCCGTTAACATTAACAGGAATTATTATTATCATTTTTGAAGTTGGATCGGAGCTCGGATACTGTATTTTTCATCGTTAGCACACGGCTAAACACGTGTCCAGTCGAACCACGTGTCACCGTTAATTTCCTGCGGTTTCCATTCTCGAAATCGTGCTTAACGGAAGTCTACGACCGATGTGTGATGTTTGCGGATAAATCCTCGTGGCCTGCCATTGCTGACCCTCTCTTGCAGGCTTTCTCTCTTTCACGTTCACGCTACCCCGTTGGTCCTCTTTCTTCGTTGCTCTTTCACCCGCTTCCTTCCACCTACCGGTATCCTCGCTAAATAATAAATACGAGAGGGTTCTCCGGGAATACCCCGAGGGTGCCATTAGCGGGGTACAGGCATCGGACCACCCTCTCGCACCCTTCGAAACCGTCCTCCGGCTTACACCCAAACCCCCCGCACAGCTTCTTCCACGACCCGAAACGCGAGTCTAATACACTTAGAGGAGAGACGCGGCCTCGCGTCTATGGGTGTAAGGGCGAGGGTCTTCCCGATCGCTTTATGGAGGCTGCTTCTTTTCTTTTCGTTTTCCTCGACTCGCTTGACGAACGAGCCTCGAATAGACGAATGTCTTAAAGTTTACGGAAAGACCGTGGGCTAGATTATATTTTCAATGCCATCCATCCGATTCGTTTGCATTTTTCCCTTCTTCCTTTCCTTTTTCTTCCTCTTCCATTTATTCCTTTCTCTCTGTTCTTCTCGCTTTATTCGCACCGATATCGGTTTTTGGTTTCTAGGGTTTGGTCGAAGAAGCCACGATTAATCTCACATCGAGCCAGCCTCGGCGAAGGAACGACCACGATGTCGAACAGAAAACTTTTAATCAGTGGACAGCACTTTCCTCTTTTTTCTCTCTCTCTTTCTCTCTATGTCTGTCTCTGTCTCTCTGTTTCTCTCTCTCTCTCTCTCTGGTCGATCTTTCCCCTGTGGAGCAGACCAGCTTCAGAATTCGATGCAAAGAAACATTGAAACGCTACGTCCACCTCCGGATATCTGTTCCAGGCTTCCTGTAGATCTAATAGGGCGAGCTGGACGCCTGGAAAACGTTGACCACTCGCTCTAGCCGGTCAAACGGTTAATCGAGGCCATTGCGACCAACAGCGGTTCTCAGCCCTTCCCCTCTCTTCATTTCGATTTACGAACTCCCGAACTCCTACCACTTTCCAAACTTTCGATCCTTCGTATAGATAGGTAGCGATCTATTTTCTCACTTGTCCTAATTAAGACAAGGTTCAACGAACACTAAGAAGAATTTCAATATCGAAGTAGAAAATTTCGCCTCGTCGAGTATCGCGTACTCGCGAAATATCACGTACTTGAAGATATTTCTTACTAATTCATATTCATATCTTTCGAACAACATCTACGTACATATTTATTTCGTTTATTAAATACTCCGACGAGTATTATATTTTGTATATTTTATACATACTTTTCACGCGCGTTCTATGCATCTTTATGCCTCTAGATCGATCAAAAAGATTCGCAGTCTATTTAGAAAAGAAAACTGCGATTGAAAAGTGGCGCGAAAATGAAAAATTGTACGCGGCTCGAAATTCATTTACGCTTCTATCTTTCCAGATGAGTTTTCGACTTTGGCTTGCTGATCTTTCGTCGCAGGCAGATGCGCTCGCATACAGAGGATCGAAGGACGCAACGCATCGGGAACATGCAGCCGGGGAAATGCGAGGCGGCACGAGGGGTAAGTATCAATAATTGAGCACCATGGGGGTGGCTCCGCTGGGCCATTTAGCGGTCGAACGAAGGGGATGGACCGCGGATACTCATGGTACGGGGATATCGGTGGATGTATCGCACGGCGAGGCCTGCTATCGACATGTCGACGATGCCAGGCCGGGGCTGTATATTCCACGATATAGGAAACTATCCTAGCCGCGATCATGATACGCGAAAATACCATCTGTCATTCGGGGGTGCGTGCCAGACCCCATCCCAACGACCAACCACCACCCACTTCTCTCTCTCTCTCTCTCTCTTTATTACGATTTTCACTCCGTACCTCTGCCTTCTCTTTCTTCCGTCGTTTTTTCCCTTGTTTCTTCCTTATTCTTAGCATTCTTTTAGCTTTCTTTCGATGCATGAAGATGACACGGCAAAGAATATCTTTCATAATGTATCGGTTTTTTAGGAGCGATATAAATAATTCAAGAGATAACGAGTTTTCTCATATACTGAAATTTTGAAATAGCCTTGCCTATTTCTATGAATTATATGCCAGTATAAACATTGGATTTTGTAAATTATAAAATTATTCTATATGAAAAGATTGGAAGTTTTGCGAGTGATAAGAGGTAGAAGACAAAATCTGATTACGAATACGCAAAGTCGAACAATGTTATCGGTAGAATTTCGTGTTATTCTATTCTCCAGAGAAATTTTTGTGGCTCGTGAGATTCTGCTTATATTTAGTTGAATTATGCGAGAAAGTTACGAGAATCGTACAAATTTTAAAGAATATTTATAAGCAGAAACTTATTTGTAGAAAATACCTCTTTGCGGGAGACTAAGGTTTTCTGGTTCGAAAAATTCGGAGGTTAATTTTGCCAAAAGCAATCTTGTTTAAACATTGTAAAAACGAAGGAACTGAAACGTACTATTTTCATGGGCTCGGTGATTCAACATACAAAAGCCTCAAGTTTGTTTAGTAGATAGCACGAGTACAATGTTACGAGTACTAAACGCCGAAAATGTTTCCTTAAATGACGTGACCGTAAAACCCAGTTAATCCAGGGACTCGGGACAATTCTGCATCTCGAAACAATTGGCGTAAACGACGCGTACGACGGGTATTGAAACTAGTTTCCACCGACGGTCCTGCTCTCGCGAATAATCGTGCTCCGTAGTCGAATTCATTTTCCAATTAAGAGGCTGCGATTTGCATTTGACTCCGGTCATCGATCGATCGTTGCCACTAAATCGAGGTCGTCGATGGGGATCGTCGTCGAAAAACGTGGTTAAGCGTGACTAACGATAGCTCCGACGTCGCCGTGCAATGCGTCGAACAATGTGTACTTATCGCAGCTACCGAACATCCCGAATGTTCACTTGAAACTGTGCCTCCATTTTTATGATTGTTCACCGTCGTTCTTCCATTCTTCGTCCGCGTGAAATTCTATCGGTCGCCTTTAAAAGCCAGCGAGCTCCGCATTAATACATCACGGTTCTCCTCGTCATTAAAAATTGTTCTGCACGTCGCATCGAACGTACCTGTTCCGATACTACGAAATCCACCGACTCTCTCTGCAGACGCGAGTCGCCAATTTGCCAATGATTTTAATTACACGTATCAATTGCACAAGGAGCAGCTTTCCGCTTCCGTTTTTGAACGTTGAGACTACCGAGACTGCCTTTGATATGTCACGCATAGTTGATTGGTACGAGAGTAACGCAGCGAAATAAATAAATATATCTAATACTACGTGTCTTTGTCTCGATACAGCAACATGTTAATATCGTTGAAAATACACGTACATTTTACTGAATTACAAAAATCGAACATTTCTGCAACGTTGTGGTATGTAAAGGTAACGCGTGTCTTCGCGCAATTTTACACGTTTCCCGTGGGCAAATTTCTGATTTTGTTCTGTACGCGAAACAAATAATCATAAATAATTTGACGCGCGTCGGATCCAAAGAGTTTCGCGCGTCTCGTGCAAGGGCAAGTGGTTCGGTCGAAGAGGGTGGAAGTCGATCGGTGAAATTTCTCTCGATGCGTCTACGCGTCTGGTGTCGTAGCTGTGCCTCTGCGTTTTAACCCCCATTAGTGACCCAAAGCGTCGGTACGACTGAGGGCCAGCACTCCGTTACACGAACAACTTAATGTTATGTAAAAATAGCTGGGGTTTCCGTGCGATCGCAGACACGCCGGTTCTCCGTGTATATTAATGCGGGTCGAAAGAAGAGCGAAAACGACGAGGAAAACGCACGCCAGACGAGATCCAGTCGAACCTCGAGCAGATGCTCACCGTTGGAATATCTAAATAAATCCGCGTGTCGGCCGCCCTTAAAATCCTTGAGTCGAATAAGTAATAACGTTCGCCAACCACGGGGTTAGATTCTCTCCCCTTTTCCGTATTCCACCTTGCCCTTGCCTGCATAAGCGAGCGCGTCCGATTTCGGGAATTTAATTGGCCCGGGGGAATTCCGCTGCGTGGACTTACTTTACGAGGAAACTTTCGAGATATTTCGTGCCCCGGGAGACGAGAGAATGCATACTTTTCTTCTTCTTTTCTATCGCGAGTTTCGGAGACGGGGGGAGAGAGAGAGAGAGAGAGAGAGAGAGAGAGAGAGAGAGAGAGAGAGAGAGAGAGAGAGAGAGAGAGAGAGAGAGAGAGAGAGAGAGAGAGAGAGAGAGAGAGAGAGAGAGAGAGAGAGAGAGAGAGAGAGAGAGAGAGAGAGAGAGAGAGAGAGAGAGAGAGAGAGAGAGAGAGAGAGAGAGAGAGAGAGAGAGAGAGAGAGAGAGAGAGAGAGAGAGAGAGAGAGAGAGAGAGAGAGAGAGAGAGAGAGAGAGAGAGAGAGAGAGAGAGAGAGAGAGAGAGAGAGAGAGAGAGAGAGAGAGAGAGAGAGAGAGAGAGAGAGAGAGAGAGAGAGAGAGAGAGAGAGAGAGAGAGAGAGAGAGAGAGAGAGAGAGAGAGAGAGAGAGAGAGAGAGAGAGAGAGAGAGAGAGAGAGAGAGAGAGAGAGAGAGAGAGAGAGAGAGAGAGAGAGAGAGAGAGAGAGAGAGAGAGAGAGAGAGAGAGAGAGAGAGAGAGAGAGAGAGGGAGAGAGAGAGAGAGAGAGAGAGAGAGAGAGAGAGAGAGAGAGTAGGTACGAGCAACCGCGATGAGATATACTCTTTTCATCCTTGGCAAGATTTAATCAGTTTTGCCGTCGGACTCGCGCTAGATCTAGCCGGATTATGAAATCGTTGAAACAGGTAACCAAGTTTCGTTATTCGCTTTTTTTCCGAATCATACGAAGTTCTGCAAGAGTTAGGAAAATGATCGAGGAACGTTGCTTGGGATTGTCGGACACGCGGTTATCAAAGTGTTTGAACTGTCTTACAATAGGATTTCAGTATCCCAATCTAGCCTGTGTTTCGATGGGTAGAAACCTTCGAGGCTTTAAGAAAATCGAACGGAGAGATTCTTTCATGTTCTACTGAAATTTGAGAAATTTTTTGACGATAGAGAAATACGATTTGCTTTGCAAATGGACGGTGTTAACTCGATCGTATTTCTTACGGAAGTATTTATTAAACGTACACAATTATTTTCTTGTATACGCTTTGTCTTTAATATCTTCTTTAATAAAAAAAAAACTTGTAAAGTAAATGTAAAGCGGTAAAAGTTAGGAAAGTAAAAAAAGTTAGTAAAGCAGTAAAATATCTGGCCTTAATCAAAATTTGTAGAAGCAGGAAATTGTAAGATTATGTCACAAGGGACGAAAATTGACTCTATAAATGTATCTTAAGTTAAGACGAAGCGTATTCTCACTCGCTTTTCAGCGTTAAGTTGAACATGAAATTCTAAAGACTTCGTTACCTATGAAAAAATACCTGAAATTCTACTAATTTAAATTTCTGTTGCATAAATGTAAACTGGAAGGAAGATCGCTTTAAGGTAAGATATGATGTTGTTGATTCAGAACGGGTTTATTGCTTGATTAATCGTATCTGTTCTTAGAGAGCAATTAGGTGATAGTAATCGCCGGCTTTAAGCAGTTTTCGTACATAGATTAACACGGGCGTTGTACGCGTGTGCAAACATACGAGAGGCCGTCGGGTTCATCGCAACGACAGGACGATTTACGAGGTTTCACAGGCTCGCCTGTCGGCCAGATAGAGCGAATGTGTCAATTACGATAAAGCTCATCGGCGATCGATGTATCTGATGAAATTATTTAGACGCCCGCTGTCAAGCAACGACGCGAACCTATCCCGGTTCGCCGCGATATTACGCAGCTGAGCACTATTGTGTCGCAAATACAATTACTCCACCTATAAATGTCCACTATTGTCGTCTAGTTATTGCTTTATTTATATACGCGTTCTATAATTAAATGAAACTGCTGAGAGGGCGAAAAGAACAAATATACAGCTAAGAATCTAGAGTGGCTGATAAAAATATTTCGACATTTACCGTAGTAAACGTTAGCAAAATTTGAGTATGGATATTACGTGCGCTGGATAAAACATTTTGTAATTTTACTAGCATCGTAATGAGACACAATCAAAAAAAAAAGAAACGAGTCATAATCGTATTGATAAAACTTGAAATCAATGTGAAGGTATATACAAAAGTTAGAAAATATTTACTATAAATACGTATTTAGGAAAAAATTAGTATACTTTAGCGAGCAACCGTACATATAAAAATACGTATATCATTTTGCAATGTTACGTATCAGTTGGGAAATATATAAATAGACTATATGTAGTCATATATTTTCTCCCATAGTTTATCAATGTACACACGTGGAAGGATAATTATAGAACGTGATAGTTGTTATTAATAAAATTTATTCTAAATATGATATCGTACAAGTGTAAAATTAAATACTATGTCGTGCACGTTATTATTGCATTTGCGATGAGTTAGCGTAATGTTTGATCTTCTATCTTCTTTGACTAATCGTTTCTCTTAGCGCTGTGTCATCTTCGTATCTTCGTCAAATGAAAAGAAAACTTTTTCGAGGAACTTCCTTACGGAACTTTATTATAGTATTGCGAAAGAACTTGGCAAATTTACCATATAATTGCATAATCTCTTGTAGTGCATCTTCCTTGTCGTTTGTTCTTCGAACTCCGAGTTCTTCTTTAACGTCCGTCTCTTTAACGTTTCACTTTATCTTGCAATTTATCGCTGCTAGTTCATTCTTAGTGAACTTGTCAACTTCTTCGGCTTCTCGCAACTTTCTCTTCCACCTTCACTTTTTACCTCTCGCTTTCTCCTCTCGCTCATTATCCGCATAAACATTTATCTTCTCTTCGAGCATCCTCAGCTTGTCCTCGTTTGATAAATTACAGCTGTTTGGATTATTCGTCGTGTAATCCTTAACACTGCAATTTTTCCTTTCCGTCTTATCCACGTCGTTTATTTTCTTATCGATCTCGGTCAATTTTTCGTACAGCTCTTTGTCTTTCGATGATTTCCTCATATCTTCACCGAAAGCAACTTCTTCCAGTTGTTGTTCGTTTTTCATTTTCCAAGCTTGTCGCTTATTGAGCAACAATATTTCATCTTCTAGTTGATCCTTGCCTGTTATCGGTTCTTCTTCTTCCATCAAGCCTGAGACAAAGATGCGTGTAATAAATGCAACAAAATACATTGACAAATACAATTTTCGAAATGACGATTAAAGGATCGTCGTTTCAATCGGTTCTGTCGCACCAACCGAGCAAATCAGAGCAAAGAAATCTTACACGTTGTATTAGATATTTTACTCATACGTTGACTTTTAATCTTGTTCGTCCCTTAATCCTTTAATTTTTGAACTTTGTACGTGTAAATTTCACAAGAAGAGGATTTTTAATGTTTTGAGAAAATCTTTTCTATAAAATCGATCCTCTAATAGTTCTCAATAGTATACTAATATATTTTATTAAAATGTAGATTGTATAATACCCGATAATCGAGATGATTTTACGGATTCATGAATTCTATCAATCTTTGCAAGGTTACCTTTGTCTTCTTCGATAGAATCCTTTCGTTCTCGAAACTGGACGTTAGCAAGAGATTTTGATGTATCTCCTTCAATTTTAATACTCCCTTTCTGATCTTCTATGTTATATTTTTTCAAATCGTTTGTCGTCTTTTCTTTCCAAGATCGAGCACTGTACTTATGTAAAAATAAAATCAGAATAATACAAGTTATTTAACGTTTTGCTAACTATTGTACCGCGGATGTTTACGCAATTATGGTAAGTTTCATTCTTTCGACGTTGTACCTCGTTTCGTTCCTTTTTACTTTTAGCGTGCAAAATAAATGGAAATTTAATTCAAGAGAAACATATTAATTCCGGAAGTAAAAATATCTATAGCCAAATTACCAACAGATTTCAGTTTAATCTATCGAATATAAATTAATCGCGATATTGAACGCGATACTAATGACAAAAGGTTGAAAACGCAAAACTGCGCAGCGTGTCTCTCACGAATAAATCTCCATTTCATTTCTCTAATTACTCTCGTAAAACTATAGAATTGCACGTGATCATCCACAATTTACCAATTACGTCTTATCGATGTGACACATACTTCTTATCATCCTTGTCTTTGAGCTTTTCCTCTTTCTTAACCACTCGTATACCGTCCGTATTCGATTCCACGTTCACCATATCCATAGAGTCGTAAATTAAAGGTTCCTCGTATCCTGAATCGAAAGAATCCCAAAAGGCTTTGCCCAGATATTCACGTTTTTGACGCAGAGCTGCAGCTTTATGCATAGTATCCTTATGTCGCGACTGATCAATAGTACTTGCACCTTTGCGATGCCTACCGTGCTTCCTTTTCCGGTTTTTACGTTTTCTTGGCATTTTATTATGCTTTGTATGTTTATGCAGGCTCCTGGTTAGTCTTTTCCCTTTATGAGCACCGTCAATTCTGTCTAAAGCGTACAAAGGCTGTTTATAGATAGAAATAATCGACGTTGAATCGTATAATCGTCGCAAAGTTACGGGATTTACTTTCTTGAAAAAGTTGTTCGTTCGTGAGCAAGTTTGTGTTGCTCAGTTTCAAGAGGTTCGGCGCGTTCATTAAAGGCGAAAAACTATCTGGTCTCGTCGAATAACTTGCATTACTCGCGTTACTCATTCCTACTTGATACTGAGGAATGCTTTTCCCACCTTTCCCTTCTGCTATTCCATTTGCAGATTTCCCGTTTTTTTCAGCTTCCTCTTTCACTTCAATATATTCCAGCATCAAATCTAGCTGCTTCGCCTGAAATAATGGACAAACTAGCCATATAACGGTGAAAATTTCGAGTTGATAATTCCAACGTGTAAAAAGACTTTCAATCATAAAAAAACATTTTTTCCCGTAAAATCGAAACGAGACATCGCGAGTATCAACGACCACTTCTTCCATATTTCTCTGAGATCTAAATAATTTCTTAAAGATAACAAACTCGACTTCGTCGAAAAAGGTGTGGTAGGTTTAAGAATAGCGTAGAGTAGCGAGTCTCAGTCTTGAGACGATTCGATGCTATATTTCGAGCCTGTGCTCCCCAGAGTTAAGAATCTAACCAGATACTCCTGAATTGATTTAATTTTCGCCTTATCGTCTTCTGCCAGACCGCTATACTCCTTTATCAGACTTTTTATCAATCGAATCTTTGCGTACAATTCGCTAATCTCAGCTTCGAGTTGCTCGTTTGGGAAACTTTGAAAGAGGAACTTGTCCCGTGGAAAATGATCTTTATCTTGCTCGTGTATCAACGGTAACGCTGGTGGCTGAAACGAAGTTCGATCGAGAATGTTGGATGTAAACGAGCGTTTGACATGAATTATTTAACTTGTAAAGTCAGATCCGAATAGAATACGCGTTACTTGTTCTAATAAATTTGTTTGCGGATTCACTTCTAACATCCAGTCCAAGAAATCGAGCAAATCGGATGGCAGAGAAATGCAAGTCTTTCTCTGAACCTCGTCGAAGATCAGTCGATTAAGAAGCAGCATGATCTTATTCAACAACTCTTGCGTATGTTTGATCTGTCAGAGTAAAACGCATAAAGCGTTTGCAAGGTGTTAAAGGGAATTACTACAAGAATATTAGGAATCTACCTCGTCGTCATCGTTGGTCTGACGATGCGATTTGTCAGCTGCCATGGTGTCTCTAGTTTTGTGTTTATGATAAAGACCTGGACCTAACGATACCTTCAGGTCCTCGTTCTTTTGTATCTGACGATTTCATAGAAATATAATAAGTAGACTGCGCGTGTCTATTGTAATAGAAAATATTGAATACCTGGTCGAAAATTTGTTCCACGATCTTTGCAGCGAGTTCACCGTGAAGAGCCGAATCCATTTGAGATTCGTCTTCCACGTTATCAGCTACCAAAAGCGTGGAGAATTTTTTCCTCTGGATATCGTTGTCCAAATTCATCGTCTAAGATATTATCGACGAGCCTTCTTTTAAATTAAATT
The DNA here is from genome assembly GCF_000188095.3 of Bombus impatiens. Lineage (NCBI taxonomy): Eukaryota > Metazoa > Arthropoda > Insecta > Hymenoptera > Apidae > Bombus > Bombus impatiens. The sequence continues at coordinate 2,579,832 of NT_178641.1, read as the reverse complement.
ACACGCTATGTCTTGTTATATCGTTCGTATTTTTTAAAAAATCTCACTCGATTACTTACATCTTCTTCTTTAATTCTATCGTGATGTTCCTCTCTTTCGTTATGAGCTTTCTCTTCGTCCTGTGTAACTTTGCTCTTTTTAATGTTAGTATGACGGTTTCCATTCTTCGACGTACCTTTTTTATGTTTTTTACCACGTTTTCTTGTTGTCATCTTTTTGTTCTTGCGATGTCTTCGTTCTCTGCGATTCTTATCCGACTTAGCGGCATGATCTTCCTTTTTCCTTTTTTTTAACGCTTTCCCATAACTCTTCTTCTTAACGGCATGTTCTTTTCTTTTTGAATCTGCGTTTCTAACAATGCCGCCGTAATCGTCCTCGTCATAGTCCAGATAGTCATACTCTTCGACATCCTTCGAGTTAAATAGCTCCTGATTCTCATCATCTGTGTCATCGTACGCGTTTAATAGCTGAAAATTGTCGCTCGTCTTTTCTTTGTCGCTCGAATACAGATCATAGTCGTCCATTCTCTCGGAATCGCGATTACGTCGATCCTCGTCATCGTCATACGTATCATAAAGAGTGCCAACTTCCCTTTTCGTTCTTCTATCATCTTGAAATAATTGTTGAATATCTAAAGGCGGATGGCTAACGAGGGCAACCTTGGTGGAATCTTCAGTCTTTAACGTCGTTCCATTTTCAATCGGAGCCCTATCGATGAAACCATTAACCGGACTCTTTTCATATTTCGTTGTACTAGATTCAATATATGCAAGCGTGTTCGAATCGACGGTTTTCAAGCTTCTGCTGAGTCTGACCCTTATGTCTTTGTCGAAATCGTCGATCCATTCCAGGGGCTCGACAAAAGATTCATGCAGGTCCTTAGAGCTAACGATCGTCTGTTTCACGCGATCTATATTTTGGACGTGTTCCCATCCACGTGGAACCTGTGATTCCAGATATTTACGGTTCTCGTAAGGAGAACGCGAATCTGTGTCAATATATTGCTTCTGGCCCGTTAATGACCAGCTCACGGCATCTTTCCCTTTGGCCCCGCCGTTTCTCACTCCGCTCACCTGTGATTCAAGGTTTATAGAGCGAAAGAAAGTAAGTCGGGCCAATAATTTATTGGAAATGCTTAGATTTTACTCGTTTTTTACCTTTTGTGTTTGCCATTCACCGGTCGTTCCGATAGCGCTAGGTCCTCGTAATTTTTCCCCGGTGCTGTTACTTTGCTCCGACCCGCCTTTAAACATATCGTCTGTGCTTTTAAGAGCAAAATAATTACTGCGGGAAACGTTCGCGGCGTGGCTTTCGTGCCGGCCAGATGATACGACTGGGTACGTTCTTTCGCCAATTTCGGATTTCCCTGATCCAGTGTAAACGAGCAAAAGAGGCGATAAGTTGGGGCTGGAAACTGAACGGCAAAATCGAACATAATCGACGTGAGTCGCGCCGATTCCATGCGATGAAATTTGATTCAGCAACGTTTACCGAATGTTTTAGTTGAATCATCGTGAACTTGCGGAGGCTCGACTTGATCTTTAAACGGTTCGCCCGCTACTCTATCGATGGGATCTACTTTGTCGTAAGATTCCTGATACGTCCTCTGATCTCCCTTTATTCGAGGTTTTACTTTTGTCTCGTCCTCGTTCCAGTCGTATATTTTTTTTAACTCTTCGTACAGTGGTTCCACGTTGTCAGGCGCTATTTCTTTTCTAGCGGACACGAGAGTAAAATATTTATAACGGAGAATACTGTACAGAACGAATGCTGTAACGAAGCGTTCAGACGACTAAAATCAAAGCTAAACGATACCGAGACGAAGAAATTTCTAGGGCCAATTAGGATAGCATACTTTTCATCCAGATATTGGATATCATCGCAGAAGTCGTCGATTGCCCCGGGATCCGAATTTGTATCCACTTTGAGAATATACTTTGCCGGATTTAGCATCATCTCGTTATTCGTGTCAGCGTCTAAAAACTTGTCTTCGTTTCCCTCCACCGGTTCGTTTAACCTATCCACATACTAAGTTCACTACTTGAGCTTAAAAGTTTCTCGCGCAGCTATACACCAATATCACGATCACGCAGGTCAGTGTCATTTATTTGATAGATTGTACTATTTTTCGTTCGAGAATTTACCGCTGACCTCTCGCGACTAATGCTGTTCGCGTTGTCTTCACCTTGATCCCAGTCGTTGGTTGCTGGAGGATCCTCCCTGTTTCCCAAATTTAGCTTTCGTCGATGTCGTCGCCGCTGATTTCTTCGTTACGTTCCTTTCTATTCCAGCCGGATTAAGGAATTGCTGTACCGGCACCCTGTTCCCCGATTTTTCCTTCTGTTTTATCTCCTTCCGTATCGCCTCGTCTTGCTCGTTCTTGATTTCCGTCATAGGTGGTTTACATCTTTCGCTGTTCTCCCCGTCTACGACTACGATATGACGAAAAGAGGCATGAGCTCTCGCGTGATTCGTCTGCGACTATGGCTACAGCGAATGCGTGCTCTGTGACGAATAAAACGTCTGAAATGTATGTAGGTAAACGCTACGTAAAAATCTGTTATTAGATACTCAGCTTGCATCTCTTTGTATTGATAAAAATACAACAAATATATTATACAAAAGAGATATCTGTGAGATTTACATATATTTGATATTAAAATCGTATAAAGAGAGTGCAGTTTGCTATATAAAACTCCTGACAACATATTCAATTTAAAAATTTTCCCTCCGTGAACATGAAAAGTTCGATTTACTATATTCTCCTGTGGTTTAATTGCTGCGACATATTCGTCAAAACACGCATTCACCTTAACTCATAGCCTAACCCGGTGATATCGAATCGATGATTTGAGTGGATTATTGGAAATCTGGCGAAACTTTACTACATAAGATTTTAGCAGTTTTGTCGTTAGTTTTTCGATGGGGAAGTGCACGCGTGATTACCAGGTCCCGCGTCGGATTCGATGGCGCTCTTGTCTTGATAATTGTTTTTACTTCGCTGTTGCTCGCTTGTCGGTGACAACGATTCGTGATCCTGTTGCTCGAGGTTGCTATCGTAATCGTAGTATTCGATTACACTTGGATTACGTCTTTTTCTCTGGCGAGGTTTTTTCTTTTTGTCGATTTTCTCTTTAATCAACAGATTCACTTTATCTTTCTTTTTGTCGCTGTACGCGGCTCGTTCTTTCCTTCGTGTTGCTGCATCGTTTTTCTCTGAAAATAATCCACAAACGTTTAATTCCTGTTTTTCTTTCTCTAGTATCAATTTCCTTTTCGTTTAAACAGCGTTTACGTTAGATACTTCTCGGTCGACCGAGTCGATCCACGTTCAATGATTTGGCTCGTTACAGGAGGTTGTACAAATATTACGGAAAAATCGTAATCAAATTAACGTACGTGTTATTTTGTCGTATAAATAGATTTTAAAGAAGTTCATAGTTCATCAATTTTTTCAAACTTTTTGAAACTTGACAATTATAGAAACTAAGCGAAAAAATAAATATACGTAACGACAAAAGTACGAAATAAAAGCTCGACGACAATTTTACCTGCAGCAGCCTGATGTTGATTTTCCTCTTCCTCTTTGTCGCTGTAATTCACATCGGCATCTTCGACGTCGTCGTTAGAGTACTCCATATACTGCAATATTCGTCTCTGACCATATTTATCATTCATTATCCTATCATCCATTCCATTGGTCATTATGAATATTTCTCTATATTTCTTATTTCTTCCTTCTTTATTCTCTCCGTTCGGCTCTGCCTCCTTATTAGATCCCTGAACGGAGTCTCCCTTCTCTTTATTATCGTTAAACCGCCCCTCTGCGTTCGTAAATTTATCCTTTCCGCCTAGGTCATTACATTTCTCAGCTGCACCGTGATCGACGTTCATAGCCATCTGATTACGAGCTGCCTCTCCGAACCAGTTTCGAGTTCCTTCTTCATTGACGCCGCTTTGTTCAGATCCTTTGTCGAGGTCTGCAGAGTTCTCAAGTCGTTTCTCATCCACGTTCCTTTCTTTCATCGTGTTCGTAGACGCGGGCGTGTCTTCGTATGGCACTTCCTTAAGTTTATTCTTCCGAAAATCAAGCACCACGCTACCAACCGGAACTTCGTCGTTTCTCGGCTCTGCATCTCGTTTATTCGCACCTTCGACAGGCTTATCGACCTGTGATTCGTGTAACTTCATGTTGTAAAGCATCGAAACTGATTTTCCACCTGCCTGCTCGTTCTCCACGATCGTCTTCTTCTTCACGTCAACTATATTCAACACAAACGGCGATTGACCACCGTTCGGTAATTTTTTATCGCCATCCGCGTTACTGAACTCGATCAGATTCTTGTTTTCTGACTTGACCAGGATATTAATATTTCCTGAATCTTTGGCAGACCTCTTCACCTGCGGAGACAATTCTTCGTGCTCGTCGTCGGTTTCTTCGACTTCTTTTCTTCGTTCGTTGTTTTCGCGCAAATGCCTCTGAGGTTCAAAGACTTTGATCACCTGTTCTCCCTTGCTCGAGCCGACATTTTCTTGATTCGAGGTTTCGGTAGACGAAGCAGCCTGCAGTTCATTCGACGTGGATTCGAAGGTTTGCAAAGAATTTCCCTCGGGACTTTCACCCTTTTCTTTGTTCTTCATCAACTTGTTTTCCATCGCGTTCTGATTTTCCCGCGATAGATCCGATTGTTCGCAATTTCCGCCTGTTTCCGTGTTTTTACTCTCATCCGTGGCCGCCTTTGAGACGTCGGAAGCCGCGGTATCTGCCGGATTATTCGTTAATTCGCTCTCACGTTCGAAAGCGTTCCTTGCTTGCAAATCATTCGACAAAGATTCTATTTTACCGGAAGCATCCGCGACGCCGCAGCCAGATGTCTTTGATATTTTTATGGAATTTTTCTCATCAGCTGCCGACTTGTTTCCATCCTGAGCTTCGTTTAAATGACGTTTCTCATCTGACGGCGTTCCTTTGCTACGTCTTTTACGGTCATGAAGCTCTTTTAGCGTGTCCTCTTCAAGGTACGGGTCCCCAAACCCCGCTCTATGAAAGAGTTTCGGGTTACCATCGTCGTTATTAACTCCAGTCCTCTTCGTTCTCCACACTTTCAGATGAGCATTCTTCTCATCAAGATCCTCGGTGCTTGGCTCACGCTTTTTTAAATTCAACCTTTCTGCTCCTAGACTTTCCCACCAGCCGAAGTTTCCTGAAAAGATGCAACATTTCAAGCTAACTTTCTTTTTACCTGCTTCTCAAGCACGTGTTTATTAAATTAAAACGCGTTTTTATACTTTCGTCGTCGTTTTCACTTTTTTGGTAGTTGTTTCTTCCACCAGCAGTTCGCTTCTTCTGTTCCTGCTTGTTGCTCTGCTTTTCTTTAACACTCCAAGTATCCAAATTTTTGGAATTCTCGCGCTGTTTTTTGTCAGTTTCGTTCAGGCTTTTTTTCAGTTCTAATATCGTTTCTCTGAGAGATTCCAGCGACGTCGCCTCGTTCTCCTTCGTTTCGGCTCGTTGATTTCTCACGATCAACGCGCTACCCGCCTCTGTGCTTGCTTCTTTGTCACCGTCCAAAGAATCTATTCAATTTTTTATCGTTTCAGGTGTTTGAAGTCAAAATCGTTAGTAGATTATCCTGAAAATTGTCCTAGCTTCTGCCGTCTGTCATTTTAATCAGTTGGCTATTTTTCGTCACGAAGAAATGACAATGTTTTGTACTATGACGAGCTCTGTCAGTAATAAAATTAAAAAACAAAACCAGTATACTCGTCATCGCTTACTTTTTGCGACACATTTTAGGTACACACTTTTCAAAGAGATTACAACTTAAAGTAACACATTTTCGTTTAAAACAGTGACTGGTTGACTTTTAGCAGATGAGCAAATTTTAAATAAAAACGTTACAACTCTACATTCAAATTCACATTCGCGTTCTCTCGGCTTGAACGTCTTAAACCCGTGGAACCTTTCAGGATAACCAAATACATGGAAATTAGATCGTACTAAGTCTGTTTCTTTGACTGGCGTCGTAATCGTGGATCCATCGATCCTCAAATTTATCCTTTTCGTTTCCGGAGTTTTTGTACGAGTTCAGCCAGTCGCTCAGAGAACAAAGATCCTTCGTCTTGGACCAATTTTTCCGAATCTGATTGTCTATCGTTTCTTTGTCATAGGCGGGAGAAAGGTGAACCTCTTTTCTTTTCTTTCTACAAGAATCGTGCAGATGCTTCTAATACAGGACCGTTCATATTCACGAGGAGACCCCAGTGACTGATACACACCGATTTTCACGAAACTTCGCGCAAACGTTCGTCTTTTATTTTAAGGGAGAAATCAACCCTTTTATCCGATCTATTTAGCGGGTTCTTCTATGTAAACGCTTATAAATCGACAAAAGATACCAGAAGTGGTCGAAATAAAAATTGCTCTGTGTCTCGAGGTCTACGAGTCTGCGAGAAAATTTCGTCGAAGAAATCAGCTTCTTAAGAAAATTACTTAAGAAAGTGATATTTTCAAAAAATTGTTCATTCGGATTTGTAACTCTCAAGACATGGCATGATTTTTATCATTCACCGGGTTCTCCTTGTTAGAATATTTTAATAACAAAAATACAATACCCCTTTTCGTACGCATCCACGTCATCGAAATCGACGTTCCTCTTGAACGTCATGTCATTGCCAAAGCGCAATCTCTGGGAAAATTCTAGAGGATTTTCATCTCTGTACGTATTTCTATTCAACTGCCGTGTAGTTTCGTAGCTCTCGCTAGAGCCTCTTTTCTCGCGTAACTTATTAACATTTCGACTGTTCCTTCACAGACGTTTAATTCATTATTCGTGAGGTATTAAATATCGATTAGTGATTTTCATTAGTCACAACTCACTTCCTCCAATCCTTCTCGCGATCAACATCACGCAGTGCTTGATCTATCCACTTTAAATCGGTTTGAGCCTTCAGAACATCTTGTAGGAACTTATTTAATGCTGGACTGTTCTCGTCTATGGATTTAGCCGACTCTTCGTCTCGCTGACCCTTGCTAGATTTCGCCTGCGAGATCGATTATAGTATAGGAAAAATCTGCATAAGAGTAGACCAGGATCGATTCTTATTTTTTATTCTATTAAGATAGCGCAGTGTCGAAGCGTCGACAGAAATTTGTCACAAGATACTGTTCTTATTTTCGGCTATTTACCAATGTTTTTCAAAACATACGATACAAAAGCGAGGAAAAACCGTATACGGTAAAACCTACACAAGCTGAACTCCATTATAAGTAAACTACTCGTTCTGCGATAGCAAACGAAAGAAAGAAAGAAGAATTGTCGATAAAAAGGGAACAAGCAAATAAACTTGAAAAAGAATGATAGTGCATGAACGTAGGCGTGAGCTTGTTGAATTGGCCCCGTGTTCCTAGCAGTATTTCTATCATACCATTATCCCGACTATACCACCGTTAAGAGCTAGTGCGTTAAGCTTTATTTAACGTCGACGAAAGCGACGTTCTACGTTCTACCCGCTGTGGTCTCTCGCGGTAGCGTGTCTTGTCGCTGACAATTCTCCTCCTATAATAATACCGGGTGCTCTTTCCGTTACGCATCGTACGACTCTCGTCCTTTTGCCAGCGCGTGCGAGACGCAGCCAAGACAATGGGATTCTACGTGGAGAAACGTGCGCGGGGCCGCGGATACGGGCACGGTGTTATTAAAAATTCACTCCCTCTAGCGGCTGAAGTGGCCTCTGGCAATCTGCATCTCATTCCCGGCGGGGCCC
>NT_178641.1:2542448-2571397 GCF_000188095.3 Bombus impatiens | reverse complement strand
CAGCCAGCCATCAGGTGGCTGCCAGCACGCGGAAAAAGGGGTGGAAAGCTCGGCCGTGGAAACGCTAGGGGTTTGCCGTCACCCTGTGCTGTCCTACCAGAGTCGGAGTTGGCCCTTTTCGTACAACGCTACGACCGTCGCCTCGACGCCGAACAAAAAAGTCTTACACCCAATTACGCGCGGCATTTAACTAAATAAACACTCGCCATCTTCCTCTTTCAGTTCCCTCCGCGACCGAGCTCGACGTCTGCGGCTGCTATGCTCAACCTCTGTCCGTTTTTTCCACTCTTCGTTTCTCACCATGTTTTTCTCTTTTTCTCGTTACTCCTATGTTCCTGCGGACCTTAATGAAGTCCCGTTTTAATATACTTTGCCCCACGCCTTCGTTTTTCTTTTTTCTTCTTTTCTTTCTTTTGTCAGAAACGACTGTCTGCCCGTGGAACGTCATAGAAATTTCGTTGTTGTTCTCGTTCGCTGAAATCCTCTCCGGTATCTTTAATCATTCTCGTCGCGGTCTCCAAATGAAACAGGATACTTCCCTATGATCACTTGTTGAACGTTATGGAGATCCCTCCCTTCCATTTGCAACCTACCGGGATTACGCGTTTCTGTTATCGGTTTCGTCCCGTGCACCGTGAAACTGAGCTTTAACGTTCGGCCGCGATTGCTTGAAACTTGTTGAAACTCCTGGACCTTGGATTTCGATGTAGATAGATATTTCACTACCATTGCTTTCTTAGTTGCACGCGAGTCTCTCGGAAATTAGACTGGTCAGTGTCGTTTTCTATCGATTTCTCGATCTCATTGCTCGAGCAAGTGTGTAGGGCCATTGATATTCAATTTAAAAAAAAAACAGGTGATTCGTTCTTGTATATGATTAAATGTTAATTGAATTTTGTTCCACTCGAACTAAATGGATCGTACGTAATTCGATAAAATAATGTAAAAAAAAAGTGTTGTGCATTTATTATTTCCACTTAAAACGAAAGAAACTTTTGGAACAGCCGGAATATATTAAAAACTGACAGTGTCTGTATAGTAATTATTCTGGGCAAATTTTACGATTGAATCGTAAAATATTAACGTACAGTCAACTCAGACAACTTGTTCTTAATTTACCTTTCATTTCGAGCCACAAAATCCAGCTTCGATTTTACCGTAACATTTAGGTCGCGGCGTTGTATTTTAACGAAAGTCTAGGCCAGCGTGTCTTCTCTCCTGAGAGACGTACTAACGATATCTAGATCGTTTGACGTTCCTCTCGCAAGCTCTCCATCAATCGCGTTCCGTGGAGGGCGGCAGAGGAGCCAAAAGTACGGCGAGCATAATCAATCACGAGACGTTTTCGGCCTGGATACGCGGGCTGGAGGGCTGTAGACAGTTCGCATAGTTCCGAAACGGAAACGGTAATATCGCTGGCCCGGGGCGACCACCCCTTTGTCATTTTGTCATCCGGCGTAAGGACGAATCGGCCATGGAGGGAACAGGAGAGACAGAGCAGAGACGCGAGAAGACAAAGCAAGACGGCCAGTGTGTTTTCCACGAAAAGAAATTAATGCTTGAGATATTAAAACGCGTCCGAAAGGAAACGCCTGTCGTCCAGAGTTTGCCACGTCGACCGCGTTCTGCTATGCTATCAGCAGCAGACGCTCGTCCTTTCGGTTATCCATCGCTGGACACGGATCTTTCCTTTCGCTCTTTAAGAATCTATCCCTGTTGTCTTCGGCAGCAGGTCGAGATCGCACCACGAATTTACTTACTTAGTCGCTCCACCGGAGAATCAGCCGATTCGCTTACCTTCGAATCCTTGTTCTCGTCGTCGACAATGGAAACTTTCGATTGCTCCGTGTTCTCCGAGAATCCGGGGCTCACGCTCGATCTCCTCAAGTACGTGTTCCCGTGTTCGTTCTTTTGAGCTTCGACTGGTACGTGGATCGGCAGGATGACGGCCAAGATGACGTAAATTAAGAGCCACGGTCGACGACGATTATCCAGCGGGCAAACCGTGAACACGATCGTCCTCATTGTTCTACCTGCGATTAGATGTACAATGTAGAATTTCGTTCGCGTTAAAGTCACACGCGTCTCATTGCAATGTTAATTTCTCAAAATGTTTCATATAAAACGTACAAAACGCTTTTACAAGCCACTCTAACAAAGTATGAGATATCCAAAGTATAATAATCGTAATTAACCGCGATAATTGACCGAGAGTTAACAGTTTTGCCTCGCTTCCAGTTTGCATTCTATCGTAGTTTGTTCTCGTTTCGCGGATATAATTCAATTTCGTCAGAATCGGCGGGCCGACGCTTAACGAATTCGTGCACGCGTACGACAGACTGGAAGTGCATAACGGCCTATTAAGAGCCGATCCGAGAAAGTCGTTAATTCCACGGTGCACATAACTTTGCTGTCACAATTTGCATTTCGGCCGTTCTTTCTTTAGGCACACGGGGGAAATTAAAAACGTCGGATCGTAAAGCCTCGAAAAGAAGTAAAATATCACCGGTCCCGCGCTGGCTGAATCGTAATCAACCGACTTTTCGCTTAAGAGAAAAACGCCAGTTCGTTGCGTTCGACTTTTCGGCTGGCGGTTGAAAAGCTCGTGGCAAAGCTTTGGAAAGCAGGACAGAGGTTCGATAAGGGAAACGTAGAGGAAGGTTTCGGGCCGTATCGTTTGGCCAGAACGCTTGCTTTCAATCCTGGAATTAATATCCAACAGGGTCGCAGTTAATTTTACAAGGATAATTTCCAGAGAGTCTGACGGAAAGTCGTTGCCATTCGAGTTGGGTGGTTACTAAATTAACGTTGTATGGAGGCTGGCCGAGGTACGTGCGAGGAAAGGCCGGCCACGCCGCAAAATGTGAGACAAGACAAAGGAAAATAGGGCAAGTAATTAGAAACGAACGAAGCTATTTCACAGCGAAGAGGGCTGTACAGTTATTCGGACCAGAAGATTTTCAATGGGAATAATTCTGGCGATGCTTCCTCCCCATTTTGCATCACTGAATTTCACCACCGGACTGGATATCGCCAATCTGTCGCTTTCAATATTCGAATCGCGAAATCTCTCTCTTTAATATTTCCGCTATGACATTAGCCATTCGTTACGTTTCATCTTCCGCGGACTAAATTGACACCTTTTATCAATTACGTTTTACGAAATTAAAAACGAAAATTCCTTTGACCTTACGGCTACATTTTCATAAATCGTACAGATTCCGACAGATGATAAAGCTACATATGGTAAATGCAGGTAGTATATTTCTTATTTTTTTCGCTGTTACATTAACGATATCTCGTGATATACTAGTCTGACCATTGTACGTAAAGTTGAAGATCTCTACATCTCAAACTCGATTGAAACCCCTGAAATCGCTGGTTGACGATGGTCGTGTTTCGCGAAATTCTCGTCTCGTCTGTCGACGATAATTCTACGTGGAAAAGGGTTAAAAAATCTCCGTAAGACGAGTGTAAATCGTAACGATCGATTTAAACGTTTCGATGACGCGGTTCGTAGTCTCTTGGGGCTAATTAGAGGAAGAGATTCGGTGGCTTCGTCCCCCTGTTATCAGCGCGAAAACAGGGAGCACGGTGAATTTCCTGCCGATGAAAACGCAAAGAATGAAGAGTTAAGCGATCGTTTCTTTCTCGGCCGATCGTTCGAACGAGAATAAAGAGGGAGTCGGAACCGTAAAAGATTTTTGTTCGGTTCGAGGAAAGCTACTCCTCTCTTTACTGTCTCTCCCTTTCTCTCAATCTTCTCCCGTTCCACGTCCACACGTTCCTTCCACCCTTTTTTGCTCAGACAAAAGTTTTGCATGCCGCGAGCAAGTAAGCAAGCGGGCAAGTCGCAGGATCGAGAAAGGGCCGGATATTTTTGTCGTTTCAACGAAAAAAATCGCAAATAAAAGAGCGAAGGCACCAAAAAGGAAAAGAAAAAAAACGAAAAAGAAAGAAGCTGCAAAGGGAGGTGTACCAGGGGGCTGTTCAGCGGATAGAGAAGGGATGCCATCCGACATAATGTACCGCGTAAGAGCCATTAGGTTATTAAAAACAGTGCTGGCTAAACACGAGTAACAAACCGGCTGGTGGCCACCGAGGGATGCGACAAAGGCGAAAAATTAGCCTTGATAACTTGCCGTTTCGATGCAAAGCAAAGAAGAAGCTACGGTTTGGTAGGCTCTCTGATTCGCAGGCGGGTAGAAAAGATCAGCAGAATCAGAGAACAAGGAGTAATCTCGACTACCTTGGCCGTACGTTCATGGCGAGAATTGATTCTCCCGTAAAATGCTTTCGCTTTCATTTCGCCAGGTTTGTTCGTCATTCGCACTCTCTCTCTCTCTCTCTCTCTCTCTCTCTCTCTCTCTCTCTCTCTCTCTCTCTCTCTCTCTCTCTCTCTCTCTCTCTCTCTCTCTCTCTCTCTCTCTCTCTCTCTCTCTCTCTCTCTCTCTCTCTCTCTCTCTCTCTCTCTCTCTCTCTCTCTCTCTCTCTCTCTCTCTCTCTCTCTCTCTCTCTCTCTCTCTCTCTCTCTCTCTCTCTCTCTCTCTCTCTCTCTCTCTCTCTCTCTCTCTCTCTCTCTCTCTCTCTCTCTCTCTCTCTCTCTCTCTCTCTCTCTCTCTCTCTCTCTCTCTCTCTCTCTCTCTCTCTCTCTCTCTCTCTCTCTCTCTCTCTCTCTCTCTCTCTCTCTCTCTCTCTCTCTCTCTCTCTCTCTCTCTCTCTCTCTCTCTCTCTCTCTCTCTCTCTCTCTCTCTCTCTCTCTCTCTCTCTCTCTCTCTCTCTCTCTCTCTCTCTCTCTCATTCTCTTTCTCTCTCTGTCTCTATTTGCCAAGATCTCGTTTACGAGAGCAGTCGCGCCAGGTTTAAGGAGTTGTTTCCAGTTGCGACTATTAATTTCGGCTCACGAATGTTACGCGTCTTAATTAGAAAACGAAATTTTGTAATTCTATTGGTAGAGCGAGAATGTCGGATCATAGTCGGAGAGGTAGAGATAGTCGAAGATTTTGCCGATAACAATACGATTACCTGGTGCTGCTTTTATCGCTAGGATCTTCGAACGAGCAACCTCGTTCCGAAATACGTAGAAACGCGTACGTCATCGGTGATAATGTTGGCGGGATCGATTTACGTCACGATGTGCCAGACAAATCATGTACGTTGACGTTTCGCATAACAAATTCCAGTTGCACGCCGACTGTTTCGCCTCGAGCAATCGATACTTCGTTTCTATCGTACTTCGATTCTTGCGCTCGCTGCTCTTCGGTTTATCAATGCGCGAAAGCGTGTCAACGTTAACGCCACAGCTCATAAATAGATGGCGGATATTTATGCGTTGCTTTTGTGAAGATAATTTAAAAAAAGGATGGAACCTTGATAGAGAATTGTTTTTCCTACAAAATTGTATAACGTGTACCATACTTTGCATATCTTTCATGAGTTTTCGCCGTTGAAACTAGCAAGTATTGCTTTTGGACATTGCTTTATTATTATTAATGGATGATTTTTAGTAATATCGAAGGTAAATCTTTGCAAGAACGTTGCCGGCTTGCAATTTATTCCAGTGGCGAGAAATACGTTGAAGCGTACTGCGCGCTCACGATCCAACGAATAATGACTGGTTGAAATTCAGTTTATTTCAGCATATGGACGTAAACGAAACTTCTTACGAGTTAGAATGGGAAGAACGAGGAGCAAGCGAGATGGTAGCGAACGAAGTTAGTCGAGAATTTCGTTACGAGGCTCGCAGCCCTCGCGAGCAAATATTCAAACCCAAGGCGCCTACTATAAACGCATAAAATAGCGTATAAGTCTCTATATTAGTTTCCCCGTACGCCATAGATGAACGAGTATATAACGAAATGTACACATTTTAAGCAATTTACTGGAGGTCGTATTTAACGCTTGGACTTAGCCAAATCGTTCGAAACACGTTCCGCCGATTTTCTTTCCTACGACTATTCTCATCTCTCGAGTCATACGAAAGTATTTGAACAATTACAGAAACTTTTCGTAAGCGCATTTATCGATATGACCACGATGCTTGTGTCTCGTTACGGTGCTAATGAAATCTCAACGTATCTCTTGTATTAGGTTGTCCGAAAAGCTTCTTTCATTTTACGAGGAAATAATAGACGCACAACGGTTTTTCTTTTATATTATTTTTAGATCATTTTGTTCTGTTATTGAGATAAACACCGCGACATTTCACGTTTGCATAAAGGTGCACTGTTGTAAAAAAACACGTTTGCGAGAGAAAGACACTTTTCAGACAACCTAACATCAGACATACGATATATCCACGAGAATTTTCTATAGTTACATACACATTAAAGAATTACTGTAAATTCCATTACGTAGGAACGTATAAAAGCAATTCGAAAGATTGCATTATTATCGCATGATTGTTTTTGGAAAGGCTAGTGATCGGGACATTTAGCGTTTCATCAACCCGTTCCAACTCATTTCTGCGCTTCGTTTCCGAACAAACGGGCATCGTACCGGTATTTTTGAGGAAGAAAAGTCAGAATGATGATGCCGAGCGGAATGATCACGCGATCTCTCTCTCTCTCTCTCTCTCTCTCTCCGGTCCCGTCTTTTCCGCTCTGATTGATTGCGTATACACGCGTGGCGGCTCGCTTTTGCTCAGGTTAACGCAAATGCAAAGGGAACAAACAAACGGGGAATACAAATCTAGAGTGAAATGAACAATGCCTGGGAGAGTTACTGCCTCCTAATTGAAACCAACCCCCGGTACACCCTTCGTTTCCTCTTTCCCCATTCCCTTTCTCTCTTTCGCCCGGATACACGCTGTCCCGTTTCCTCGTGTTCTATGTCGTTCTAATCCTCCTTTTCTCTCTCGTGCACATTCCTGTTTCTCCTGCCCTCTTTCCACCTCTCTCTCTCTCTCTCTCTCTCTCTCTCTCTTTTACCGTGCACCGCCTAATCGTCTCGTACAGATGCGTGCCGCGCTTTCTCTCTATCCGAGCATAAAGCGTATAGTTTACGACAAAAGTTCGGGCTCGAGTTTAACAAAACGACCGTTGGCCCGTTGGAAAACGCGAGCCGGTGTTTACATGCGTGGAATGAACAAGTATCGATCTACCGTTCTATAGATGCACGAAGGTGCACTGCGCACCAAACAAAGAAATCAAAGTAACGCATTATTTCCTGGCATTTCCGGCATAAATGCGTCGTCTACCGTGCGTTCGGACAAAAAACGAATCCACCCACGTTCGTAAGCTGCATCCTGTGCCTTTCGATCGTCATCGCGTCGCTCACGTCGAACATCATCGATAACGTTCGCCTCGTTATCTGCCTTGACAAAGAGTATCATCCTCGGCTCCGTCCCCTTTTCATCACTTCGATCGTCCTCGAAACCATTTTGTCAATAATACGTTACCCAGTAAACTGCAGACTTATCCGCCGTGATTCCATTTCTCGGAGCCATTTATACGCGAACTCGGTCACGACCCGCTCTACAGTTACTCGATGCCCGGTGCTTCCGGTTCGATTAACGAAGAAAATAGCACTCGAACGGACGAATTCGTTGTTTCCGCGGGACCGTTGCCAAAATAACTTCTACGCCGGCATAATCGACGCATCTTACCGGCTTGCTCGCCGTGCTCTTTCCACGATGGCGGCTAAAACCGGTGGGAAACGGCGCGGGGGAAGGGTGGAAGAAATTCGCCGGGAAAAAAAAAACGATGCTCTTTATAGACAAAGTTTCGTCCTGCATTCGTACAGGGTCCGCGTAATATTATAAATAATTCCGCGACGGAGAGCTTGGCTAACTCAGCCGGTAGAGGGGATAGCGTAATAGAAGAAAAAGAAGGGAAAGGAAAAGAAGAAGATGAAGAAGGAGGAGGAAGAGTAAAAATGGGGGGTGTTCACAAGGTTTTATCCAAGCGTAGTTTACAGTGGATATTACAGCGAGGTGCTCGTGCGGCCGAGCAGTAAACAATTCGAGGCATTTTAATGCAGCCCCCAGTGGGCCGTAAGGAGGACTCGAAACTAACGTACCTTATGCAGCCCTTCGCGGAGCTCTTCTTTCGAAACGAAGGAAAGCGCGAATGAAAGAAGAGGCGAAGGAAGAGAGGCCTTATCCCTTAAGGCGTTCGTACGACCATCGAAAAGGCATACTATAAGGCGACTTCGATCTCGAACAGCCGGGTAAGCCTACTCTCGTTTCTTTATCCCCGGTCTCTTCGTCCGCAGCTCGTTCCGTTCTATGCTGCTTCTCGTGTGTTTCGCTCTCGCGCCGCCAACGTCAAATCGAAATCCTCCACAGATTTGCGGCCACCACATGGTCACACGCGTCGTACCAGCATTTTATTGTGTAATTTCTGATAACGTTCGATAGGGAATTATATACGCTCCTTGTTCGTAAGTATTAGGATATTTATTATTAAGCTTAGAATATCATCAGGATATTACGACAGAGATCTTTGTGAATTATTTAATTAATTATATTAAATTTGTTAGACTAATCTTTCATAAGCGAACTTTCTGTAGAACCAAAATGTCTTACGAATCGAGATACATGTCCGAAATATTGTCAATCGAGGGTATGGTGTAAAGAAATGTAAAAAGTGTAGTAACTGGTAAAAATCAATTTACATAAGTTTTGCGTAAACGAATAGACACGAAAATGTAGGAGAGCAACTTTTCACGCTTCGAAGCTCGATCGATTTGAAACATAGTCTTTTACGTAATGTTCTTTGAAAGGTGGCTTTTAACCAAATGGATAATAACATGTATCAATGTCAGGGTTGTTAATTCTTGAGGTATTTAATGGATCAGTTATTTCTCTCGAAACGAAAAGAATTTACACTCGTCGTTCTTGGTCCACTGTCGAAACTTTGTCCATTTCGTCGTAAATATATAAACCAACGGACGCTAGAGCTTCTTTGTAACGCGAAAGAAAATCGTAATTTAATCACTGGATTTAATCAGGTCCACAACGTTTATAAATCGTTCCGTTTACTCCGCCCTGTGAGAATCGTCCAGCTTCTTGGTCAGCGTTTCAGCTAACAAAAAATTGTATTATTTAGTACGAGCGATGCTCGTCGCTAATACATTTTCGTTCAGTGAAAATGTTAGCCTGGTACAAGTTCAAGTCGGACGATCCTGCAAAACGTATCCCTCAAACTGGCTGCTTTTAAGGAGTGTTCACAAAGATCGTAGGTTTAAGTATAGCGGCATCTAAACGAAATACGATAAGCACTTAGCCTGGCCGTATCTATCAAATATAACCCTTATACCGGTGGTTAGAGGGTGTGGTGCACCCCTGGGAGAAGCAGGAAAGGACAACCTTCTGGAATTTATACTACAGCCCTCTCCCTCGTCCTCCTACCGCTTTATCATTTATTCATATAGCGTTGCGCGAGCAAAAGTTGCCCTAAGTGCCTATAAACGTTTAGTCGGCGTATGTTTCTGTATTTCCAAAAACCTACCATTCGTGATTCGATATCATTCGATTTCCTTACGAGAGGTTGTCGAAGAATGACTCCATCTTCTTTCAGGAGTTTCGAAGATCCTCGAACGGATCAAAGTTGATCTTCTTACGCGATACTAACGCCATATGCTAATATGCTAATTGCTAGCGTACGATATAATACGTAATATACATATTCATCGAGGGATTATTATCCGAACGACGAGTTACCTCTTAACCTAACTTCCCTGATTAATAGCAAGTTGATAAATACCGTTGCATAAGAGTAATAAATTCGGCAAGGAAACAAGTGAAATTTTACAAGCGAGACTCGCGAATTCCAAGATATCTAATTGTTTTTTATTTGACGAAAAATTATAACCGATAACTCGATGAACTATTCGTAGAATAGAATTCTTCCTAGAAATCTCGTTTGATTCCTTCGAGACATATCTGAGATCCTTTCTTTCTTTCCGTCGTTTCTCTTCTCCCAGGGGTTTCAATTTCGTCTTCTCATCTCGCGAAAATTTATGGCTCCTCGGACCGATAGGACCGCGGGCCAGAAAATTGAATAAACTTTTAGAAGGCCGCCATTGGCGTAAAATGGGTTCCCTTGGAAAATTTATTCGCTAGACGGCCAATGGATAATTAATACATCGCGATGTGATCGATCGACGCGAGCACTCGATAATCTCGTTCCAATTATCTCCGGCCTTCGGAATGCCGGTCTGAACGAAATAAAGGAGTAGTAGTAACGAAAGCAAAAGATAGAGATGGGATACATACGCGTGGAAACGTGTGTGTAGGTTACTCGTCTCTGGTCATTTTCCCCACGAGAGCGAGAACTGCAAATTATTTTCCAGTCGTTCGTTGGCTCTGCTGGTATCCACGGATATAACGGGTGATCCCGAAATTCCCACGGGGAAACGAACGTCCTATGCGTCTGCAGCGTGGATACAACCTCACGGAATATCCCACCTTATGGTGATCCCATGGCACATCCACCCTAGAACTACAACCCCATAACTCGCCTGTCGCACTATGACCTCTCGTGTCTCCATGTACAAACTTTATGCAGCAACCCTAAATGATATTGGTTCCTCGATCTTCAGCCAAAATACGATGTAACGCGATCAAGAACAAAATAAGAGGGGAAATTCTTCTTCTGTTCTATCGTCGAAATTAAATTTATATTCTCGTCGTTACCACGTCCAACGGAAAATGCATCCACCGATATCAAAAGCTTACGATGACACGCAAGATCGATGCTTCCGTCTAATCGGGACTAACCACGCTTGTAACTAGGGATGATAGCATCAATCGAGGGTTGTTGTAACGTGATCACGCTATCTTGACGTTGTGACGGCGGTGTGCGAACTGCATGTAATCAGCAGCACTCGCATCCATCCTGATATAGACGTTTCCTGGATTGTCAAGGCTGTCGGTGACACCCTATTATTAATTCGATCGCGCAAGACGTTTGCGTCTGTTTTGTTACTGAAACGCTGAACGTCTAACAATTATTCATTCGAGTGAACGTAGATTTTTAATCGTGACTCGAATCGTTTTCTTTGAAATTGTTACTTGTTATGGAAGAAAAGTATTATTAAAGTAGTACGCGTATCGCTGAACGTACGTTTGCGAAGACGAAAGGTTTCGCGTTGATGAAAAATTTAAAAGAACCGACCGATCGACACCGACGTATCGAAACATCCGTTTAATATTGGAAGGGCGAGGGTGGGAGGGACGCTATAGCAGGCAGATTTTAATCCTTGTCGTACCCGTGAAGGGAAGGGAACGATGCTGAAGTGACTTGAAGTCTCTTCAGGCGAGATGCTTAATTCCACCCCGTTCTTCTGCAACCACCCTCCGGTTTCCCCTCCTTCTTCTCCTTTTGCACCCCCGGAGGAATAATCCTCTGTTCTTTAATTCTCCTCCGTCGGATGGACTGAAAATTGTATCTAAACGTTATAGAAGTAAACGCTTGCGCGTTATCCACGTTTTTGCAGTAAATATTTTTCACCGTATTCAGAAAAATACACGCGCGGCTGGAAATTCTGGCGAAAACCGTGGAGGATCGTGTCGCATCGAGAATTCGTTTCAACTTCAATCGCGATATAGCTCGTATGTTAAAAAATAAACATCTCTTTGTTGATAACCAATACTCGGTGATCATGGTCGCGTGCTATCAATTTTCCAAGGTAACGTGGCATACGGAACGGAAAGATTTCTCCAGAGAACGGAAAATTCCGCAGGTCTGCAAGCTACACCCTCTTTCATCCCCCCCATCCCCGGTTCTTTGCTTCCTTTTTTTCATTATTTTTTAGTATCCTCCCTGACAAATGTATCTGTGTCCTCGAGCGCGCTACGCCTTTCATCTCTCGTCTCTGCAGCCGGAGCACTTATACACTCCGTACTCTCTTTCTCTTCCTTTCTCTTTTCCGCCTTCTCCCTCTTCTCCGCTCTTCTCTCTGTTTCTCGCGCTCCTTCGCCTCCCTCCCTCCCTTCCGACCCTAGTCATCTTTTTTCGGTCTCTTTGGTCTCTGTCCTTTTCTCCGCGCTTCATACCACTCCAGTGTTTCGCGTTCCTCGCCTTCCGGTCTCACCCTTGTCATTTCTCGTCTTCCTCTCTTTCGTCCCTCTGCACTGCGTTTTCTTTTTTTTTTTTTTTTCGAGAACGCACCGTCACGAACACCCAGCTAAAATACATCGTGATTTTAATACTTTTAACTTCTTCGTAATCCGCTTTGCATCTACCGCTACACCGCGTCGAGTCAGATGTTCCATCCGGACATCTTCTCCGTCCTCTCGCCCGTCGGTCTCGTCTGGACGGCGATGTCCTGAAGAGCGCAACCTCACCGACGATGCATTCGTCGCGTATCCAGCGCAGGTTCCGCGATCGTTTCACGATTGTAATTTCGCTATTCGCGTCTACCGCGAAGAGGTGAAAAGGAAAAGAAGGCGAGTTGTACGCGACACACGCGGCAGACGGTGGTTTTGTAATTCAGGTCGAGAAGCGGAATCGCGCGTATCTCGGTGTGTTCTCGCGCAGTCGACTGAAAATGCATTTGTTGGGTCTTTAAGATAATTTCACGAGGCTCCTGGTAGCGGCTTTTGTTTCCCTTATCAGCGATCCCGTCCAGCTTCGTCGCGTGTGTGTCCTTCCGTTTTCATGGAATAAATAAATGATTACGCGAGAGTACAACGCCGGAGAAAGTAAAGACACGCGACGGTTCAGCGAGTATTTAATCCGGGAGTAAAAATTGGCCAGAGAGATGAATGGAAAGCATGGAGCGGAAAAGGGGGATCTTGGAAATCGTGACTTGTCGTGTACGCGCGTTGCTCGAAGCAGTTTGTAAGCGCAGGTAAGACCGAAGCAAATCCCGCGATTGGCTCGAGCGGTCTTTAAAGGGGTTTTAGCCGCCACGTCGTAAACACAGGAGGCTGACTGGTAAGTAAAGATTGCAAGGCAAAAGGGGTTGCTGTCTTAATCCGCGGGCTGTCTGTTTGTGGTATTACCGCGTTAAAGGATGAACCTTCAACGCACGAACCGCGTTCCCCTATCTGGTTGTTACTCGTGAACGATTTCGAATCTTCGTGTTGTTGGTACGTAATTTTCCCTCGATCTCAGAAACACGAATATAATTATACAGAGTATTCTGTAATATATGAGACGTATTTCACACACGTACTTGATTCACGTTTTTACCGTTATACGACGATTACGAATTTTTAGGAATATTCTTTTGTTTGATATCGATAAGCTTGTTTATGACATGTGGCAGATTCCGCGTTGCAATCATCATTCTTCTCTTGCGTTAGGGAATACAATAACATTTTCAACAACTTGAAGGAATACCAGAAACCATCGAGAGTAACTAGATCAACGACGAAATATATTTACAGACTCGTTTTAAAAAATACGTATAATTCTACCTGCATCGAAAGAAGGATCATGAGATATATCGATGATCTCTCTGTTGGTTAATCGTGGTCGTATCGACAAAACCGTTTTAACCGATAAATTAAAGCGAGATCGGCTAACTGCTAGTCTACTGCTGTTTCAGACACCCTGTACAATTCGCCTTTAAAAGAATAAAAATTCCATAAACGGCGGTCAAACGGAATTCGTTAGCGTGTAACCGGGTTTTATACCAGAGGGAGAGAGGGATTATTATTGTAGGATCAAGGCAGCCCGCGGCTTGGATAACTTTCGAACGACAGCTAGGTGTCGGTGGCAAAATGCGGTTGCCGACGACTGCGGCCGCGTTTCTATTCGCGGCCCGCAATAGTTCGATAGGCGGTCGCGAATTTGAATGGATGGCTTTCTGCCAGCGGAGTAGCTCGCGTGGCATACATTCCGCCGCGAATCACGTCGGCTGACACGTCTTCTGACGGGACGAGGACGTTCCTGTGTGCCGGAAACGCAGCGTCCGGCGATAATGTCCGTCAACAGCGACGATGCGAACGTCCCGGCAAACAATGCGCCATTGTTGCCAACTTATTCCATTACAGATAACTCCCTCGTTCATTGTTCCTTCTCTCTCGCTCGCCTTCTCCGTGTTTCTCCATTCCCCGTGCCTCCAATCCTTCTCTCTTTCTCTATCTTTCCCGAGAAACGTTTCTCCGGTTCTGCATCTCTTTTCTTACCCCCCTCTTACCCTTTTGTTTCGATCGTTTTGTCGCCCGCACCCTCCTTCCCTCTTGGTTTCCACTGTGGCGTGCTCGCCTTGGTTAAGGGATGCACCTGGGATCGGAAAGATAAAAGAAATTGTGCCAATAAGTCCGCCTCGCCGATAATTGCCGCGATCAATCGTTGGTAACCGGTTAGAAAAATGTTTCTTAATGCACTCGGCCCCAATTGATATTACACGGAGCGACTAGATGGTTTTCTATGTACGCGGTTAATAACCGAGTAATAACGGAGCGGGTGAATTAGGGGAGGAATTCTTTGATAATCTATATGGACACTCTGTTTGTTCCCTAAGAACGTTTCCCCTCGGAATACTTTCTTTTTAATCGACAAACAAAATGCTCGTTTCCCGGGGAACGGGTTCGACAAAATGGACGATACGTTTCGCGGTGGCTGCGAGCCGAACGCTTTAACGAGGAACCCCGTCTAGCAAAGAAACACTTGCTCCGCATTGGAGCTCTTTGATGCCGCTGCCTCGCGCCGATAAAAATTTCGTAGCCAACGAGGGAACGACGAGGGGCCGATTCGACCGTATGCAAGAAGGGGATGAAGTATCCATCGGGATCGGGGAACAATCCCTTCACTCGTGGATTGCTTGTTCCGCTATTTAAAAGTGTCCTCCGTGTACCGGGTAAGTTAAGTCCCCTGGACTCGCGTTAAACGCGGCGAGACTCGATCGACAATAGCACAGCCGTCTTCGGGAAAGTGGCGCTGTTTAATATTAATAAGCCGGGGAGGCTCTGCCCTTGGCAGGCACGTAGATGCATATCAGACCAGGCATTACGAAAAGACGACTTCTACGCCACGGGGCCACGCTAGACATTTTTCGCTTTGGAATTTGAATAGTCGTGGCGCCGCGACCACCGCATCGTACCCTGCGTCAGCGTTCACCGTCTCGAAGGCCATCCGCGTTCATCTGAACTCTGGATTCTTATCTTTGAACTTCGTGTACTTGCAGACACGCTGGAAATTCTAGATCAGTTCGAAGAAACGAATTCCTCGCTTGGCGTATAAATTCACCTACAGAAATTCATAGATCGTTAACCCGTTAATCGGATCGTTCCTTAATCGGAAATTTCTATAATCGCGAGAGTAAACGTTGCCAGAGGATCAATTTCGTATCGATGATTTTAGTTCTTTCAAACGTCGACACGAGATTTTTGGTAGAATGATTCGATACGTATCTTGTAGCACGAATGAATCAGTAGAACGAGGATACTTTGAGACATTTTGGTGAAGAAAGGCGACATAAATAGAAGAAAACTTCGTTCAATTTTTAGCCTACTTTAGCGACAAGCTAAATCTAATCTCCTTTTTCTCCACTCAACGGACTGAATATGTTTTTTAAATGGAGAATACTTTCCATTAATTTTTTCAGTCGTACAGTTCAAAAGCGATAGGGAACTGGCGTCGCCGCGCGTTGGATTAGAGCGAACGAGTTTGGAACAATACCGCAGCGAGTCGCGGAAATAACTTCGTTATTTTCCCAACACCCGTATGATCAATATCGCATCCAAACATCGCTATTGATTTAATCGCGGCCGTATCCACCGCACGCTAATTAAAATTAAAACCTGCAGCGCGACCACTCCCAACCACCGGTTTGGCGCCGCACACCTTTTACCCTAAAACGCGCGCTGAAACCAAAGAAACGCGTGCAGCCGAGAAAGAGTGGGAGGATGGTCCTCGTGAAACGAATATACGTAAACACCCTCTTAACTGGCGCGCGTTTCTTTGAGAGACACAGAGACTGAGTCGTGGCGCATTGTCCGCGCATTTTGAAGTCTTTATTCGTAAACCATCGTGGAACCCCCATGATAGGCAGAGTGGGGCGTCTAGTGCGAGCAGAGGCAACGCGTTAAAACTCCTACGAGCCTTTCCCCCTTTTTCTGTCGCCCTTGGTTTCGCGATTACACACGTAGCGGCGATTTAATGCAAAACGGTGCTTCGCGGCGAACCCTGAAAAGAGGGACAGAAAGCGGCGGCGTCGTCGGTCGTCCGGGGTGTGTTGTACGCGTGTACACGTCGACTGAAGAATACTCGGACGCGTGTATCACATGCGGGCTCCATTTGAAATTATTTCTTTTTCGCTCTCTCGCCATTTGCGAATGTCGCACAAAGCCCATTTTCTGTCCCTGAATTCTCTCCTCTGCGGCGCCCTTCCGCCAGGGCCATCGTTGAAAGAG
The DNA here is from genome assembly GCF_000188095.3 of Bombus impatiens. Taxonomy (NCBI): domain Eukaryota; kingdom Metazoa; phylum Arthropoda; class Insecta; order Hymenoptera; family Apidae; genus Bombus; species Bombus impatiens. The sequence continues at coordinate 2,555,085 of NT_178641.1, read as the reverse complement.
AACGAAATCGCGTGTGATACGTCCTCCTTCCGAGTTAAGAGTCGCCGGGTAAACCACGCGATCCTAAGCGAACGTTTCTCCTTTCGTTCTATCTGTGTTACGCTTTTGTGCCGTTTTTCTTACGTCACGGATAAATGTCACTCCTGCGCTCACGTTCTGGGTTTTGGAAGATTTTACGCGGCGAGACACCGCTGGAGAACGTCTAACAAGAACAGCATCGAGGGCCCAGAGCAACGACTAAAATTCCAATTACAGCGGATGCGTGTTTCGACGATTGCAACGTCCGAAGAACGAAATTCACGCGACGTAACTACTCTCGTAAGAATCTGTGCACACATTTCTTCAGATTCAATTATTATCGAACGATGTCTGTAAGCTTTAACAGACGAAAAATTCGTACGTATCAGGAATATTTCATAACACGTGTCGACTGAGACGTTGATTGAGATCCAACTCGTATAAAATAACGTAAAGCGTGCGTGAGATACAGAGTATATTCAGTATATTCCCGGCAGGAAATTTGAGTTATCTGCAATCTGAAAAATAAGCTCGATCCGATACCTCTTTACGCGAACCTTCTTCGTCGTTTCGATGTCTAGAGCCGATCGTATAAACATCATCCGTATATTTTGCGACACTGTTTGATTAGTTCGATGTATTGGTCCGTGAGAACCAATAGCGGAACTGCTGTAACCATAATTAAAGACAAAGGGAGGTGGGTGGACCAAAGACGACAATGGCGAAAGAAAGAGGTTTCGCTGGTAAATAACGTCTTAATATTACGAAGAAGAATTGTCGAGGAAGAGGTACGTGTAAGCTGTGTAATAGCGTTTCCACAGATATCTAGATGGCTGGAGGATCGTGCGTTTTCGTGCTAATCAATTAGCGTGAGCTAAAGAAGGTTGACAAATAATTTGCTCGTGGTGTGTGGGGGATCACGGTTCTCGGCCGTGGAGATGCCGCGAGGCTTAAAAGCCAATATATCAGAATAATAACTTGTCCATTAAAACGCTTAAGTAGTAATAAGTACGCGAGCCTAACTGACAGGCACTTCGAAGTTCCCGCGGATTAAAGTGTCCAACTTCTCGAATTTATTGGACAAAATAAATAATAAACGTATTCACGCGAATAAGTTTTCCTTCTCGAAACTATCGATCCCGCGTTTCTATCATTTTTCTATATTTCGTTTCATATATCTGTTTATCTTGACCCCGTAGCTCCCCGTAGAATCCTCTTAATTTTTTATCGAACCTTGTCGTTCCTCCACGAGAGATTCAATTTTCGATAGACGAGATTATGACTTTTAATTCCGAAAGAATGCGTGTACGTGCTTTATTGATCTTCCGCTTATCGCGCGGGCTTTTTAATACGACGTTTTGGTGTGGGGTCGCATCGAAGCGGACATCTCCTCTGTAAACAATCAATCGTTGCATTAAATATTCATCTTGCGTTATATCGTTGCAAAGACGATAAATTTCACATCAGATAAATTTCACCACCGAACAAATTCCCTTCCTCTTCCAAGGAAGAATTTTACTAAAAAATGAGCCAGAAAGAAGCAGAAAATACATTCGGCACTCGAAGGTGTAGTAAAGCTGCGGAGAAAGTCGCTAAGAATTCTCGAGACGTGGAAGCCTTCTATACAGAAGAGGGTACACCGTTCTCCTCGAAAGAGGCATTACGGGGTGGTAGATCAGATCAGTCCGGGCGCCATTGCTGGCTGAAGAAGAAATTTCGTTCAACTTGGAAAGAGCGCTGGGAAACAAATCGAAAATGGATTTCTTCGGGCTTCTCGTTGTAGCTTGCAGCGTCGAACGAAAGCATTTACCAGTTTATTCGCGGCTGGCTGTTACCCGGCAGCCATCTTCCAGGCGTTTCGCGGCATGAAACTTGCAGGCGTCTTTCGAGGTACGCCCATACGTGCCAGACACGCGTCCGTGTGCGCTTACAAGCGCGTAATACACGTACAGAAGGCTACTTCCACGCAGGTAACCTGTCTGGTTCCAACCCACGGCCAACTTCTTCTATCGCCTTTCTCCCTCTCTGTCTTCCTGCAACCTTGCCCCTTCTGCCGCCTCGAGAAGGATATGGTAGGAGGACCAAAAGGTATTTCTTTGGCGAAATACGTATCTACGTGCTTCCATATTCTCGACTTGTACGTGGAATACTCGAGACGCTGTGTCGTTGGACAGCGGACGGGTCTCGAAGACGTTGCTTGGTCTTCAACGCGCAAAGAAAGCAACGAATTTTATATCCACGAATTTTTAAATCACGAATCCTGCGTCCTGGTCTTCGACAATTTCAATCCTTTTGAAATTTCAAAACGGTACCTTTTTTCCATTCCTTCTCTCTCTCTCTCTCTCTCTCTCTCTCTCTCTCTCTCTCTCTCTCTCTCTCTCTCTCTCTCTCTCTCTCTCTCTCTCTCTCTCTCTCTCTCTCTCTCTCTCTCTCTCTCTCTCTCTCTCTCTCTCTCTCTCTCTCTCTCTCTCTCTCTCTCTCTCTCTCTCTCTCTCTCTCTCTCTCTCTCTCTCTCTCTCTCTCTCTCTCTCTCTCTCTCTCTCTCTCTCTCTCTCTCTCTCTCTCTCTCTCTCTCTCTCTCTCTCTCTCTCTCTCTCTCTCTCTCTCTCTCTCTCTCTCTCTCTCTCTCTCTCTCTCTCTCTCTCTCTCTCTCTCTCTCTCTCTCTCTCTCTCTCTCTCTCTCTCTCTCTCTCTCTCTCTCTCTCTCTCTCTCTCTCTCTCTCTCTCTCTCTCTCTCTCTCTCTCTCTCTCTCTCTCTCTCTCTCTCTCTCTCTCTCTCTCTCTCTCTCTCTCTCTCTCTCTCTCTCTCTCTCTCTCTCTCTCTCTTTCTCTCTCTCTCTCTCTCTCTCTCTCTCTCTCTCTCTCTCTTTCGCGAGTAATCACGATTGTTACGAATACGAAAAAGACGGGAACGAAATATAAATTTCCGAAAGACTCACGTTCTACTTGCTTCTTACAAAAGGTAGGAAATTGAACGAGGTTCTTGGAAATGATACCGCAATGCAGAATCCCTGCCGGTAGACTGGGTGGTTCGTCATTCACGCCAGCTTATTCGCACTCCGGAAAGCCAGGGTTCGATCATTTGCGTGGAACACTGGTGCATTTAAGGATTAATATCGTCGATTTTAGTGGAGACACGTGTGTGTGAGGGTCCGTGGTGTCTCCTTGGCGAAAGGGGCGGATGGTAACCGCAACGACAAAAGGGACGAGAAAAGGGGGTTGGTTGGAAAAACAGGGAGACGGAGGCACGCGCGAGCAAGACGAGATGGGTGCACCGGTACACGTCACGAATTCGGCGTCGCCCCCGTAGAAATCTCGCGTTTCACCTGCGTTTTCCACCTGTCCTCCTGGGGCGTCGCTCTTGCAAGCTCCACCTACGACCCTCCTAGCAACGGGCGTGCGTCCAACGACGTCACGGGCTTCCCCAGATTCTCATTGGTCCCGTCGTATCGACGCGGTACAACCGACGTTGCTTGTATTTTATTATTTTACTTACCTATCGTACGGCCTCGATGCATGCGCCTTTCCTTCTCCTTTTTGTAGCGAAACGTCGCTGCACGGTCGCAGTACGCCGCTGCAGTACGCCTTTTCGAAGGGGGATAGTTTTGCCTCCTAACTTCCCCAAACGAAAATACATTTTCCTCCAGCATGTTTCTTCCCTTCTGTACTACGGAATACCGCATCCTCTTTCGAGTGCTCCTCTTTTTCATTCGTCTTCGCTGCCTTAAGCCGCTCCGCTGCATCTTACGAAATATGCATGTTATTAAGTGTCTTGGGAAGAGGGTGGATTTAAACGCATCTCGAATGCTTCGGCACAATTCCACCCCCTTCGACGAGGATATAGAGATGCTACCAAATGTTAGAAAAAATGTGAAAGAACGATCGAAGCAGACAGTAAGAATATTTATGAATTATATTAGAAGCGAAAAGTAGCGTGAATGATAACAAATAATACGTATAATTGGAACAAGATGAAATGGCACTCGCACTAAAATGCTAGCTACGTGTTAATTAAGAGATGAGGAAAAAACGTACGAAGAGAGAAGGTAAATGGAGAAAATTTAGTAAACCTTAAAGAATTCGGTCGAATAATAAACGATTAGGGGAATCGGTTAAAATTCCATCCACGTCGGCGCAACCAGTTACCGTTTGCTATTCACCCTTGTTGCATTCGTTTCGTTTAATGTCCAGAGACGTCATTTTACTCGGCATTTTTAAGGGTCACGCGGGATCATGTCGCGAGAGTTTAACGGCCGCGGTAATGGCGTTTCCGCTGAAGAATTCATTGCAAGTAGCTCATTTTATTGCGCGAAAGATCGAAACGCGTAACGATAACCATCTCGAGTATATCGAGAATATTGGGTGTCCTGATGAACCCGCTCGCGTATTAAATCGTGCGACCTGTACATTGTGCAAAATCTATAAACACGTGTTCTTATCTCAAAATTGGTTCAACTGGAGCAGAGTCTTTTAGGAAAAGAAAAATCTATTTGGAGATATACAGATGGAGAAGAAGATAAGTCGCATTTATCACGTTTTAGGAGAACAATTTCCAAATCCAGTTCCTTGTCAATTAATTCTATATCGTCAAAATTGTCTTGTCGTTTGAATTTTCTGTACTCTTAGTAAATTGAAAAGTAGTGCTCGCCACAACGTTAAAAGATCGCAGACGTTAAGTTGTTAATTATCTTGACAGTTCTACCTTTAGCTTTTACAAAACTATATCTTTGATTGTAATTGTTGGTTAGTTAGATTGTAATTGTAAATTGTTAGTTATTTTACGTTAAGATATTCTTTTCGAATTATAAACTAACGTTAAGATCAAAAAACCAGCAAAGTTGTATTATCGTTCTCGTGTCTCGAAATTTCTCGTTAAACAGGTTGGTCTAAACTAAATAAATCATTTTAGACTGCGATTTAACTTTGAAATACATACGTGACATGCCCTGTTTTCATCATCGAGAAGATTAGAAATTTACAAGCTTCCATTAGCCCGCAAACCGCACGATCATCTTACGTATAGATGTTTGAAAGAAGAATGGCTTTCCTGGTCACGTAGAAAACGTACTCTCACGCGTCTAGACAACATCCACCTTGTTTTCTCGTCGCCCGCTCTTTGTCTACTTCTTCCCTTACGAAACCGATTGGTTACCACCTTCTGGTTACGAAACGACAGGGTAACGCGCCGCCTAAAGACATCTAAGCCGCAGGGGTTAACCCGGCACCTGGTGCACACTCCCACGAGACACTGCTTGCTATTCGTCCTGCACATCTCCACCTCCACCTCCTCGTCTTACCTTGCCTTTCTTTTACATCGTACAGCTCTTACACCGCCCCCACGATTGTCTTTTCCCTGGAAAAGACACGGGACGTACTCCTAAGAGGCCGACGTAACAACTTACGGTTCTCTCTCCAACTGTCCTACGTCCTCAGATTCGGCAATTCAAGGTTTCCGTGAAATTGGAATCATTCCGAAATCATACACTCTGCTCCACGTGCTCGTTTCGGCTTTATTTTTTCTCTTTCTGCTCCGACTTTAGTCTTTCTCTTGCTGTTCCAACCTTATCCTTCCTCTTCCTGCAAATCCAGCGTATAAATTTTCGTGCTACGTGTGTGCCGGATGACGCGTCTACGGAAGACGCAACGCGTTTCGTCTGGTCTACGCGTGTGTCACTGGCGTCGTGTCAGAATCCAATAAGACAGTTGATGCAACCTGGCCCCGCCATAAAACAAGGCAAACAAATTTCGAGGCCGATATCCCAGAACAGGATACATCTCCGTTCGGCATAAATCGACGGCAATAAAGTTCGATCGAGTAAATTAGTCCGAGGAAAGCGAGACTTACGTCGAAACGACAGACGTTGATCCCTTCGATGAAGTCGTGACAGGTAACCAAGGCCTGCCACTGCAGATTAACGACATCTTCAAAGTTGAGCAAGTTACGTGTATGATAAGATCGATCTTATATTCATCCTTAATTAATTATCGGTCGACCCCGTGCCACCGAGATTCCCAAAACTGTTCGAGTTTCGATCGGATGGCGCCTTCGGTGGCCTATTTACTTCGATATGCTCATCGTTAGCCAGCTAGTCTGGCAAGTTGAATTGCGTTTAATATTACAGACTCAATCAGGCTGGCCTGGAACCATCTCAAGACTAGCCTGTGTTAATCACGTATACCTGTTTATGGTTCCACTGATTCCGATCAAAATTACAAAGCGTCCCTCGTATCATAACATATTGATAGGCGAAGGCCGTGTATGGCAGCGTTGCTATGAAAATCGCGATTTTCTAATGAATCTAGCGGAGAGCCACTCGTGTCGATGAATCTTTGATGGATCCCGGTGTACGAAGAACGGTTTCGGAGTGGTGTAAATCTTGGAAGGAAATTCGAGAGTACCTGAAGAGAAATGTGTATCGGGCTACCGGCAGAAACAGCGCACAGCCACATCTCGACAAGATGGACGATAATCGTCATTTCGATAGTGGAGGCACTCAGCCTTCCACGAAATGCATGCAAAGAGACCCCGATGCACTCTCCATAAAATCCCGTGTTATACGAGATCACTTAGAGGCAAGCCCTTCCTAACGAGCCGCGCTGTTACCTTATGGTTCTGTTTAATCGCTTCTATCAAGCCGGAAAACTTTCGCAACTCTTCGTTCGTTCGTGTCGTATCTTTACCGACTTTACTCTTAGACCGCCCTTAGGATCTTCGGGCATTAATTTAGGGATCTCGAAGGTACTCGCGCGTACACCGAACGCGTTTTAAAATTCACTTGTTGGGCTCGTTTACCCTAACTGCTCCGATCGTAACGTTTATCATAACGAACGACCACTTTGACGGTTAAATACTCGCGAAATTAGTTCGGCTACGGATTATTCGAATTATGAGTCGTTGTTCTTGTTACGTGTTTAAAAGGATTATCACGAAGATATTGGGTTTTACTTTGTTTCCAATCTGCTGTTACGCTGCCAGTACGCGACAAGTTCGAGAAGGCGAAAATGCAGAAAAATAAGCAGAAATGCAAAGACGTAGGAAATATCAAAAGTAGAGTACTCGTTGCAACGTTTCCAAGAAGAAGATATTTGTCTTCGAAAAATTTCGCTTCTTTATCGGTATATAAAAGTATGAATTTTGCGCAAACTGTATATCTATATATGTTTTCGTTTCAACAGTGAAAAGGAGTTTTAACTAACGAAACTAATGTAAAATTTCGTTAGTGTAAAATATCAATAGCCAATCGTTTATATTTTCATCGAATTTAAGAAAATTTCTATCGATAAAGAAGAAGGATTTACGTACAACGTAGGTGTATAACTGGTCACCAAAGACCAGGAGATTGGCCACTTTATTAGCGAGCTAATAGATGATGGTTGATTTAACAGTCTGGACGTTTAATGACCGATTTGCCGATTCCTCGTACCAGTCTGCCATTAATGAAGGCTTACCTATAATTCGTCTGCTAATATCGCATTCAATCTGCAAATTATCGTAGGTCTATCTCGGTCTCCTCTTTGAGCCACGTTTAATTAATTGCAGCGTTCATTTCGTTACGTCCCATTTTAGTTACAAAAGGGAATACGCGTATGAAGATACTGCGAATGCGGAGAAAAAACGAGGAGGCGTATAGAATGTAGGTCGTCTTCAGGCCGGTGCAATTAATTTAACAGGATGACCATAGGAAGGGAAAGGCACCTCGCGCCCCAAGGGAACTATTCGCGAGTCCTTCAGGGTATCAATTGGCGTGCTCGTCCAGGTCGACAGCTGCGATAGTGAGACGCATTGTCCAGCGCTTGGCGCGGTCAGTTCCTTAATATTGAATAAGATCGACCCAGCTACCGCACAAATGGCGGCGAAATATTGACGGCTTCGTTGCGCAATTCCTGCCTTAGCCATACAGCGACCTGAATCGCTGGAATGGAAAAAATCTATAATTCAGAATCGTGCTGCCTGTTTCGTGTGTAAAAAAGACATGGATTAACGCGTCGAGTGCCGTGATGGTTAATAATATCCGATCATAAATTTTTCGTTACATGTTCTTTTACTAATCTGTTTTATATCCATCTTACAATTTTTGTTTCACGGAAACGATGTGTTCACTCTGAGTTTGCAACAGATTGCTTGTAGTTGATATATTTGTAGACAGTTGAATTGTTCGGTTGAGAAAACCATAAAAATCTGTGCGCTGGGTAAATCGTCAAATCGATTATGGGTACTTAACGCGTTAAACGAAAATGCACAGTATAGACGTAAAGAGGAATAGCGGTGCATCTTCTTAGAATTTGTTGTGACACGAATAATGTCGTCGATTCATCATCTTCCAAGGGACAAGTAATTAGCTCGCTTCTAATTTAATGTATGGGAGTTATCCCTTGCTTTCTCGGAGATAGGGGACATCCCTCGGGAACGATAAATACTTGAGTAGATGTACATAATTATCGTGTTTTGTATGAATTTAGAAACCTAATCGTAATCCACGATTCATTAGATCGAACGGGTGGGTGGTTCGCTCGTCGAAGTAATCGTTCCAAGAGGAATTCTATCGGAAAGATCAGAAACGGGGGCTCGAAGAATTTCTGTCCGCAATGTCCACAAGCTATCGGCCACGGTCACGCTCAGATTTTCTCCGGCAAATTAAATTTTCCGAATCGCAGGACACGACCGACCCGATGATGCGAACATTCTTCACCATAAATCATAATCAATCGCGTTTCCACCAGCGTTTGATTCTGACACGTCGTTTTCCCTCCCATTGTTTCCTTCTCCACTCCTAACGTCCCCCTTTCTTCCATCCTAATTGGTTTTATTGGCTCGTAGCTGCTCTCAAGACACTTCAAAGTCTAACATTTTAAGAAAATCCCGAGATCCATCGCGATCATCTGTTGGTTAACGTTAGGAAAAATGGCGAAGATTATCCGGACGCATTTATCCGGTCTCTCACATAAGTTCTTATAAAACCAAGACCACGTAAGCTAGGGTTTTCCTAGAGAAAAACCGACGAACGTTTCCAACTGTTTCGTTTGATCAAAAGAAGCATAGCGTTCTCTCAGCATCTCAGAAGGATCTTCGTGTCTACGTTTGATATCGATCGTGTCTTCGTTTTACACTTAAGAAATGAATTTTCTTCGGAATCTTGGATGCACGTTCTCAATCAACGTAGCCCGCGAGACGTCGAACGAGGAATTCATCAGGTAAAATCGTGGAGAGACGCCCGTTGGAATATGTTTCTCGTGGTGAAAAAAAAAAAGAGAGAAAAGGAAAAGAAATAAAAAGAAACGTCGAAGTACGATCGTCAGTCAATAGGAATGTGTCTATTCATAAAAACGCACCCCCGTCCCATTTTTGTCTCCCTTTCGCCCCTCTCTGAAGAAGAGCTTTTCGAAGACAAGCGTACGTTGCTTTCTCGCAGACACTCTTAAATTTGTGTCCCATTGTCGTGCACAACGAAAAGGAAGACGGAAGTCGCTCACTTGGCAGAAGTAGCGATACCATGTATTATGACGGTTCGGTACGAGGATGACGAAAAGAGACAGCAGATACAGGGAAAGAGAACGAGATTCCTGTATACACGGGAGGGACGGTCGACTTTGGCGAAACCAGAATCGGCCATTGTTCGTTACGAGTGGCTATCTCGCTGGACATTTCCGTACCCGAGTAGGTACATACTCTGGCCACTGTGGCCTACCAGATATTTCGATGTCGTGCTCGAAACTCCCATCGAATATCATTGTCGTGCTCGACTTCTCGATGTCGGTCGGTGGGTCCGGATTTACCGCTGAACCGTGAGTACCCAGCGAGTTAAATAATTTGCCTGTTTTTATGCCACTCGCGTGGATTCGCGTGGCGAACGATGATTCCTCTTGTTCCATGTTTTCTTCGTCCTGATTTCTTTTTCTTTTCTTTCTTTTCTTCTTTTCGCTGAGAGAACATTATCGATGTTCGATCCACGATTGTATAGGCCAAATAAGACGGATAATATTCTATTGGAAGATTATTTAATTCCAATGGTATAATTTATTAAAAAGGAGAAAACGTAGGATCGATATAATTATTGGAAAGATATAATTTGAAGGAGAAGATGTTTGCGCAAAGTTCATTATGTATGCGCCGTTGTTACGACGAAAAATTTGTTGGCTCGGCGCATACAACTATAACACATTTCCGAGCCGGTATACGGTGGTTACAGCGGCTTACCAGCTATTGCTAAATCGTGCTCGAAATTCCCGTTCTACGTCATTATGGAATTCACTCAGCCAACAATGACCTATTTATCGGTCGAAAGAAATTTATTGCTCGCCAAAATTTCCCCCTATCCCTGTCCTCCTATTCCCTGCCAATAATGTAGCACAGCAGAATATTCGTTAAATCTTTTGACCATGATAAATCTTATTAAACACAGTACATGCGTGATTCGAAACACAGCAGAGAACATCTGATCGGAAATGTTAATCAAACGTGCACGCTCGTACTTTATCTATGAGTACTAGGTCACTTCTTGGTTTCGTATCAGACGTGATAATTCGGTTAAATCGTCGAGATGACGATAAAAATTGGTAAAATCTATTTGCAAGGGTCAGACGAGTGGTACGACGAATACGAATTAAAAATCACACGCGTTGTACTTACGTTACGGTCCTTTAACCTCGTCGAAGAAACTTTGTACAAATCACAGTAGAAAATTGAATAGCACGAATATCAGGATCGATTAAAACGATGATCGTGAAATGATCGTGCGAAAGTGGCGTAATATTTATCAGCGGAACGAATGTTCATGAAATCTGCGGTATAGACGTAGACGTCGTACAACTTGGATCTCGAAAGATATAATTAACCAGATCGTTAGTCGAATCCTTGATAATTAAGGAGGTCGATGCCTGTCCAGGATGGACGTCGGACGAGCACGGACAGGGCGTGGTTGCAGTAAACGTCATCGGCAGGACACTAGACGTCATGGGCCACACGAGTATCACATACGCGTCACATTTGCATGATCCTGTATACGCACACTATTGCCGGCTAGGAACAACGGATGCACATTGCAATGCAATGTGTTACCCTCCCCGTCGAGTGGCCGCACTAGGACTCTTGCACCAAATTTTGGTCAACACTCGGTGTTCCATTGCGATAGCTTGTTGGTCGCGTTTGAATTTTCGTTGGATCGCCACGAAACACCACGATAAGGCAGGCCATTATTCATCTTGCGATTCGTGATTTCACCGGGTAACGATTCACGCTGTTCAAAGATATAGATAATGGAGTGTTGCGTGTTTCGCTGCTTCGGTAAAGCTGATGGTATTCCTAAAATTTCGTTTGGTTCGTTGGTTAGTTTCCAGCAGACAGTGAAACAATTTTTCCATGCAAAGCAAAAGACGGCAAGAAGGCGAGCCCATTGGAAAAGGTTTTCCGATTTCTGATGGGACGGTCGATAGCCGACGTATCTTTCCGTACGGTCTCTGCTGCGGGCCCATTAATAGCCATCACAGCGATGCCAGGCTCATCGGTATTAATTCAATGTGTTCCTGAATACTTCACGAGAAGAGTGTCCTGATGAATATCTGCATCAGAGGCGACCGCGCGCGCGATCCACGCCCGCTCCGAACGATGGATTATCGCTACGGATCTAATGGAAATATTTCATTTCTCTCGATCACGCAGTCTCGGTTTCCCATCCGTCGACGCGATGAGAAAGTAAGCGATACGCTATTGACAGCATGACACTAACAGAATTCGAAATTTCGTCTGGCAGTTCTTGCCTTTCTCCGCCATCCATACGTACCTACGCCAATTCGAAAGGAACTTTTTAATCCTTGTCTCTCGTATCCGCGTCCGCGTCGTATCCCCCGATGGAGTGGGACACATCGTGAAACTCGTCCGATAATCTACTTGGCGTGTGAGCACTAATAACCGACAGAATCGTCAGGGAGGAAATACGATGTTCCGCGCCACGAATAGCTCTCTTTACAGTTCCCACCCGATAATACTTAGCTCGACGGTAAATCTTCGTTAATTCGTGCCTGCTTCCTTCGATTCCCCTCCTGCGCGTCCTTGGTACAAAGGCAGGCGTTATTCCGGCCGGGCAAGATCGTTCATGAAGCTGCCGCTCCATTCTAACCATTCCATGCCACAGGAATGTCAATACTACCCTCCCGTGCAATCGTCAAACCCTCCGCCTCCTCCCTCGCCCCATCTAGTCGCATTGACGTATCCGTTCTCGTCGAAGTCATCCGGAACCGCTCAACCTGACCCCTTTCTTCCCGAACCACCCGGCCAGAACGCCAGAGAACGGGAACGCCGGCAGGATACCGGCCTCCTCGATAACCCCAAGTACCTCCTCGCGATGCAAGGACAATTCCTACCGATAGAGGGAGAGTCGATGACGCGAAATCGCGAGTACTCGCTATTGTTTTCATAAGAGGAAAGGACAAGGAGAGAAGCAACGATGGGTACCACCGCATCCCCGTTGGTGGTGTGTCTTCATCGGGTCTTCTTGGGTATCGGTTACGCGCGCGTTCCCGGATACCATCGCTAGAAGGGGTGAGAAACGTAGAATAAAAAAAAAAAAGAAGAAAAGAAAGAAGAAGAAACAGAGAGGAGAAAAAGACGGGAGAAGAATGGGGT
>NT_178641.1:2542020-2542263 GCF_000188095.3 Bombus impatiens | reverse complement strand
GGGGTGGGGGTGAGCGCGTAGAAGAGAGAAAGAGGAAAAGGGAGTCGCGCGCGGTAGGCCGACTTTTTAATATCCAGGGATGATCTGTAGCTGCGGGATGCTGCGTCAGCCGCTGTCATTGTTATACGCCCGGACCTCTTCAGCACAATGACAATTTCTCTGGTTTTATTCTCCGCTAGGCACTGCCTTTTTCCCGCCCGTTTCCGTCTCGCGTATTACCGTGCCCTCCTACTCTCTCACTCC
>NT_178641.1:2539807-2541765 GCF_000188095.3 Bombus impatiens | reverse complement strand
TTCGACGTTCCACCGGCTTTTTTGTCTATGACAATTGCTCGGAAAGTGGTCTCCCCTCTTTTTTTCCTCCGCCTCGCTGCTAGAGCTACCTCAGAGCTACCCGATCGCTCCGCTGAACCGACCGAAAGCACTCGCGGAATCAGAAACCGCTCGTCGTTCTTCTCGTTCACCCGGACGTACCGATATCTCTTACTTCGTCTTCGAAAACCGAATTTCCATTGCACCGACAGAATTCTGGATATCCGTGTAACATCAAGTATGCTCGGCGAACGATCGGGAGAAAGAAGACGACGCTCGGTTTTCGGAGAAGAAACGTCGCGCTCGGGTCCCCGAAGGTTCGACGCAAAAACGAATATAGATACCGCTCCCGAGGACGCAAACTGCACGGGGTAACACGTACGGGATGTGTTGGTCGCGGAAGGATAGAAGAAAGATGGAGAAATAAAGGAAAGCTAGCACACGGTTGCGTGAAAAAAGAAAAAAAAGAAGTGCGATCGCCTTTCGTGGCGCTCGGCTGGAAGTCATAACGGAGATAGACGCGCATCGGAGCAATCCCTCATGCAGTCTATACGCTGGTAGTCACGTACGTGTATCGCGGCTGGCTGTATTTGTTTGTATGGCACCCGCCGGTTCCAGCCCCACGGGACCGGGTAATAGATTTATTGGACACCCGGTACATGGGATATAGATATGGATGTTATAGGCGCTCGAGTTAGAGATACAACCCCCACTGCCTAGCCAAGCCACACTGCCACCACCATCCCTGGCAAATACGACCGGCACATCTAACTTTATGAAATGTATACCCACTGTCTGCTCTCGCTCTTTTGTGCTTCCTTCCTTTTTCCTCTGTGTTCGTCTTCGTACGCTTCACCTTGCCTCCTTTCGAGAACTTCTTCAAATAGAATCATTTTCTACGTATATAATAGCACGGGTCCTCGCGAATGCAGCGTAATTCAATTTACGAACAGTTTAGAAGGTAACAAGAGAGAGAGAGAGAGAGAAAGATAGAGGAGAGGGAAGGGGAATGAAAGGAGAAGAGGTAAAGCATACGATGGCGCGTTTGACGTCCTCAACTAAACGCCCCGCTCTGTAACACGGCTCGTTTCGGAAATTAGAAACATTATCTTTCTTTCTCATCTCCCGTATCGTTCTTCTCGTAACTAGGTACTCGCGCGAGGCTTTACGAGTGTGGTGGCCGCGCGAGCCGCGTAACACGTCGAGCTGCGATCAAATATGAATCTCGGCTGCGTTTCGTGTTTACCGCTTTTAATCAAGTCGGTCGACGAAAACGATAGTCGATTTGGCGCCTGGATAAGTCGGTAACAATATCTCGCTCGACGAGATCTCCATGCGTCTGGTTCCGTCCGAAAGTAACAGAGAGGAATACGGAAAGAGAAAAGACTGAAAACTCATTCGTATCCCTTATCTGCTAAGACAGCTCGTGGTTGGAGACCTTGGTCGTTTCACCCTTTCATCGTTGCGGAACTTGTCGACCATGAAATTACGCGCCCGAAAAAGGTAAGCTTCAGCGGTGAAAATATTCCGACGGATTCCCCTTCTTCGCCAACCTATTGCAACCCTTTCGCGTATGCACCATCCCCACGGCCACGCGGAAACTTAGCTTCGAGCCCGACTCTTATTTACCTAGAAACGGTCACCAACACGATTCCAATCCCTCTTCTCCTACGTACGATGCGTGTTGTACATGTGTGTGAAGTTACGAGAGAAAGGGTAGGGGGAGAGAGTGGTCTGTTGAAAGGGCTGGTTTTGATTAGCTCTGTAGACAATACCCACTCTCTGATACCACTGTGATTCTCTCTCTCTCTCTCTCTTTCTCTCGCTTGCTCGCTCGCCTACCCATCTCCACCCACCGTGCCATCCTCAACCCTCGACCCACCCCCTCATCACCCACTGGTTCTCCTCGGCTTCGCCTTCGCCGCAGCGAACGCAGCAGC
>NT_178641.1:2506864-2539322 GCF_000188095.3 Bombus impatiens | reverse complement strand
AACGCAGCAGCCACTTTGTACGCCGACTGTTTTGTGTCTGGCGAACAATGGGCCTGCACCACTGACAGTGCACCACCACCAGTACACCTATCATCATCGTTCTATGCACCATTGCCAGGCTAGTTTCTCACTAACACCGATAAACCGCGGTCTGCTCGTCGCTGCGGTATTAAATAGCGCGCGTGGCGGACGCGTGTATCGAGATAACTTCCTCATCCTTCGTTTAAGTAACGACATTTTGAACCGCGCGTTCCACACGGTTGCAAGCCTCGTTGTTCCCCACTAGTTGCATGATTCAAGCTGCCTGAGACTCGGCGCACCTTGATTTCCGATACTTGACTTCGCGACACCTCGGCTTTTTGGCCCGGGACTGGCCCTGCCAAACCGAATCGATCGTTTCTTCAGAAAGAAATTTCTTAGCATTTCATTTGGAATATCTTCTATGGGATTTGATCTCGGCTGTTCGCTAAAGTAACCACGCATGGTTGGAAGAGATGTTCCTTTCATACTTTCCACGGATTGTAGGAATTTTCTAATGACAGAAAGTTATGATCGATGATGATCCAAAAGATGTAGCAAGACTGAAATAGGAGCGTCTTTGTTCTTTTATTTTTTACTTTTCTCTGATAGAAACCTAACACGTCTAAAGGAAAGATCACACAGCAGACAGGCGTGCAAAAATTACGTCGTTGCGGTAGAATAAATAAGTAGTAGGGCTTCAATTTCGAACACATTCTCGCGCAAAAATATCGACTTCGCGCGCAAGTGAATACGATATAACTAAAACGATTGTAACAGATAACGTGAATATACACGCTGTAACTGATCCTCGCTTTTTCTGTCGCAACATCCCATTGGGTCCACAGGCTAAAAAAATGTCTACATCTTCCATAGAGCGTCGCTTCGGCGTAAATATCAGCGACGAATATGGAGGACGATCGTCGAAGAAGAATCGTCAAAGATACAAGGCTTTCGCTGAAACTTTCAAGCTTCGATTTCGCGTATTCTCTTATTCAAGCGCGACATATATCTTTAACGATCTTCCGCGCGGCCAACTCGCAGTCCACGCGCGAAGCGCTTTCAAGATCCGACGAAGCTCGAACGTAAGATAAAAGGGTGGCGGTTTCGCTCTTCGATATTTAATCCCGCAGAATGGTTAGCGCGATCTTATCAGGCTGCTGGCGAAGTTGGGAAGCGACAGTAAGCGTTACGCGATATTAACGAGAGAGGCAACTCGTAACTCGATGAATAACATAGTTAATAAATGACTCGGCTGATAGTGAGCATAGTTGACGAGTCGTACGTTAATGCATCGTTATATGCATTAAACTAGTTAGAGAACTATTTTACGCGGCGTACCTCGAACCTAGTTGTCCGTGAACTATCGATAAGCCGTGTAACAGGTTTCCGTTAGTTACTCTTTCCTTGGTACGCGTTACGATATTTTCGTTCGTACGATATTTCCACAGACCACCCTTTCCAACCCTTATCCTTCTCTAGCGTCTGCCAATGTTCGTAGTGGTGCGCGTCTCAAACGAAGAGACAGAGAGATATCACTTTGGTCTTTGAGATTTAATCGCGCACAATGGCAGAGGATCCTGTTGCGGTATTGTCACCGTTGTCGGTGGCAGACAAACCTAGGCAGGGGGAACGAAACTTAGTTACTCGATAGAGCACACGAGGAAACGCTTTACTCCCGGTAGCATGAGTGACGATGTGACATCGCGACTACCTTTGGCCTACCTCGCGAGACATCTAATTCGCTTATACGTCGCTCCCTCGGATAGCTTGCAATCTGTTATAATTCATACGTGCGCGCCACCTTCGAACAAGTTTCATCGCGTACCCTAATTGAATACGAGTTGTCGCGGCGTGCGGCGAAGAAAAATCAACGTCGCGTTAATCGAGCGGAGTAATAGCTGCGGAGAATAGCGTCGCCATTTCCAACCGAAACGCTATCGTTCATTCTCGAGCGCTCTATTCGACCAAGTTTCTCGTTCTCTGAGAAAATTAACACGAACTCGGGGAAAAGTCAGAGTTACCGGCGAAGATTACATCGTGGAATAAACTTCTCGATGGTATTATTCGAGGTCGTCCTAGATCCCCAGCTTTTAATCGTTTTCGAGCCGATCCGTTTCGCGAGATTCTCGTTGCGCCGAACGCAACAATCGCACTGCCGGAATTTCAATTATTCCTCTCTGTCGGGGTAAACCTGTTTATACATGGACGACCTTCGCGGGCGAAAATTGACGCCAATCGGAAAACTGCTTGCACATCGTCTCCTTGTCTTCGTTGTTCGATATTAGCCGATCAATTTTCATACGATCCAGCACACTTACCGGTATTCATCGAACGCGCATCGGCGAAAACTCTCTTCTCACCAGTGTCGGTTGGCGTAGACCCGACGCGACTCGATAGAACGAGACAGTGAACGCGTCGGATAAAAAACCTAGAGGGAGGGAAAGAGAAAATATTCGCATCACCTCGTATAGCCGGGTCTCGATTGGAAATTACTCCCTTTCATCCTTTCACGGGGTGAAAGAGTAAGTAGGAAAAGTGATGCAGTCGACGCTATCCAGCTGCGCCTCGAATACATTTTTTTCTTCTTTTCTTTTTTTACTTTCTCCTCTAATGCGCGTCTCTCTTTGGCCCTCGGCTCATGAATTTCGTTACGTCGAACTATCGGGCGTACGAGATACGGCGCGCTCTAGCCTCGTGCCGTTATTATCGATACGGATTTAATTAAAAAATGCTTAGCAAACCCCAACCGCCTGCGCGATGTTTCTCCTTGGAAACCGCGTAAATATTAGCCGGCATTCCGTGGTTAATTTCCTTGACGTACCGCGAGCCTCGTGGCCTGTTATTATCGCCAAAATAAAGATAAAATCTCACGGTAGAGCGCAGAAAGAGCAAAAGAGGCGCGAGCCACCGGATAATTGCACCGGCTAAATTAAAAATTGCACTATCATCGTTCCGCTGGTGTAATGAAGCTGTTGGGTCGACAGCAAGTTCCGGATGTCCAGCGTGTCGCGTCAAATAAACCTTGGAGCGTATGTCCAGCCTCGCGTTGTACTCGCGAGCGTGCATTTAACTCGCTCGAGGAAGAATGCGTTGCGCGTAGCTCGCGTGCAACGCTGCACCCTAACGCATCCCCTTAGCAGCGGGCTGAAAAGCGTTCCGCGCGTGCCTGCGCCTCCTAAGCGAGCGCGTTATTGCGCCCGACATTCTGAACGCGCGTTTCTTCCCTTTTTTCGTTTCTTCCTTACGCAACTACTCGTTCTCGTAGGAAAGGACGCGCTTTCTGATCGTTTACTTAGTCGATGGGTTTTGCTTATCCATCTTTCGATACGTTTGCCTCAACGTGATGGAATAAAAATATTTCCAGCCAGTGATCCTGCTCGCGCCATATCGAGCGAATTTAATCTTTACCTGTGTAATTCTCAATTTTTCGAGTCGGATTTTTCGACTCGTCATTGGTGCCGGTTATCTTTGAAAACGATGGATTGTGAATTCCAATTTTTAAAGTAGCATATAGAGTCAATGACGTCTAACATGTTCGCAATACACGATACGCAAGGAATTAATCTAAGTAAATACTATTTTTTGTCAAATTTAGAAGAATTGCTATTTACTTCGTGTAAAAATTTGTTCAACAGTTTAAAAAACATCGAACCCTAGAACCGTAACATATCGAGTTAGCCACGCGTGTGAATCAAATTTTCATCCACGTAACTTTGAAGCTTTAAAATCGGATTTACGTCGTCGTCGGTGAGTCTCCTTGCCTTCGGTACCGATAGCGAAAATTTTAATTCGCCAAACGATATATCGATGACAGTGTTCTTCTAATGCGTGGAGGATACACGATATACAAGAAATTAAATATGCGTTACAGGGGCTAGATGGCTGACGAGAGAGTCGGCTCGGTGGTATTGGATTTATTCACAGGGGCGTTCTCTGCGGCGACGAGAGGAAATCTGACTTCGCGTGGAATTTTTTAATTAGCAAAAGCAAAATCCGATGCCACGACGGCTTGTTACGCTCTCGTCGGATAAAGTCATCGACGTGTATAGGCGTATCGTGGCGTTAACACGATTTAGTCGGAAACCGGCGTCGATATCGTCCGGTAATCGTCCCGCCATCGATTTAACGATGCGTAACATTCATTATTGATACACTTAGTCGCCTGATGCGTGCCCAGGGACTGTGTTTCAAAGTGGTGTTCGCGTGTTACGTTACGATTTCACCGACAATAATTGTATCTCGTCCAAAGGCAGTGGCCAATTGCGAGTGGAAATGTAAAGAAAGAACGCACGTACGACCGCGGAAGAAACGATAGCGGCAAGACGCGAGTACTTTTGCTTTGAAAGTTTCTAAAATAGATGGTTATTATCGTCGTTCGGTTAAGAGAATGTGTGGACTAAAATATATTAGATATAAAATATATATCGACTTTATAGCTCTATCGATCTAGAGCCGCGCGCTTTATAACGTACATCTGTTACGAAACTGTGCATGTTTCTTTATTTAGAATGACCAATATGTCGGACTGCACTTACCTTCGTGTTACGAAAAGCATTGATTCTATAGAGAATATTTTATTAAAGATCACATATATCGAACGATCGAAGATATCTCAAGACTTATTGGCAGCAGAATATACATATACTCGCCAGTGTAGATCAAATGTTTAAACAGAATGCAGGAAGAACTGGAAAACATTTTCTAAATCCAGTCATCAAAGTCGCTTGATATCGCAGGTGTCTCTGAATAACGAGAGCATCGTGGATAATCATCGTTGAAGCTGGTCAAGATCCTTTATCTCGTATCCTTAAAATCAAGATCGTTAAAATATTATGGATATTAGCTCGAGGTAAGAGGATCATATAGCAGTCATTGATCCATAAACGCATTGATGATTTTATAAAACAAAGGATTACGAACTCATTAAGTCTGTAAAATATATGGATCGATGAAAGAAACGATTAAGTGAAAACCACTAAAAATAATTGTTACCCATAGCACATGTTGCGAAGATAGATGTAAATCTCTTTATGAAATAACTAGGTGAATTTTCGGAATAGCGTGGCCACCGCGGAACTCCGAAATTGCGATAGGATTACATCGCATATAGGTGCGCTAGATTAAATTAACGAGAAACGCTTATGTCAATGTGTGAACGTTCAGCGAATCGTGTATCGATGCCGGTAACCTCAAAAAAGTAATTACGAAATGATGGACAGTATCGTAGGATTGGAAGATCGAAGCGTACATCCATCGATCCATCGTCACATTTTTTTTTCTTTCAAAGAGCACATAATTATCTATCACCTATATGTACAGTACATTGACGAGATAGAATCTTGACAATTTTTTACTACGATCCGTTGGTGCTTGTGCGTCTTCTTTTTTTTTTTTTTTTTTTTTTTTTTTTTTTTTGTTCAAATTGAGCGTCCATCAAATTCACCAAGATTCGCGTAATATATCATATACGAGAGTCGTGATAAAGTTGAAAATATTAAATCATGAAATGTTTCAGCCGGTATCTTTGCTTCTTTAAAACCACCCCATAGCGCTGCCCACACTCCTCCCATGGGGAGAAGGAAGGTGACGACACGCGTAATGGGGTTACGACAGTGTTAAAAACCTCCTTTATCCGGGTTTAACGTCATCCGCTATCGCGATAAAGCCTCGGTTGCTCGCCTAAATGACTACGACTTATCCAGAATTTGTACCGTTTCCGTATCCACTCTCCTTCTTTTTTATTGAAAGCTCTCCGACCATTACGGTGTCGTTCGATTTTCCAAGTGCTTCTGCGTAAAATGTAACATCGTACGATCTTGCGTAAACCGATTAGAAAAAGCGATTAGACACGTGTATTTAAGGCTGTAAAATATACGGCGCTTCAACTCGTTCGTATGTTCACAATTTTCTACCGAAAGTCACACTATCGATAAAAATTCCTTTTCTAAACTTTCTATAGTACCAAACCGTTGTAGTCGTATAAAAGATACCGCCAAATGATTCGAAGTTTAATATACTCGGACCTAGTTAATTAATTCGTAAATGCTACGATAAATACAATAACGTTTCAATACTTTTTGTAGCCGCTTGACAAGTACCTCGGTGAGCCACCGAATGAAATAACGCCACAGTCTCTCGCAGTTAGTTAGGCGAAGATCTTTTACCAGTGAAACTCTCTCTCTCTCTCTCTCTTTCTCCCTCTGAAACTCTCTTACCAGTGGCCACAGCGCAGTGCACAAATGATATTCAACGAAGTGAGAACGCGTTGTCTGCTTTTAAATTTCGAATCTACGCTCGATGATCTTTGCCGGCGATGGTCGAAACGTACCGCCGGCGAAAGATCAACGAAGGAAACAGTGTCGCGGCGTCTGCATACCGGCTGATATAACGGTACGTAGGCTCTCGCGTCGCGAATCATTCACGCCAGGCGCGCATAAGCACGTAAGTCCATACTTGGACGCATGCTTTCGTACGAATACGAAGTCTATAATGCGTGTGCGGTAGGACCGCGCGAGTGAAAGGGGAGTGGGGGGTTTGTATTCACCCCTTCTACATCCGTGGCAACACAGTGATGGTCCACGGGCGCAGCGATCAATGCCACCGTCGGCCCTCTATGCTTCATCCCCACCGATGCATGGGTCTCCATGACGACAGCATCCCTACGATCCCCTCCAGATCGGCTATAGGCTAGTTGGTGGGGTTGGAAAGCCACGAAAGGGGTGACAAAGCACCCCTATCGCCGCCGCAGCAAGGAATTCCTAGGGTGCGCGGGAGACGACCAGGGGATTTTGACCCTCTCCCGTCGAATCTCCACTTCTCTTTTCGTCTCTCCAACTACCATTGTCTCTCTCTCTCTTTCACACACACACACACACACACAACCACCCTCTCCTTACCCCCTTTTCACCAAACCTTGTCGCTTCTCCTAGTCCTCTCGCCGTCTGCCTCCCTCTATCCCTTTTCGCCACCATCGTCTCTCGTCGTTTTCGCATCTCCGTATGCACCGAGGGTCAGGTGGGTCACTCCAGGTGGCTCGGCCCTGACACGATATCGTCGACACGATTTCTGGATCGTTGATTAGATTATCACGATCAACCTGACGAGAATTCGACGCCGGAAGGTCGTCGCGTTTTTCGCCGGGCCGCATCCCTCGCATTGCGCTTTCACCTACGCTTTCGAGATCGCCTTTAGGCAAATGATATCTCGTTTAATCCTCCTGTTAAGTCGAGGAAATGCCTAAAGTTAATGTCGATTATCTGCTCCGTGGATGTTTACGTTCCGAGCAGCGGAATCTCGCAGATCGTCGGACCAGATTTTCTCAGGTCTGTCAGCGAACTCGCCTGATCCGGGAATCTTCGTTAAAAACCTGAGCTGCTCATTGCGGCCACCTACGAGACTCCCTTTCGCGTGCGTGGCATAAATCAAGAAGGAAGGTGGGCGTGTGCGGCCTGTCGGCCGTCCTCGCGCCCCACAAAAGGAAGATCGCTAAGGTGGACGCGGCCAGCTACTGGAAGAGGAAAGAAGCTGATGGTGGAAGAGGGAAAACTGCGAGGGTGAGGGAATTCGATCCGCCTCTAAATCGAGTTACCCGGCCTGTTGGATATAATGATATTTATGCGCGTCAAGTGTATGATGTGTGGTCCGCCACGCGTGGATCGCGCATATGTTTTCAGGGGAAAAAGAAAGACGGCTGTTCGAATGGGAAAAACATAGGTAACTGCGAAAATGTGTCGCGGGTTTGCCCCGTGAGAACGTACACAGGGTGGCGTGAAACAACGATGATTTTAAAACTTTCTTACCCGTGCCGGTCAAAATTCTAAGGTGATTTAAAAGCAGCATCCACCTTGGGACGTATTAAATTGATTTACCTTCGTGAATCCATCTGTTTCATTCTTATATTTAGTTTGCAAATTGGCATTCGTGATGGTTCGTCTCGGTATATAGAAAGGAATCGAATGGATTTGCGCCTGGGAGAAGCGAAGGAACATTGAAATTTATGTAGTCGCACAGGTAGCACAGTAGCGTGCAAAGGGATGCAGCAGTAAAATAGAGGAGACGCTAACGGGACACGAATGCAAGTCGGGTTATTTTTCTGCTATTGTTCTTTCTCCTTTATTACGAGACGCTTTGTGTACCTCCGCTTTTTGATACGAGTCATGTACACGCGTACTTTTGTACCGCCGCGAACCTACTAGACGACTCTGCATAATCTTAACTGAAATAGCGATATTATTATCCTTGCGTTTAATCGCACCCGTTCCCTCTGTTGCTTCTGTCTCGAAACAACTCTCGCCACCATTGTGTCTTTTTTTATCGTTCTATCGTATTAAAAGCTGGTTTTAAAAAAGCTTCTGTTACTTTATTAAATCTTGGGTAGGTAGCCAAAACAAACAGACAGAGAATAAACAGTGGTACGGAGGATAAAACATGATTTGAGTCTGTCAGAAGTCAAACAGACCAATTTCACCTTTTTATGCAGCTATCAATTTGACACTATCCAGGCACATAATTAATATTCAAATTTCTTTATCGACAAGAATGATCACAAATTCTAGGGCGAATTTAAAGAAGCAATCGCGATTTGTAATCGTCATTTCTCCGCGACGTTTCTATGGATTTCCGAGCGATTCGTTTAGCGTCACAAACGAACGACGCAAAGGATCCAAAATGAATCGATTATCTTCGCGTTGTAACGCCTATCTGCTTTGCAATTTTAGGTACTCGCCGCGGAAGACATCGTCGCACGCACGCAGATTAAATATCGTGGGAGGCACGAGTGGCTCGATTCGCGCGACCGAAGAGCATCGCTGCGCTTTTCAATGAACGAACGTGACTCATGTTCCACCGCGACCGCGTAAATATTTATCGCGAATAATGCAACCGCGTGGGAGGAGGCTGTATCTTGCGCGCGGGCCAAACTTTGCCTCTCTCTCTCTCTCTCTCTCCCTCTCTCTCTCTTTCTCTCTCTCTCTATCTTTCCGCTCTCTCGCCGACTCCTCTGACCCTGAGGGACATTCTTGGCATGACGCGTAAGATCTGTCCCGACGAGGAACAAGGAGAACCAAACGACGACGGCCAGAGACTAGAGACAACGGGTAGAGAAAAGCTTAGGCTGGTGAGCCACGGGGTTTTGAGCACGAAGTTTACACATTGTCATTTGGGACACGGCGCGACGAAGACGGAGAACAACGAAGAACGGCGACACGGTACGAAGGAAGCGAGAAGCTTCGCTGTTGAGCTAAGGATGAAACGAAAGGAAAGGTTCGGATCGGTAAGAGGGACAAGGTGGAAGCACAAAGCGGAAGAGAGAAAGAACGAGAAAGAGAGGAAAGGGAGAAGAAGGAAAAGAGGGAGAATTTTAGAGAGGGTTAAACGGAGAGAGAAAGGACGACCGAGGGAGAGAATGGCAAAGACGGAGAAAGGGTAACGGAGTCCTTGGTGGACCACTAGGATCCATCCCCACGTAGCTGCCGTCTTCCGTGCAGGGGTTGCTCCGGTGGAAGGGATACTCAGGGGAAGATTAGAGGGGTGGGGGTGCTATATAAGACCGGCGCAAGGGGGGGAGAGCTCAGTTCGTCCAAGAGAAGCGTATCGGTCACGTCGTTGCCACGATCGTTCACGAGAATCTCATGGAACACGGGACTTGTCTCTCCACACATACACACACACACGACGCCGTGCTCTTGTCGCCACGAGAACAACGAGACCGGACCACGCTCTAGGATTCAAGGTGTTTTCCACCGCATTTTCGAAGGAGACGCAGTGCAGCTACAGTAAACGGTAAGTACTGCGTCGAGCTACCCCTAGCGTAACCTTGAAACGTGCTCTCTGAGAACGGAAGCCACACGATGGCACGGTGAAAACGCCGAGTATCGCAGGAAGTATCAGAGTTTCGGGTCGAATATATAGTGAACTCCGTGAGTAATCTGATATTCGCGTAAAGTTGGCGTAAATCGAGTAAAGCGCTGCTTTTCCCTCACGATCATTTATGCAAGTTTCACGAGAGTTATCGATCGATCGATCGTGCTGGACCGGACCTACCGCTGTAGAAATCGTGCGTAAATTACGCTACCCGGCACTCTCGTGTTTGTAAAATGTTTATGTATCATCGAAGCTACACTCGTATATCTTCTTTGTACTCGTGCTACGTCTCGTTGCGTTTGGTCTTCGCGATGGAATTCGTTTATTCCAAGGCAAAGTAATCGTTGATATCGCGGCGAACCGCATCGTGATGTTTGTCCGCGAAGTTAACGTCGTTAGAACTTCACCGGGAATTAAAAGAAGAACGTGTTAACGATAGCAGAACTATGTCAGAAAACTTGTTTGCATGCTATTTTTGTATGGAAAAAATTGTCCCGAGAAAGATGTGAAAACCGTTGGCCTTCCAGAGCACAAGTCCATGAATATTACTGCAATTAACAACAGGCGTATCGACTTATGAACGTTAATAATACGTAATTTGAACAGCGGGCGATAGTTTCACTGGGCCGAACTAATTTTAATGAAATCATTTGTTCGTACGTCGATCCATCTGGTTAGAAACAGTAGATGTGGGATTAATTTTAATCGTATCAGTAACAATCGAACGGGCATCGATATTTACTGTTAGATTCGACAACATTAAAAGTTACTAATGGGATTCGATATATTCGATTCGCGAATAAAATTAGAAAACTCGTATTGAAATGAACATTGTCGTCGAGAGCCATCGAAACATTGCGCGGACTCGTTTTAGATTGCAGTTTATCGCGCTGTATCGTTTCTGTCGTAAGGAAAACGATTACACGGGCCATTAGAACGATCGTTTCGTAGTTTTCCAAGGAAACGGTTATAAGTCACGTTGTAATAAACGACAGCGACCTGCAAAGATACCTGTCCTTCTTTTTATACTCGGCATCGAGCATAATTTAATCGGACAAAAGGGGATTTCTTGTCTTATCGAGATAACAACTGGATGTTAAATAACCAACCGATGTTACACGGTATTCGTCGCAGAGGAAGAGGAGGATTAACGCGCGCGAGTTCCACCCGCGATATAATATTTGCCAGCTGCGACAGGAAGTCGAGTAAATGAGTATTTTCACTGAATGAAATTGTCTGGCGTACGAGTGCGACATCCGTTTACCGAGAGACTTCCGATTCGTTTTGCCTATGCTTTTCGTGCCTATGCGGTTGCGATATTAATACATTCAAACTGGGTCAAACGTCGAACCTTCAAAATAGATATTTTGCGCGATTCTAACCCGACAGTCAAACATTATTTCCCGATATCATTTCTGATAAAAATACGCTCCCTATTTCGGTTAGCCTTTTCCGTTTTATCGTTTACTCGCGGCTGATTTATCGAGCGAGTCTGCTTTTAGATTTCAAAAAAGCACGCACTTTTCCAATTATGTCACGGTTTTTAAACGTTTTAAATTAAACCGGTCGTTGAACAAAGTAATCTCGCATTCACGTTTCGCTTCGAGGAAAAAGTACACCGTCTGCAGCACACTTTCGCAAACCGCCAGGAAATTAAGCGCAGGGTCTTTTCTTCTTTCCCCTCTTTTTTTTCTTTCTTTCTTTTCTTTTTTAATTTAATTCGCGGTCAAAGCCGCATGGTATCCACTTAAAAAAATGTATTTTAACCTGCTGTGCAGCTCGTAACGAAAATATCAAACTTCGCCTTTCATTTTTTCTTCGCGTACCACTTTCGGGTGTCACTTGCAAATTTCTAGCCGCGTCTCCTCGAGTGTGTAGCTTAACTGAAATATGCGCTTTGTCGGGTCACGCTGAACCCGCCTTAATCCTGTTAACCTATCAACACATTCAAAGCCTTTTACGCCATACAAAGATATCTTCATTCTCAATCCCATTAAATCCCTCCATCCGGGAGTTTGAGACACGATGCCTTTAATGTCAAAGAGAATAATCTTTTATGGCGTGTGTTATTTGTTCGTTGGCGCGATTGTACGACGTGAATCGACACGGTGTGTTCTTTTATTTTAACGAATATTTTGGATCGTTTAAACTCCGATATTTCGATAGATTTGGAAATTGGATTGTAGATAAGAGGGATCGATGAAACTTCAGTTTGGTATTTCAGTCGCGCAATAATTAACTCCCTTAGGTGACGCTAATGAAAAATCGATTTTGATTTTCCCAAGCATTTCATAATGTAGCTGCACTTTTTCAATAGCAATGTTCTTTTGTAATAACAATAAAAAATATTTGCCTGTCTGTGTGCAGAATTTAATAAGGAAACGAAACATTGTGTATATTCAACGATCAGAAAGTTCCTCCCTCTCTGTTCATCTTGGAGGCTCTTTTCATCGAAATTCTTTTTCGTACGATGGCAACGTGAAGAGCGTCCTACCGTTAATTAATACTAATATGACCGTGCCTCATTAACGGTTACATTCATTAAATATTCACACCACGCAGACAGCTTGTATCCGAGCCGCATCGATTCAATCGTATTGTGAAAGAGAGGCAGAATGAGAACTTGTCATCTCGTACCTTTCAGCCGTGTTTCCCTTTGCCTCGCGACTCGGATTCAGCCGCATTCACAATAAAACTGACGTGATCTCAAGGAATGAGCCGCGTTTCGCTTTCCTTCCTGGAGCCCGTTTGCGGAATAACAAAGCCTGCGAAGATTGATTAGGAGGACAGAATAGTTTACTTTTCAACTAGCTTCGAATACTTTACATTAAAAAGTTATTTATATTCGCCATACAAATCTTAGAAATTTGAATACGCGGGAATTACAAAATTTGCCGATTCGAATAATTGGAAATTAAAAAATTGGAGAGTTTGAATATTTGCAAATTAGACAATTTTTAGATTACGAATATTTGAAAATGTAGATAACTTGGAAATCTATTTAAAAAATTGGAGAAATATTTGAACGTTTGATATACTAAGGAATTTGAATGAAAGGTTTGGAATCAAAAGTTTCGTATTTTCATTTGTGTAGTTTCAAGATTACTCGACAAGATTCGAAGTAACAATAGAAAAGTTGTAGCCGCTATAGGAAATTTATGTGTTTGTCTGACGCGAACAGAGCTACACTTTCCGAGAGTTCATCCGGTGATTCATTAATCTCTTTTTTTGCCAGGTAAATATATCGACCGTTTGCAAAGTTTGACCGAGTCAGATCGGTCCTCGAGTCCGTGTTCGAAAGGCTAAGCGAATTCTTAGCGAAATTCCGCAAACTCCATTCCGAAATTGTTCTCGTCGATGGAGATGAATCCTCGGTATGGAACTCGGTAGAGAGGCAGCTGCGATCGATTCCATACGGTACAAAGTCGAAAGTTTATTTAACAGGGCCACTTTGCAACACCTAGTTCCTGCACGGACATTAAATAATATCCTGTTAGCGTAAAGTGGACACAGAGTTTATCCACCGAACTGAACTCTGAATTAATATTGTTCGTATAGAGAACACGGGGGAATAATAAATATAAAGCCGCGATGCTGTTAGCTTTTTCATTCGAATTTACGCATTAGCTTTGTTCCATTGTACAATTCGTATTCTTGTCAGCTCTCACGCGATTCCGTTAAAACTATAATTCTCTTGTCGTGTCCATTCAACGAATTAATTTCGCCGCACGCTGCGCGCATTTCTCGATTCGTTTGAAACGTTTCACGTGTGTCGAGCCACTTTCCGTGCTTCTCGTTCCTCGCCGATGCTCTCCCCTTTGCCCCACTTTTCCCGGGAAAAAAGAAAGAAGGAAAGAAAGAAAAAACAACAGCTTCGTTTCCACTCTGACGAAATAGTAATAAAAGGAGCGATCGTGCGGGTGTTCTTCGTCGAATCATGGAAGCTAGATTTATCGTTCCTCGGTGACGCGCGACGTTCATCCTCGCCATGGTCTGTGTGCGATAGCTGGCTTTTCCATCCCAACAGAATCGCCTTTTCTCGCGGATTTTATCGCGTATTGATTCGGTCGCATCGTCATCGCCGAATGACTTGTTTTATTCGGCCTGCCTGTAACGTATACCGAGGCTCCGCGATCGCAGCTAGAAATCGGCGTTTCGTACAGGACGCTTCGCACAATGGCCAGGCCGCTGACAATGGCGTCGTTAGCGATGGCCTCGGGCTGCTCTCTATCCCTCTACCTACCCTCCGTTCCTCACCTTCTCGCGCTATATCACCCTCTGTATACCTCTCTTTCTCATCCTCCCACCCCTTATAATTCCCCTTTCTCTCTGTTTCTTTCTCTGTATATACACGTCGCACAGCGTCTTGCTTCCACCCTCTCGATCTTCCTCCTTTCTCTCCTTCTCTCCATCAACCTTCATTTTCTTAAACTCCCTCCTCCCTTCCCCCGTCCCTTGCCATCCCTTTTCTCTACTTACGTATCTCCGATTCTCCGTCCCTTTCTCCGGCTTTTCCCCTATTAGCTGCGTCTTTGTCTGGCCCGCGTGGCAGCGTGAAATGCAAACGTTCAGGTTCAAAGCCGACGAAGAGGAGCTTAGCGCCGGCGCTAACCGAACACCTACCACCTACCTCCGTCTACGCTACCGACCGGGAGCACCTCTGCCAGCGATATCTGTAATGATCTTTCTGCCAGCCGTGTATCGCGCCGTGAACCGCTCGAACAACCACCGTTCCGTCACCTATTTCTCCTCTGCTTCCTTCGTTTTTTCTTTCTTTACTTTCTTTCAGCGACGTCCCGAGGAAACGAGATTTTCAAGGGCTTTAAAAAAGCTGTTAGTACACGGAGCCAGATTGAAAAGTAGCATTTCAAAAGTAGCATTACGCTCCTTCCTTATTTCCCTGCACGTTTTATTCGAACTACACCGACAGCCATAAGTATTAGGCTACTTACTTGTTATATTCGTCGGAGAGCCCTGACAAATTCTACTTTATTTAATATTTTACCCGTGGCCCGTGGTGTTTCCCAAGGTTGTTGAGAATTTTCGTTTACTCTTGGAAACTCGTTACAATCTCGCAGACGAACGCAAATAGAACGTATCACTCATTCGCTGACAAATATCAGAATTTGCTTTGATGTTTGAGAAACTTCTTACGGGTTGTGTAAGTGAACTCTGGAGAATTGCGTCGATGTCGCTCCGTTTCACGTTTGCTCCGCTTCGATGCTGACGTATCTCTGCATGACCTAATACGATACGAATAAAGTAACAGATTTATATGGAAACAATTGAAAGTTGATAGGAACGGGAAGCATTCGGTAACTATTATCGGTAATTTTAATATTTATAGCCAGCGTGTACGTGTTCCGTGATTCTATCGACGAGAAACGCGAAAGACTTTATTCTTGGAATCAGAGTAATTAATTTAATTCCGTTGTTTATCGCGACTGGGATCCGGAAACTTCTTTGATATCGTGGCGTAATTTAATTAAAAGATCGCAAAGATACCAAGTGAATTTACAGTCTGCGGAAATTCCAATTCGAGCTGCAAAATGATATAATAAGTCATTTTTAATTTCCCTTTATGAAGGTGCGTGTTCGCGCAAGCAGTCAGCGGTAGCAGCTGATTAAAGTCCTCCCGTGGTTGCGCTTCCATTCTCTGCGGCTTCGCTAAATCCATACTAATTCGGCGAAGAAAAGACAAACGGTCTGGACGCAAATCCTGGCTAGCTGGGTAGCTTAGCGCCGGCGCCATCCGAATCTCTGCAACCTCCAACTACTCTATCGACTGGAAGTACCTCAGCCAGTGATATCGTGTAATGATGTTGGCGCGATTCACGCGCTTCAATCCACCCTCGAGAACTAGTAAAACGAAAGAAAAAAAAAGCGAAAAGGAATAGAAAGGGAAGGAACGAAAGAAAGAAGGAAAAATGAAAAAGAAAGGATGAAATTCCTTCTTCGCGCGGTGGATGGATCGGGCGTACCTTTTAACGCAGATGACAGGGGAAATCTGGAGAACGACACTGCGGCAGAGAACGGTTTCACACTTAAAAGCCATTACTCGCCGGAACTTTCGCCAGCCTCCCTTTAGTTTTCCTACCCCTCTCTTCTCTCTTTTTTTTTTTTTTTTTTTTTTTTTTCTTTTATTCGTCAGCTTTAACGTCTCGCTTTTCCGACTTCTGGCACGCCAACTCCTCGAACACCGGATGACGACCATGATGGACCAATCGACACGGTTTAGTTTCCGTTGCTTTCAGAGAACAGCGATCGTTTCCCCAAGAGAAATTCTAATCGTACGACGCTTTGATGTATCGCTCTTTTGGTCTTTTTTTCTCCGCGAATCTGAAGATATGACGCGGTAGATCGTCGAGAGGATTCTTCATTTTGTTCAATCATTTTACTCTATGTCATTAAATTCTGTCTGTAATTCGGCCAAGACCAGGATAATGAACAGCGAGTGCAGCTCCATCCTACTTAGAAGGTTAATTAACCGCGGAGGTAACTCGAGAGGTTGGGAAAAGAGAAAATCGCGGTTGGCAAAAGGACTGACCAATGGAAAACCCACGAAATGATACCGTCACGCTGTGCAGCTTTTCCGTTTGACTTACATCCCCGTTTTTTCTCCGTGGCGATTTCGTTCTAAATTCTCGGTCTAGATGAATTTCACGGCCCTTTACTCCCGCAAGTAACCGCGTTTGATATTATTCGTCCGTATATTATTCGCAGGATTTCATTTCGACGGCTCGTTGCGTTTCTCATGAAAATTCAACGCGCGAGCCCTCTCCCTCCGTCGTCTCTGACATTCTTTCGCATACGCCTGAAATTGATGCACCAGCCTGCATTTTTTTTTCTTTCTCTCTCTCTCTCTCTCTCTCTCTCTTTCTCTCTCCTTCGATCAAATTCTGGGGTAAAGAGATCGCGACGCCTAGGATCACAGACGAATATAACACGAACGCGTAGCCGCGAGAAAAATTTCATGAAAGCGAGAAAAAGGAAACGAAAGGGAAGATAGATCGATCGATCGTGTGGCAAGTGTGCGAACCCTGGCAAATTATCGCCAAGGATAACAGAGGGTGTCTGTCCTTCGACATCCTTGGTCCTTGGGGCCGAAGTTTGTCTTTGTAAGGAAAGAATCGAGGTACGAGAAGAGGATCGCTAACAGGATTTTCAGATTAGGGTAACACGGTCTTGGTAATTGTTTCCGTGTCTCTGTTCAATTCCAAAGAGCCTGAAAATGCTATTGGAGCGTAGCAGAATCCCTTTTCACGGGGGTAAAGTTGAGCAACGGTCTACTCGTTTCATCGCTCTTTTTCGCCGACCTTTTGAATTAACCCGCTAACCCTTAACGACCGAACGTTTCGTGATAGATTTCGAGGTTTAGATTCGTTCGTTGTCTACCCTTGTTTCGATGTAGTCGTACGTATTGCGTAAAATCGATCCATAAACCGAAGAACAGGAAAAAGTTGCAACTATTTTCCCAATTAATTGCATAATCCGCTCTTGTTTGTGCCACTTTTGCGTAACAAATGAATTCATAGGAGTAATTTTTTTTTTTTTTTTTTTGCAACCGAACAGTAATCGCGTACTTACGTAACGAAATTGAGAAATTGATAAAAAGTGGAATTCGTATCACAACATTTCATCGATATATCTGTATAATTAGACTAGAGCTCGGTTTAAACGAACTTGATAGTTGTACAATTGAAGTTCGCATAATACAAGTCTCTACTGGTTTGTTCCACTATCTATAAGTTTTCGTTCGTACAATAGGAGTTCACCGTCGTACAAGCGAAGTGAACCGACAGAAGATCGTTTAATCGTGCATATTAATAATCGAAAATTTCATTGAAATAAAAGAACGTTCCTGTACGACGTATATAGTTGTAGTATGCATATTTCTGACCGAAGAATGGAGGGACGAATTCGAAGTTGGAACAGAAAAATCTTGCATGGAGCATGGATGTTGAATTCAGGTGGAAAATGTGGAGCATCGAAATCTTAACTATTTCGATAAAACGACGGTATGTGGGCAATAATGTTCCTCTCGGCGGAACGATTCACCAGAGAGCAGAGATTTCACGAACGATTCGCGGCCAACAAATTGTTTTCCGCACTCGACCAGGCAGCCAACCATCCCCTCGTACCACCACTGTTTTCTACAGCGTATCGGAAAGCTCTTTGCGGTTAGTTCGGTCGCGACGTTAACCCATTTTTTTTTTTTTTTTGCCTCCGCGACTATTAACCATCCTCTTTCATCCCTCTTCCGGGCTGTCTGCTCGTGGTTTGCCGAAAGTACCCGGTAGCTCTCGCACTCATTAGCCGCGTTTCAAATTGAGCGTAATCGATACTCGATCGAACGTCACCTCTCAGACGTCTTCGTTTCGGAAGACGACGAGTGAGCGGTGAAAAAGGAGGGAAGGAGAAAGAGGAGGAAAAAAGAAGGGCCAAGGTAGTAAACGGTATTTCGAGATGGAACAAAGAAACCTCGAGAGTCCTCCGGGTGTATCGGCTGGAAAAGTGGCTGTTTTACGAACACAACGGAATATCAGAAGTCGTGACGCGCGAGTGCAAACTCGCCGGATAACAGCGAAAAGCCTGGGCCGGAAAAGGGAAAAGAAGGAGGGACAGTGTGTTCTCTTACTCGTGACGAACATGGTGTAACGTTTCAAAGAGTTTCGTGGGATCAAACGATTTCCTGCCACCTTGCCCCGGTTCGGCTAACTGTCTCGGTGATAAAACGAGTATCTTACGGGCTCGATTTTCGAGATTGGGTGACCGGGAAAACGAAGTGAACATCGAACAGTACGTTCGGGTACGTCTTCTTGATTTTATCTTTCAATTTGCTTTGTTCGATTCATCGTTACGTTTTTACCGACGATCGAAGGGCTCGTAAGAAAAATCACCCTTGCTCGCGTTAGGGTGAATTCAGGATGTTCATGATAGTTTCGAAGGATTAAACAGGACGAATAGCTTTGAACAAGAATATTTGCATTTTTGTCCTTTAATCTTTCTTACGACAGGACATTTCCAAGCTTTCCATTAATCGGTGTTTTTGTAAATGTGATTTCATTGTACTACGAAATCACTAACGAAAACACTAGTAGATAAATCGCTGAATTTTGCGTCGAATTAAATTGAAAATAAACCACGTATGATCCAGTTTCTCCGCCATAGAGCAGCCTGCGCGAATCAAGCGCGATTTTCCCTTTATCCCGAGATTTCGAGCAACCCGTGACAGCGAACAAAACCAGGTGCAACGCAATAAAGTGGTTGCTCTCGTCATACAAATGTTCCAATGGGGAAAAAAGATCGAATAGAGGGAAACCGAAGTTGAATCTCTGCGCGAGCACCGCGCTTGATCCGGTGATATCCCTGTAGCCTGTTCATCGAAACTTTGAAAGATAACTCGCACGTATCAAACGAACGATCGAGTTCGGCGAATAAGAAGAAAACGCGTGGTTCTCGTTAAGTGTCTTGGAAGAATCGATAGTCGTCCACTTGCTACGCCTGTACACCGTGGTCGCGTAAGAAAGTAGAAAAATGGGAAGGATCAGAGAGAAAGGTGAGGCAAAGAGAAGAGGGAGAGAGTAGTACTTCGAAATCGAACAATGAAAACTCGAGGGTCCTTCGGGAGTAGCAGCGGGAAAAGTGGCTGTTTTACGAACACAACAGAGTGCAAGACTCGCCTCACGCGGGCACAATGTGACGACTTGAGAGGAACAAGTTGAAGAAGTGGGAAGTACGTCCGGCCTGTGAAGGCGTTTCACCGCGCTTCTGCTCGCCTCGGGGATTTCCACGACGCGTTCTAAACACGTTCTCTGGATCAACCACGATACACTCGATGCCAACGAGCGACTCTCCCATCCAAGTCTGTTATTCCGAGTTATTATCGAGTACCACCTGTATACGACCATTCCGTGCAGAGATTCTGTTTCGTGTTCCTTTTTCGCTCTCTCGGCCGAGGTAGACGCGTAAATTCACTGGATGCTGTCGCCAACAAATGCCGGTCTCGTCTCTAACGAGGCCAAACATCGAACTTCGCGTAGTTACATATATACCAGGAACTATTTACAACGATTTTTCGACACGGTACAGATCTCGTCGGTCGAGGCGTGCAACTTTGCCCCGTAACGTCCCTGACAGTTCGTAGCGTGAAACGGTTTAATAATTCACTCGCAGTTGGTTAGGTTCAATCGTGAATGCCGACGAGATCTCAGGCAAGCGACAAGTCTGCGAACAGTTAGGCAGCTAACACCGCGGAACTCAATTCTTGGAGTTAGTCGGACGAATGGGTGGTAACGAGTTAACGGTGTCGGTCGACTAAACTTCAACCTAGTCGCACCTGCGTGCCGACTTTATTCTCTGGCAAACGTCGGGGCTTCATTCATCATCTTTCACTGTCGCAGTACAGTCGTTGGCGACGAGGCGATGGCGGTTTGAATATCCGTGTTTCACGCCGGCAGATACGCGACGTTAATTGTGAAAATTTCGAACGTAGCCATGGTATATCATCGTTTGGTCGGACAACGCGTCCGTTTGACCATCCTCCATCCCTGACGTGTGCTTGCCTGTGTCCCTGGGTCTCTCGGTTTTTTCATCCCAACGTGCACCAAGCTCGCCACGATCGATCTTTGTCACCACCTGCGAGCAAACAGCCGCACGCACGCACACGCGTGCGCGCTTTCCAACGTCCGAACAGGTTTTCGCCTGTGTGTGCCCGTGGCAAACACAGGTCCCAGACAATGCAGACGGGACGAAGGATTCATATTTCCCGATGCACGCTGGCCAGAACGCCAGCGAACGAACAGAAAGAGAGAGAAGCAGAGATAAAGCGAGAGTGGGGAAAAAAAGAGGGTGTGAGAGGGAAAAAAAGCAGGGCGCGAAAGTCGCTGCAGACCGTGGAAACTTCGGAATATGGAGACGGAATAGCCGATACCGAAGAGACGAGGGAACGTCGCGGCGCTGCCAGTCGGCAAGTGGAAAAAAAGAAAGAGAAAGATCGCATGGGTGGAGAAGCGTGCAAATATTTTTCCAGTCCTAGGAAAATCGAGCCTTCTCTTTCCATGCTTTCCGCCTCTCGCTGCCTTACAATCTCGATATCTCTATATTTGCTTCGGCTTCTCGTTTCGTTCTCCTTTACTTTGTTCTCGCCTCTCTTGGTCTGTTCCCCTCGCTTCCTCCTCCTTCGCTGTCGCCACCACCTTAAATTCTTTAAACGGGCAACTTTCTCGATACCAAAGACTCTTTAATTTCTTTTCTATTCTTGCTGCGAGCGCGCGTTCTCCCCTGTTCGCGGCGTTTCTTTCTCATTTCACGCGACAGGATGTCCCTTTGAACGCGTGCACACAAACGCCGCAATAAAAAATGACGATTCAGAAACCCGATAATCGAGGAACCTCAGCTGCTCTACAGATTTTCGATCACCCCCCTGAACCAGAGATGCTCCCGTTGACTCGTGATTCTTCCACAGAATGTGGTCCATTGTGCGTGCATCTGTTGAAGCCTACGCTCCACCCATCTACGAAAGAGTCTTTGACGTGTGATAAGCTGCTTTTCCTCTCGTGATAGATCCTCGAGGAAAGAAAGCCGAGGTATTTGCGATGCCAGGTCGATTCGAACCCGATTTGTCGCAAGTGTATATTTTTAATGTATCGATAGAATCGCAACGAATGGTAGCCACTCGCAATTTCTTTCGAACACATCTGCCGAGAATCGACAAGTCTAATTGCAAACGTAAAAATAGTAGCGGAAACAAGCGGATGGACTTGTCGATGACCGTTTGAGTCGTCAGCCACCAAGAAAGCTGATTTCACGACAGCCGTATATTTTCTCATTTAACCAGTTAACTGCGAAATTTAGTTTAGTTTTTAGCGCAAATAAATCTACACGACGACCAGTGTACGCGTCAAACGCACCGAAATAAAGTTTTTCTTCGACACGGATAGACTCGTCAAACGCAGTTAACCGGTTCAAGAGAAAAATATCGGACCCACCGAACGTCGCGAGCTTTGCTACTGTTTACTCGTATTCCTCCTGTCTGTAGCTACTGTTATCATTAAGACAAGACACAGGGTCTGGCTGTATTATCGAAACACGAATAACCTCCTGCGATTGTTTTCTGGGCGCGCGATACGCAAGCTCCTCTTCATCTAGTGGAAATGACAGCGCGTAAAACGCGAAGTGACACGACACGAGATACATTATTCGCACAATGTAGCAAATATTCTCTTCTTTGCGTCATTGTCGACGTTTTTGCGATCGGTATAGCGAAACAAAGATAGATGACACGATTAATATCCCAGCGTTTCACGTCCCTCGAGACGACCAGACGTTATCATGCTCATTAATTAATATTGACTTATATCTATCCGAAGTTCATTTTAATGTTCGCGAATCGCGCTAATGGAAACGTCTCGTTAACACGTATTTCCAATTGCACTGGCCTGGTTTCGCTTGATTAAGGACAATCTCAGTCCGCATTAAGGACAGTCTTAATTTGGCCCGCGGTTAAGAGCGATAGTTTCCACTCCATACGTAACTCCAGCAGCGTACGCATTATCTGAAACTTCTTGCACCATCGAACCTCATACGGATCCTCATACGTCTATGGAAAATTCAACGATGAGAAATTTACCAAATATATCAAATATCCAAAACAAAGAACTCGTTACGATGTCTAATAAGCGAAAGGAATCTCCATTTAGCTATCATTTTTTAAAATCACTCTGACGAGGATGAAAATTTTCAGATTGTTGTTGCCACGAGAATCGTTTGAATGGACAATTGTAGCATTGAACTTTCGAAGTACAATTTATGACTTAACAATATTAGAGTCTAGTCTACTCGTTATCGAGACTGACGATTGCGAGGTATAAAAGAAGGTAAAAGAAGAGACAGAAGGAAAAGAGGAACAGAGTGTTTGCACAGGCGGTTGGATACTTTTGTGGACCACTGTATTCAACGCGATAATTTGTATAATCGAAAATAATTCGCCCTTTGTCTGACACAGTACGAGTACGCGTGACGTGTTCTACTTAGAAGTAGGTTTCTGCGTACGGTGTTAATTCGATGGTCAGGCAGACCATTGGCAGAATTACATTCGGCAAAATCTTGTGCATTTTCAGCTTGTTCCGCGCGAAACTCTTTCGCGAACGAGCCAACGACATTTCGCCGAGAGAAGGTTTCCGTTTCCGCGACCGAGTCTGACAAGGCACGCGCGGTTAATTAAAGCCTGGGTCCCTAGGTTAATTAGCGAGACGTCGATACCGCGTAATTAGCGATTATTACCGTCGAAATCTCGCGGAAAGAGAATGTCTCTCGCGGCGAGAAGGCGGCGGCCTGGTTACACATACCGACAAATTTTAATTAATTCAATTCGCCGCGAGTTTTCATGAAGCCAGCGCACGATGGTTACACCACCTGGACTAACCCTTTCGATATTACCGATGAATATATCGAGAAGAAAATGCTGTCGAATTTTACGCGTATTTTGGTTCGGCAATCGAACAACTTGCAAAATTTCTAATCTGCTCTTATCGAATAGGTCTACACAGAGCAAAATGGAAGGGATCTTCTTTGAAAAAACGCCATCTCTGGCGAATAACCCGAAAGAGAAACCAAAAACTGAGTAATTAGAATGTCTATTTTTATTCTATCTTCATCGTGTGAAAGGATACATTTACAATTCCATCAATTTTGCGTCAGAGAGCTATCAACCTGCCTTAGTTTTACAACGCCGGTTCATCTTCGGTTGTTTCGTGACGCTGCAAGCGGAAGGTTGCACTACTTTCGCGAACAATGGAATATTTTTCATTTAGTCAGCCTTGTAATACATCGTTGAAATGACTCGCCATCGTTTCTTTCCAAATTTTAAAACGCCTCTCCCCTAACGTTGACATTTCTCCAGCCGCGCCACTGTCAGAGCAAAGCAGCGACATGTACATAGATGTTAGTGTTTTCAAGGTGGTTTTCAAGGCGATTGTAACACGTTTTTCGCGAGAATAGACAAGAACAGCGTAAGATATACAACGCGGACTATCGACATCATCGTCGTCTTTAATGGAATTTCATCGGATGTTAATGAGCGCAATGGCGTAGGATCGCGGAGCATCCAGTCCCGGTTACTCGTTCGATGAGCTACTAACGATCCACGTTGCAGACTTAATTATTTGAATCGGATCAGCGATACTTCCCTGCTGATCAAAAGCGATTCTCGATGACGGCACTGAAATCCTTGCCTCTTTCCGCTATCTTGCCTCGATTGGCATTGATAATTGAAAAGATACCTTTGAAGGAGCATTGTGTTTATTGAATAACGGATAAAAGTGGTGTTCTTTTTCTTCCTCCTCCTCCATCCTCTCCTCCTCCTCCTCCTCCTCTCTCTCTTTTCCTCTTTGTCTCTGCCTCTGGCAACGATAGGTGTAATTGGCTACGGGAAATTCGTTCGTTACCGAGAAATTAGACGTAACGCCGCGGCTGGACACATCGAATCCGTTTCATTGTATTTCTCCTTAAAAATAGAGCATCGAGTAATAGTCTCGCGAGATGGACGAAAAAAGGACCGTTACTTTTCTCCTAAACTGTCCGTCGTCCAGCGAAGAATCGGAGAATATAAATTTAAGTTTTTAGCGATCGATTATTTATTTGCAGCAATAAATGACAGTATCGGACAGTTGAAATGGAATTCGAATGATGGAAGGTCCATCGTTTTTGCGAATTGTCATTGGGATAGGATCATGTCGAATGCGGGACACGTGAAAAAGCGTGTAATTAATTCGAGGGGCGTCTGGGCAAACTCCAATCAAAGTGTGCAAATATTAGAAAGCATATCGCGGCACCCCGCCCACAATGCAGCACGCTAGCACCCAACCAATTACTGCCCTCGCCTGTTACGACGATCGCACGCGCGGATAACAGAAACTCGAACCTGCTATTATCGCGACCGGCCAGCATTTTTCTGACCAAACGATCTTCCAGAAGTACCTCCGTACGTTTGCGAATAAAATAGTCCAACAACAACCACCGCATAGTCCCTAGTCCCATAGTGCTAACCCCATGAACGTGTATTTCTCTGTCGTCAAATTGAATTTTGCATGATCCGCGTAGATGAACGTTTATGCAAATTCGCGTTCTTATAGAAAGTAAAGATTTGCTTTATCCGGTAAATGTTACATCTTCTGATAGTTCATATATCGTGTTACGATCTAGTAGATATTTTCATATTTCGCGAGCACCCTGTACGTATTTACGCGACTTTGAATTTCCCATAAATGCATAAACATTCCCGGTGCAGTCATAAACACCGCTACAGTGATAAAATGGTAAAAAATGGTGCTACAGTTCAAACATAGTTAAAAAATGTGCCCCGAAGCTTTTAGGTGAACTACCATAAGTCAGATTACCGCTATACTCGCAATAAAATTCACAGACGGTATGGCGCCGACCTTTGGGACGCATATTTCGTATATTTATGAAACAGCGTGCTTTCTCGAAGTCGATACGTATCGTTTAAAAAACTGACCAACGTACTATAATCCTGATTCTTTCTATTTGTCATTTTTCAAGTATTTTTCACGCGACCGTTCTCAACCGTAGCGGTCAATTCGTTCGATGTGTAAAAAAAAAAGAGAAAAATGTTGGTATCGAAAACGGAGAATCTGCATCTGTTATTATATTAATGCAACAACTGCGGTACAGATAACAGCAGCAAATTCGAGGCGATTTTCGTAGTTGGAAATTTAATCTGTATTCGCAGGAGAGGCGCATTTATTCCGGTTGGCGTTCGCGCTTGACCATTTTCAAAAGCGGCAAAGGAAATTGTTTTCTCGTCAACGGGAAAACCGTGCTGGCCGCGTAATATTACGCGTGGTCACGCTCAGCATCCCAAGAGCGTGGACGACATATTTTATTACTTATTCAGCCACTATGCATATAGCAGCTGCGCAAGCGTCCCTGGAGGCAGTGGCTCGTGTGCGGCACACGAGTAAGTACATATCGATGCCAGGGTAATTTATAAATCCCGTGTCACGTTAGAAATTAACAGCCGAGGTGTTGAACAATTTTTAATCTCATCGCGCGTCTCGACAAAACTGGTCACGCATTTTACCTCCATTAACGTTGCTTTTCCCTTCTGAATTTCTCTGATATTTCCACGTGACTATACAACGAAAGTGTTGCTACCACCGTTTGTGAATATCTTGGTCGACGTTTAGTAACGTTATACGAATCGTAGCGAAGAATATAAATTAACGATGAATTACTCGTTAAAAGCAACTTTTCCTATCGTTCTGTAAAATCATCGATCTATGAATATAAATCGCGCGTTAGAACACCTGGCAATCGCAAGGTTCGCATTCGCCGCGGATAGAAATTCTCCGCTAGAGTCTCGACAGATTCCAAGCACGGAAACTCCTTCGTTCTATTTTCCAAAGGAATCCTTTCTGATGATCGTGGAAGAGAATGACGAAAGGTCGCGTTCAGTCACAATTACCACGCAGGAAAGGACGACGATTCACGAACGCAGTCGCCGTATATTATCCTTTATTTCACGCAGCCGACGGTTTCGCGGTTATACACTTGGCAGCTTATACCGGGCGACCTTTATCCGCGCATCAGCCGACGAATGCGCTCTCTTGCGTTTATACGGCAGCTAAAACCTCTCGTGTCGAGCTCGGTGTGCGAGAGAGCTTCTAGCTCGTATAACAGCGTCACCACCTCGAGCCACCCTCGAGCCAGCGGCAATCGTGCTCCTGAAACGTCATGGAGCCGCTAGCACGATGAATGACACCGAGAAAGCCGAGAGGGATATATACTCTGCGCCCTCCATTCTCCTGATGGAACGCAGCAACGGCGCGAGACGAAGAGAGGCAGAAAGAGAGCGAGATAGACCGACAGACAGACAGAGCGAGAGGGCGAGGACGAAGAGGAAAAGACCGGCGGAGGATAGAGGAGATCGTAACTTAAATCCAGAAGTGATCATTTTAATAGGGCCAAATTAATTTCTCGCGAGAATGCGGCTGCACCGAGAGCTACTGACGTGAGAAAGAGAGAAAACCAGGGACACCCGAAGTGTATAGATAGATAGATAGAGAGAGAGAGAGAGAGAGAGAGAGAGAGAGTTTGGGATGAGGATG
The DNA here is from genome assembly GCF_000188095.3 of Bombus impatiens. NCBI lineage: Eukaryota > Metazoa > Arthropoda > Insecta > Hymenoptera > Apidae > Bombus > Bombus impatiens. Next base: position 2,512,311 of record NT_178641.1, on the reverse strand, counting down.
GCTGGTGTGTCAAGGTGGAGAGAGAAGGGGCGAGTTCCAGAGGGGCCGCAGCGAGCAAGGCTGCACGAGGAGGAGGGCTAAACCGAGGGCTCCCGGTGCCGGTGGAACCTCGAGGTTAGCGGTTGCAGAGAGGTCGAGGGCGAGGGAGGAGGACGCGGGGCATAGATTATGAGATGGGTGACATTCTCTGACATTTTAGTAATGTCGCCACCACCTAACCCACCTCCCCGGTGCTGGTATTTGGTACCCAAGGGGCATGCGGGCATAGTTCGCCCTGGCGCCCGCTACAATTCGCCTGGCAAGTTTCTCTGGCTAATTACCATATAGTGTCTTGCGGCTCACAGTCCGAGGGCTGGTTTAATAGAGATTTCGGACAGTCCGAACTACCGGAAACCAGTCACTTTTGAATTACGACCGACCATTCTTGGCTATCGGCGATCTTCGACCTCGTGCCACATCTTTCTCCGGAGAAAGACCGGCATCCGGGTTACTCGTCTATCTCGCTTATCGTTCTCGTTTAACCGTTCTCATCGTTCGGGCTAAACGATGTTTCCCCGTGACACGACGTTTTCTATAACTTATCCGATAGGATAGCAATCGGGGATTAAAAGATAACTACAAGGCGATCTTCGAGAGATAAGAGAAAAAAATATCGTGGAGAATTTCTCGATTGGTCGCAGTCGCTATTGTAAATACAGTTATTGTCGGTGATCGATATCGGTACGCTTTCAAAAGATCGCATTGGTCGTTTTAACGAACTCTTACGGATCGAAAATCGAACGGACAAGGAAAGATGGCATAAATTCCTTTTTCCTTTTAAAGAGAGAGAGAGAGAGAGAGAGGGGAAAATGCGCGACAGCGAGCAACGCCGAGCATACTGCGTCGGAACGTCGATAAATCCGTCAAAGTGTCGTTGAATTTAAAAAGCGTATCGGATCAAATAGACGATGCAATAATATCCAGGAGGAGAGAGGCAATTTCCACGGCGCGACAGCTATAAGGAAGAACGTTACTGGCAGAACGGAAGAACAATATCTTGACGCAGGGGCTCTTTCAGCCGACCTTTCGCTGCTCGTTGTCCATTGTCGTCGAGCTGATACGACACGGCCGGAATTGTGCGACAAGACGCGTGGAAAAGTCACTCAAAAATATATACCGAGGTAAAAGGAGCAGAGGGATAGAGAAAAACACGAAGGGGCGAGAAAAATGGAAAGAAAGATAGGGACACGCAGAGAGGAAAAAATCGTCGGAAAAGCAGAAGCTTTCCGGTGAGCGCATATAAATGCATGGAGTTGCGCCAGGCTGCACTTGCCGGAATACTATTAATTTCATATTCATTTCTTCTTTCCATGCTCCGCTTCCTAGACTCGCGATCGCCCACTCGTTAACGTTTCCTCCTCACAGCACTTTCTCGTCAACCACCAAATCTCAGCCGCTAAAAATTTCAAGGATTTTTCACGCCATCGCTATGTTACGACGCAACGTATGCAAATACGTCATCGGCTGACGTTCGCGCGGTCCAGTCGATCGTAACGAAGAATCGAAAGATCGGTCGAAGCGTTTGCTATCGTACGATGAACCTGTCGATAGAGAAATTATAAAAGCGCTAATCGGGCCGAACAATCATCGTATCTGTTTGAATTTCTACTTTTCTTTCCTCAATCATCGAGGCATGGATCGTTAAATAAATGGCTGATCGAATAATTTTCGGTATCAAGATTACATCTATTTATACGATTGTCGATTATTTATTCCGCCAGGTGTTCCAAAGATATCCGAAATGTACGAAACGGTCCAGGAATCCGATCGCGATGGTCGATGATCGATCGATCGACAAAACTCGCGCGTCCCAGAGGAGAATGAGGCAGTCGTGTTCAGACGCGTTTTAATATATCTGACGAAGCTTAACGCGCGGCACCTAAGGGCGTAGACTCGGTATTCCTGTCGTAAAAGCCGAACCATTTGGCTCTCTTAAGCCAGTCGTAATATACGAACGGACGAGAAACGAGCGTACGAAAGAAGACGTAGAAAGAGAGGCCGAATCACCGAGACGTCCTGGCCTTCGTAAGTAGTTTTATTAAGGGGTTCCTTTCGGAAAACCGTGCAGGATGGTTGAATATACATCGGGCGAGATATATGTGATATCGATTACCGTTTGGGGTTCCGATATTACGCTCGTACCCCTTCGCGCCCCTGCTTCAGTCCGGCCCTTCTGTGCTTCTCTTCCTACATAGTACTGATGGTACTCTGCATCTCTCCCTCTCTCTCTCTCTCTCTCTCTCTCTCTCTCTCTCTCTCTCTCTCTCTCTCTCTCTCTCTCTCTCTCTCTCTCTCTCTCTCTCTCTCTCTCTCTCTCTCTCTCTCTCTCTCTCTCTCTCTCTCTCTCTCTCTCTCTCTCTCTCTCTCTCTCTCTCTCTCTCTCTCTCTCTCTCTCTCTCTCTCTCTCTCTCTCTCTCTCTCTCTCTCTCTCTCTCTCTCTCTCTCTCTCTCTCTCTCTCTCTCTCTCTCTCTCTCTCTCTCTCTCTCTCTCTCTCTCTCTCTCTCTCTCTCTCTCTCTCTCTCTCTCTCTCTCTCTCTCTCTCTCTCTCTCTCTCTCTCTCTCTCTCTCTCTCTCTCTCTCTCTCTCTCTCTCTCTCTCTCTCTCTCTCTCTCTCTCTCTCTCTCTCTCTCTCTCTCTCTCTCTCTCTCTCTCTCTCTCTCTCTCTCTCTCTCTCTCTCTCTCTCTCTCTCTCTCTCTATCTATCTATCTATCTATCTGTCTATCTATCTCTATCTCTATCTGCCTCTCTCTGGGCACTGTCGCATATTTCTCCATCTCCTGTTCTCATCCGTGTGCTTCTCCCCTCGCATAGATACGCAGTGCACACGCACACGAGCGCGTACGCGTAGACGCGATCGTCGTACATAGGGAAATTGTATGTACATAGGGAACACGACGCTAGGCCCCCGCGAAATAACTTTGGAGCGCCGTATCTACACATAGCGGCGTATGCACGTGACGGTGAAAGAGTCCTGGCTACGTTATATATTTTGACCCTTTAAATAACCAGAGAAAGTAGACACACACACACACAGGGCGTCGTCGTTTGTACGGCACGCGCTACGCCAAATTGAATGTAGTTGGACATGGCAAAATATTTGCGCTCGGCCGTCTCTGCCGCTTGTCTTAACTTTACTATCGTGCGAAAAGTCAGGTAACTTGTCGTTTAAAATGAAATAAAAACTTTATAACACAGGCGAGAGAAGTTGCAACTGGGAGGATTTTTCGTGATTGAACTTGCTTCTGCAGCACACCGACATTTGCGATCTATGTTCTCACCGTGTGACAGTTTCTGACGAATAGAAACCCAATTCCATGTATAACCGGAAGTCGTTATTTTAGAAGCTACGCGGATCTAAAATTCATGCGTATCGCGCTGGGTCTTTCGGATTCCGCTCGTCACAAACTATCATATGTTACAGGAAGGTGACAAATTCGCTGTCTCGCGGGATAAAGCTCAATCTTTTTCATACTAAAATGTAGCAACGATATTATGTAACGCGAAAGAGAGCGTCGGGTTAAAAATAATGTTTCACAAGGAAAGAGTACCAAGTAGGTTAAATTTAGTCTCTTTACTGATTCACGAGTTTCAACCCCATTTTGTTCATCGCGGCAGAAGCAAAATGGAAAGGGATATGACGATCGTCGTTCCAATTTATCGTAGCACACGTAAAGAACTTATTGGTCCTGAATTTCCCAGACCGATATAAACCACTTTACCGACTGTCGTACAGTCCGTAAAATAACTTTGAATCGCCGTCGTACACACAGCGGCCTATTACGCACGTGACTATAAGGAACTTTGATGTTCGGTTTTTCACCCTTTAAATAATCAAAGGACGCTTGACCGGCATTATAGCGACTTTGTCGTGCGCGTGTCGTCGAATCGAGTAAAACCGAGTCGACGGACGTATTTGTTCCGCGAAGAAGATTTTTCAAACCAGGGCGAGAAGTTTGGCGCCTGGAGCGGATCGTTAGCTCGTTGGTGGATGCGAAAAAGTTGAACGTTCGTTTGATAAATAACCTCGTTTCCACGTATAAAAGTGTATAGCGGTTTTGTAAGTAGTTGCTGAACGAAATACGTCAGGGAGGAGGAATCTTGCTCGTCCATGGCGCACAACGTTTCCTAGCTCTGGAAAAATAACTCCGGTAAATTATGTAGGTCTGGAGAAATGTTCCGAGCCGGATATATTTTTACCCTTTAAATAAGTGAACAAGGTAGACCTGCGTTCTTTGCCATCAAACGCTGCCGTCTCGTTGAATAATATACTGGCCGCTGCAAAGAGGAACCGTTCCAAAACCGTGATCTCCTCCCACGATACACAATTAAATTTCCCTCCGCTGCAGATATATTTTTCACTCGTTCGTTCCACTCGTAACGGATCTGGGATAAGAAGTCGATCAAGAATTTATGTATGAGCGTAGTGCCTTCGCCGTGTTCCTTCTCATTCGAACAAGAATAATGTTAAACGATCGTCCGTATCGCGCTCGATAACGCCAAGAGAACGGTTTCGCAGTGACGTATGCGTTCTTCCGTGCCAGTTCCAGCTTTCTCTAATTCCCCTCCACTCGCCTTAAAAGCTAAATCCCCAGAAAAAATTCGCGAATTCGGTAGAACAAACGGTGTTTCACAAAGAAAATCCAGCGTCTCTTTCGTCGGTAAAATACAGAGAGGGATATTCATCGGGACGTAACTATTATTCTCGAATGATACAGGCGTGCATTCGTAAAATGGTCAGGGAAAGAGTAAGACAGAAGACAAAAGAGGAGAGAGATGTAACGAAGCGTATTGCGACTGCTTTTAGGATCGAGTCGCCATAGATCGAAAGCCTTCGTGACGCACGCTGTATGTAACTACGCCATTGTCTACGAAGCTACTTGTCGCTGATGCGAGTCGGAGCCGATACACGTCTCGCATCTTCTCCGTATCAATCCATCGTGTTTGCGCGCCTGGCGTTTCCAGCTTTCCGTTAGAATGGCAACAGAAAGTTGAAAGTCTGGCGGACTCGAATCTTTTTTTACGGCAGTCTTGTGGCACGGCTTGCGTTTAAAATCAATGTTCAATGCACATACGGCTTCCTTCGCTTTGTACGGATAGCAGAGATGGATGTACTCGTAGGAAGGGGATCCGCACGCGCGCCTGCCCGCATATACCGGGCTGGTATAGTACGTGTGCACGACTTTGTCTCTGTGTATGTTCTTTGAGGGATATACGTGTATGTAGATATAGGGTGGCTCGCAGATACGTCGAGGAATCGAGGGTGATTCTTTAAAGCGGCGTACGGAGCAACGGAAAACCAATTACAGATGCGACGGGACATGCCCCGCAATTGAATCTCTCGATTAAATTTTTTTCTTGCACGTGGCAACAATCTCGCGTAGCTTTGTATCGCGACTGGCGGTTAAA